>NC_135239.1:201909756-202244756 GCF_051348905.1 Ranitomeya variabilis
TCACTGCATGGAACTATTAGGTATTCACTGTATGGCAGGATTATGTTTTCACTGAATCGTGCTATTATTTACTTACTAAAGGGCAGTAATATAATATATGGCAGTACTGTGCCTTACTACTATCTACCATGTCGGACAGTGCAATATGCTCACTGTATGGTAATGTGGTCTAGTCACTATATGGCAGGACTCTGTGTTCATAGTATTGCCATCTAGTGAATACAAACTAGTACCATACAAAGCGTTCACCATGTGGCACTATTATCCATGTAGGACAGTACTATGTGTTCAATGTATGGCACTATTAAGTATTCACTATTTGACAGTACTAGGTGTTCACCATGTAGCACTACTATTTACTCTGTATGGCACTACTATGTGTTGACTGCATGGTACTGTTATATAATCTTTGTATTATGTGTTCACTATATGTGTACTCTGATAATACCACAGTACTACCATACAGGGATGTTACCTACTCTGTGGCAGTATTATATACTCACTGTATGGCATTACTATGTGTTCTCTGTATGTATTCACTATATAACAGTACTAGGTTTTCACCATGTAGCACTATTATTTACTCTGTATGGCAGTACTATGTGTTGACTGCATCGGTACTGTTATATAATCCCTGTATGACAGTATTATGTGTTCACTATATGTGTACTCTGATAATTATTATTATTATTATTATTTATATAGCACCATTGATTCCATGGTGCTGTACATGAGAAGGGGTTACATCAAAATACAAATATCACTTACAGTAAACAAACTAACAGTGACGGACTGATACAGAGGGACGAGGACCCTGCCCTTGCGGACTTAAATTCTACAGGATTATGGGGAAATAATACCACAGTACTGCCATACAGGGATGTTATATACTCTGTGGCAGTATTATATACTCACTATATGATATTACTATGTGTTCACTGTATGGTACCATTAAGTATTCACTATATAACAGTGCTAGGTGTATGTTCACCGTGTAGCATTATGATTTACTCTGTATGGCAGTACTATTGCTACACTATATGTATACTATTATATACCCTAATCCCTGAGTGTCATTATTATATACTCACTATATGGCATAACTATATGATGTTATTAATTAGTCCCAGTTTGAGAAACATTTGCCAGTATAACTTTCTAAAACATAAGGCCCAAACCCCTTTTTGTCCAGTGGCCTTTACAGATACAGACCTGATCTGATGCATTCCCAGGATCACGACTGGTCCCTGTCATGCACATAGTGGCTCCGCAGAATAATTCCACGACCACAGATGAGGACAAGGACCAGTGGGAATATAATCATAACCCATTTGTCAACCTGTGGACTTTAGGACACAATGTCAGCCGCCGCGATGCTTTCAGTGGCCGGTTGCCATCTTTTGCATGGCATGACGGTTATTAATGCGTTGTTCTCACCAAGGTCGACAACAACTAGGTAGTCTTTTCAGAGTGATAAAATGGTGTTGGTTTCCCTTTAATTGGTTAATTAGTCAATCATTAGTACAGCCTCTAAACTCTGCCGTGCCAGCGTCCCTGGAGGGTGTAACTCTACGCCGTGAGCCAAGTGATCTAAGCAGAGAAAATGAACTGGTTGTGTTGGGAGAAATGCGGCTCCAAGTCTTGCTCTGGTTTCGATTACTAGAGGAGGGTGTCCCCATACTCCGAGGAGAGCGCATTGGCATGCAGGGAGCATCATCTGCCTGAATATCATATCAGCAAAAGGCTGAAGATTGATTTTTTTCCTTCCTTTTCTATTTCCTGAGGTCATTCCATATCTAGTAGAGGACCTGCAAACTTCATACCGCGAGGGAAGCTATGGTCGTTTAAAGGGACTGTCCAATTTTTAGATGGATACTGGAAGGATCAAAGTCTGTTCCACTAATGGGACCCCTAGCAATCCGTTCTCATCAGTTTTCAATTACTCTTGAGCACTTCCGCAGGGGAAGTGAAGTATTGCATGGGGAACTGTGATGAGTCCTCCAGAGTGACAGATGCTCTTTATAGCTGGTTCTTACACTGGCACATAGGGTAGAGTTCCGATTTTGAAAACAACAGGGAAAACTCTCTGCCCATGATGTGCCTATATTGGTAATAATACCATTTTAGGTGCCAACTTCCATCATAGTGCCAAAATAAAGGCTTGATCGTGTGTTGACCATCAGTGGATTCTGTAGATCTTTCCCAGCAGCAGATGGTACACCTGAATGATCAGTGTCCCATGCCATAGAAAACTTGGGGGGAAAAGTACACCCAAAGACTCAATGACCTACACTGCTGCATGGCCAATGTAGTCCTGTGTAACAACATTGCCGGCATCCCAGCATGGTTCCTCTTCCCCCACCATGCAGGGACGCCGGCATACTCACTGTCCCGGCTGCGTGGCATGGTTTCCCAACGTGCTCCCTGCTTCCTTCCTGTTCTGGGTCTTGTCGGCGTGCCTTGGCAGCACACATATAGTAAAATGCCCTAAGCCTATTGCTCAGAGACATTTAACGTAAGTGCTCACCTGGAAGATGGCTCCCAGCTAATAGCTGGGAGGCATCTTGTTTAAAAGGCACCCTCCTCAATAGGGAGGTGACATGCAACACATTCAGTGATTAGGTAGTGTAGTCTTATACCAGTGAAGTCGTGAGGTCCCCTGGTCCCAGCCCAGAACCTGAAGTCCTTGGCATTTGTGCGGCCATGCCTGAATCCGAAGTCCCTGTTTCTTGTGCGGCCATGCCTGAATCCGAAGTCCCTGCTTCTTGTGCGGCCATGCCTGAATCCGAAGTCTCTGTTTCTTGTGCGGTCAGGCCTGAATCCGAAGTCCCTGTTTCTTGTGCGGCCAGGCCTGAATCCGAAGTCCCTGTTTCTTGTGCGGCCAGGCCTGAATCCGAAGTCCCTGTTTCTTGTGCGGCCAGGCCTGAATCCGAAGTCCCTGCTTCTTGTGCGACCAGGCCTGAATCCGAAGTCCCTGCTTCTTGTGCGGCCATGCCTGAATCCGAAATCTCTGTTTCTTGTGCGGTCATGCCTGAATCCGAAGTTCCTGTTTCTTGTGCGGCCATGCCTGAATCCGAAGTCCCTGTTTCTTGTGCGGCCATGCCTGAATCCGAAGTCCCTGTTTCTTGTGCGGCCATGCCTGAATCCGAAGTCCCTGTTTCTTGTGCGGCCAGGCCTGAATCCGAAGTCCCTGCTTCTTGTGCGGCCAGGCCTGAATCCGAAGTCCCTGTTTCTTGTGCGGCCATGCCTGAATCCGAAGTCCCTGCTTCTTGTGCGGCCATGCCTGAATCCGAAGTCTCTGTTTCTTGTGCGGTCAGGCCTGAATCCGAAGTCCCTGTTTCTTGTGCGGCCAGGCCTGAATCCGAAGTCCCTGTTTCTTGTGCGGCCAGGCCTGAATCCGAAGTCCCTGTTTCTTGTGCGGCAAGGTCTGAATCCGAAGTCCCTGCTTCTTGTGCGGCCATGCCTGAATCCGAAGTCTCTGTTTCTTGTGCGGCCAGGCCTGAATCCGAAGTCTCTGTTTCTTGTGCGGCCATGCCTGAATCCGAAGTTCCTGCTTCTTGTGCGGCCATGCCTGAATCCGAAGTCCCTGCTTCTTGTGCGGCCATGCCTGAATCCGAAGTCTCTGTTTCTTGTGCGGTCAGGCCTGAATCTGAAGACCCTGTTTCTTGTGCGGCCAGGCCTGAATCCGAAGTTCCTGCTTCTTGTGCGGCCATACCTGAATCCGAAGTCCCTGCTTCTTGTGCGGCCATGCCTGAATCCGAAGTCTCTGTTTCTTGTGCGGTCAGGCCTGAATCTGAAGACCCTGTTTCTTGTGCGGCCAGGCCTGAATCCGAAGTCCCTGTTTCTTGTGCGGCCAGGCCTGAATCCGGAGTCCCTGCTTCCTGTGCGGCCATGCCTGAATCCGAAGTCTGTTTCTTGTGCGGTCAGGCCTGAATGCTTAACACCCTGGTTTTAATTTAATTCCATTGGCTGGTTTGGGTAAACTGGGGAGGTTGCCATACACATTAGATATTGGCCGTTCAGCAACACCTGTCAACCCCAACAGGAATGTTAATACAATGATATGGGGGAGATAAGAATCATCCCAATTATTTCCTGGTGAAGCTTTGGTAGTGGAACTCTGGCTCTCCTTATGGAGACCAGCTGAATTTGGCAATGTTCCATGGGAAAACATGCAAATTAGGTCTCTTCTGGAAAGAAAGAGCAATAAGCCACTTTGTGGATGGAGATACCCTGAATGTTGAACCATTCTCTGCAGATTTCCTTGACCTGGCCAGGCACCTATCCCCCAACCTGATAAGGAATAGGATTGATCATCCCATCTGACTAATTTTTTTATTTTTATGCCCCAATGCCAACCTCCAAATGAGTCTTCCAGAACACATAGACTTTAGATAGCTAGTGAAATCCACCACGTTCTGCCCAAAAATCCAATTTTTATCGGTTGGCATAGGCAACAAGACAACTAGGTTCAATGTAGAAACTGCTGTGGACCAGCGGTAATATCTTCGATATGGCATCGGATAGGCTACTGTGCTTGAACCACAAAGTTTTGTCAAGATTAAGTGATAGAGGCAATGGGGTAAAACATGACTACGGGATCAGACTACATACAGGGTTATGTGTAGTCTGTAACCATGGAGACGCATAGATCTTCAAAGGAGCTGCATACACTAAACAGTAGGAGCTTTTTTTCTATAAAAGTGGCATGCATTCTTTGCCAAAGTACTGCGTTCACGAAGACGTGAATATAAGCAGGTTCATGTCCGACACCAAGAAACAATAGGAACATTTCCAGGCCTATAAACTATGCAAAATTGTTCTGTTCACGATGAACATAATAATATGCGTTATCTCCTTTCAGCTTCTTCCAGGTGGACGGGGAATGAATACCCACTTGCTGGATGATGGGCTAGTAAAATTGCTTTCCGTCTGGCTGACAATAGAGATGAGGACGTCATTTAACCACGTACGTCTCTAGTTAAGTGTCTGTTTTTTGGCTCCTTTGTTGCACTCTCAGCGGGAGATCTCTCCAACCCTTGTTCACAACATTCCTCGGCCCTCAGGATGCGCCGCCTCGAGTCATCTTGTGTTCCGTCTGTACAATTTTGCTTTTAGAATCTGACAAAAAAAAATCCCAAAAGACTGTGGAGTCCATCACTTCTCTACTCTGTGGAGCCGGAGAATCGATCAAACGGAAGGAGAAAACTGACTCGTCGTTCTTCAGACTAAAGCTCTTATCCTATTATTTCGGCATTATATCAGGGGAAGGGCTGGAGGAGCAGGAATCCCAAGTCATGGGTGCCGATGGGAACGTGAAAAAGTCACGCAGCCTTGGCTAGGGTGTTTGGATGCAGGAGTAGGGATTTCTGCTCGGACTAATGGATGGCTTGGCTTTGACTTTAGATTGGCCAACAATATTGGATTTGTAGTCGTCCAACCATCAGGGATCTACATCAGGACTTGTGTGCGATTACTTTTCCTGCCTTCCCTTCCTCCATAGCGATCCTACAGGACTTTAGTATAGCATATGACATAGTCATTAGCGAGGTTGTCTAACTTGCTCAAACATTTTTGAAAATGGCAGTAACCCTGTCACTCTAGGACATTCAAGAAGTCTCCACCGGAGCATAGAATCCTAGAATGTTAGAGTTGGAAGAGACCTCCAGGGTCATCGTATCCAACCCCCTGCTCAATGCAGGAGTCACTAAACCATCTCAGACAGATGTCTGTCCAGCCTCTGTTTGAAGACTTCCATTGAAGGAGAACTCACTACCTCTCGTGGCAGCCTGTTCCACTCATTGGTCCCCCTCACGAAGTGAAGTGAAGACATCACCCTCACGAAACAGGAAGTGAAGACATCCCGTTCTTCGACCGCTTGACCATTGTTGCCTGTGATTGGCTGCAGCAGTCAGGTAGCTTGAAAGAGATGCCATCTGTAGTACATTTTTAGTCACTTGAAGGAGGTTGGGTCTTGTGATTGGCTGCAGTGGTCAATCCATCAATGCACATCCACTGCCATCCCATTCCACTCACATGAGCACTGCAGGAAATCCCAGATCTCAACAATCAAGCAGGGGAATTGAGTGAAAGTTGCATCCTGAGCCACTGGTTGTGGCACCACATGGCACGGACACCCGGGTAACTCTACCCCTATAGGCACGGTGATCATTATTTAAAGAAACTCAGCAACAGAACAAGGAGCGGCACAAGTGATGGATCTAAAGTTGCGTTAATCCTTTCACACAAGGGGCAAGTAACCTGATCCATTCATACGACAGATGTCACCGATCTGTAAGGGATCTGATACCCGGCAGGTGAGGTGTACGCCGCCCCCTGAGTGTGTGCTATAATAGCGGGAACTTGTAGCATCACTAAAGCTGCACCGCTCCTGTCGGCTTGGTCTGCCGGGACGGTGGAGTAGCACGTCTGAACCAAAGGGAATCGGTCACTGGCCGTTGGGTGCAGCACTGGTTTTAGGTAGTAAAATAATTTGACCAATGTTCCCTAGGAGCCCGAATAACCAAATACAGCATGTAAACCTTCACTGCCCTGAACCCCCAGAGACTATACCAATATTCCCCTCACTGCCCCAAACCACCAGGAATTCTGCCATTAATCCCTTCACTGTCCTAACCCACCGGAGAATTTACCATTGATCCTTCTTTTTTGTCCATTATCGTAACATATTAGGAAATCTACCATTTATCTGAACCTCCAGGGACTCTTCCATTGATTCCTTCACTGTCCTAGACCACCAGGGACTCTACGATATATTCCTTCCCTGTCCTGAACAGCAGGAACTCTGGCATTGATCCCATCACTGCTCTAACCCACAAAGGATGATTTCTTCATCGCCCTGAACCAAAAGAGACTCCACTATATGTCCCTTCAGTGTCCTGAAGCACCAGGAACTGCCATTGATCACTTTACTGACCTAACCCACCAGGGCCTCTCATTATATTCCATTCACTGCCCTAACCCACTAGGAACTCAACCAATGATCCCGTCACTATTCTAACCCACCAGAGACTCAACCATTGATCCCTGGACCACCAGCTAATCGGCCATTGATCCTTTCACTGATCAAGGACTCTACTTCTAATCCACTCACTGCTTTAACCCACCAAGGACCATACCCTTCAATGCCCTGAACTACAAGAAACTCGGCCATTGATCTGTTGGCTGCACGAGATCACCAGGGATGTTACAGTGAATCCTTTCACTATATAGGCATTGCCTATCCATATCATTTTTCAAAATGGCGTAGGTGAGGGGGAATCCACTTACATAATTTGTCTAAACTCGTCTGGTTGGGTATGGGAAAAGGAACAGCTTTTGTTTGATTGCATGCCTACAGAGAATCAGTGCCTAGGTCATATCCTTGGATGTACTGTCTATATAGGAGACTACCCCGCTTTCTTTCTCAGCCTTGTTTTTTGCAGATCAGCTCCATTAACTTGTAAGAAGCTGAGCTGCAATTCCAGAAAAAAACTATGGGCAGCGATTGTTTTTGGAAGAGTTTCTAACACTGAATAACCCCTTTAACAAAAAAAGGAAGGGGGACAACAGGCCGACATACAGTATATGTGGCCCTTCTCTCCATCACTATGTCTGTGGATATATAGGCACCAGGTAAGTGACCCCTCTACTGGTTTATGCGAGCCCCTAGGGTCCAGGTGGGTCGCCAGTACTCAAAGTAGACACTTTCTTCTCGAATTAGGTGGCGGGAATGTTTCAAAATAATATGTTTCTACAATTTCAAGGCCTTTTATGCGATTTTTATCAGTCGTAGCCAATATCTTACAAGTAGATCAAGTTATTCCACTGTTTGATGGGGAGAGCTTTTCTAGAATGACTTATTGGAGTATCTAATGAGTGATAATGATCCTCTTTTTTTTTTTTGGGCCATTCAGATATATTTTTTTTCAAAGCTCCGCAATGATGAAAGGGCTTGGCTACTAATGAAACTTCATAAGGAAGTAATCAAGACACAGTTTCAAAGACAGAATCCTCTTTGGAAGGTCAGGACTGTGGTAGAGTGTAAACCTCGCAGTTTGTGCCTAGAGTCTTCAGGGCGTAATAAATCTTCAAGGGGACAAAAGAAAAGAACCTGTGTTTAAAGTTTGCCAAAGATGTCCATAATCTATTGAGAGGAGAGGAAGACAAGAGGATGAGCGCGAAAGGAAGCTGAGATTCAGATTTGACGGCTTGTTATTCATCGCTGAAGACTGCGTAGAGTTTTCACATGAACACACACACAGGCTCGGACTGGCCCACCGGAGAGCAGGAGAATCCTCCGGTGGGCCCCTGTGTAGGAATGAGCTGCCAGTCTTTTATGTGAGCAGTATGTGGCACAATGCACTTGATTCACTAGGTACAGACAAAGGCAACATCTTATTGATCCAGTTTATTTCTAAAGAAATATAAAGTTATATTTGCATGTAGCTGAAAAATGTTGCCCTGGAGTTGAGGTGACTGGTGGGCCCTTGGCACTCCAGTCCGAAATATACAACTCTGTATTCGCCAACTTTTTGAAATGGTCTTGTGGCCCCCTTTGATATTGATTTAATTTGCATAACCACACCCCTTTTCTCAGGCCACACCTTCCAAATGTACGTCTAGATGCTATGGCTCAGTCCAATGGCATAGCATCAAGGCGTTATGCTCAAAAAGAGGGAAACCTTCAAAGAGGGCTCTCTTCTGGGAGACTTTGGGAGCTTTACCAAGTCTTCCAGGACTTTCTGGGAGCAGGATGATGTATGTTATATTCTTATGTGGTTTTTCAATAATACCCCATCCCTAGTGGAAGAAAAGGGGTGGCGTTCATGGGGTAAACCAGGCGATTTCCTAGGAGAAAAAAGAGAAAAAATGTTAACTGAGCTTATCACTTATGTGTTAGAGATAAGTATCTCAGGAGGCTTCAAGTGTAGGCCATCCATGGTCCGGGTGTGGTGCATGGAGTATGCACTGGTCTGAATTCCTGGTCAAATAGCTCTCAATGGCCCAAAAGAAGATGTTCTGCAGCGCCAAAGGAGGGAAGTTCTTGATAGAAGTATTGCCCCCAAGAGAAGACCCTCTGTGAACAATTCCTGGAGTACCATCCCACATGGAGGAATTTATCTTTGAAGTTTATAGCCCACTTTAGACCCCCATAAGTGTAGAAGTTAGAATTTTTTTGTTTTCACGGGAGATAATGGCCAGCTTTATAACGTTTGGTAGAACATTCCTTATTTGCTTGGGTCGATGTGCTGATGACAACTATGATTTTGATGCCGACCTTAATGATCCGATGTCTCGACGGATGAGTGTTTTGCTGTTTCATCGGCGCATTTTTACCCAGTCTGGGACCTTTAGTGCCTCTCAGTGTGGCGGTTTGGGTGTGAGAGTTGTCCAGGCTCCCATCTTGTGATATTACCATTGTGACGAGAAGACGGCCCCTCACATCTGGGTCGTGTTTAGACATGAATCAGTGGCGGGTCTTCGGCTGGGGGGCACATTTCTGACCCGTGTGATCACCGGAGGACACTGAGGGGCCCGAGTTGAGGTCCCTCTTGCGTTTTGCTACCTTGTGTTTAGCCTCACCACGGAGGCACATGTCTTGTCAGCGCTACATTCGCGCCTAATCACCTCCATGTAACTTCTGTTTGAACAAGAGCCACTTATCAGATGTCGTGTAAACATTGGTCTCTCGACCAAGTGAGTTTGGAAACAATTTATGTCAAGGGTGAAGCCGCGTTTCTCGGGTTCTGGAGAGACTTCGCTGTGAGGGAGTGGAGTGATTTTTATAGTCTTGAAGCCTCGTGGTGAAGTATGGCTTCTCAGTGCAGCTGTCAGTAATGGCCTCTTATTCACCACGGCCGACTCTTATCTGCTGTCACATGCTTTAATTATGCCACAAAGGCCCGCTCTCCTCTATTGTAAACTGCCTGAATGCATGGCGGAGGACGTGGGGCCCGGCCGAGCTGGGGCCTGGGATGGAATCCGACACTATGGAGCTGCATGCTACCACAACTAAATACATAGGAGAGAGTAATGGCCGGAGGGGGAGTCATCACCTGTGCATGGGGTAGTTGGTAGCTTATTGATGGGTGGGGGTCCGACTGCTGGGACTTGCACCGATCCGCAGATTAGGGAATGTTTATCCCCTTTTGAATTGAGCGTCAGCACGTATACTCATCTGCCACCACATTCATCTTCTACAGTAGCTTTCGGCTTTTTCCGGCAGTCTCATGGATAATGAATGTAATGTATGTACACAGTGATTCCACCAGCAGAAAAGTGAGTGCAGCTCTGGGGTATAATACAGGATGTAACTCAGGATCAGTAATGTAATGTATGTACACAGTGACTGCACCAGCAAAATAGTGAGTGCAGCTCTGGGGTATAATACAGGAGGTTACTCAGGATCAGTAATGTAATGTATGTACACAGTGACTGCACCAGCAGAATAGTGAGTGCAGCTCTGGAGTATAATACAGGATGTAACTCAGGATCTGTAATGTATGTACACAGTGACTGCACCAGCAGAATAGTGAGTGCAGCTCTGGGGTATAATACAGGATGTAACTCAGGATCAGTAATGTAATGTATGTACACAGTGACTGTACCAGCAGAATAGTGAGTGCAGCTCTGGGGTATAATACAGGATGTAACTCAGGATCAGTAATGTAATGTATGTACACAGTGACTGTACCAGCAGAATAGTGAGTGCAGCTCTGGGGTATAATACAGGATGTAACTCAGGATCAGTAATGTAATGTATGTACACAGTGACTGCACCAGCAGAATAGTGAGTGCAGCTCTGGAGTATAATACAGGATGTAACTCAGGATCAGTAATGTAATGTATTTTCACAATGACTGCACCAGCAGAATAGTGAGTGCAGCTCTGGAGTATAATACAGGATGTAACTCAGGATCAGTAATGTAATGTATTTTCACAGTGACTGCACCAGCAGAATAGTGAGTGCAACTCTGGGGTATAATACAAGATGTTACTCAGGATCAGTAATGTAATGTATGTACACAGTGACTGCACCAGCAGAATAGTGAGTGCAGCTCTGGGGTATAATACAGGATGTAACTCAGGATCAGTAATGTAATGTATGTACACAGTGAATGCACCAGCAGAATAGTGAGTGCAGCTCTGAAGTATTATTCATTTTTATTGCTTAGACACAATTACAGATGTTTTTGTGCTTTTCTCATGCTTCTTCATTGTCCTTCCCTACAGAGGTGCTTGTGTCTCCATTCCCTGTATGTAAATGACCGTGTTGTAGCTCATTGTTCTGTGTCGTCTATAACACGTGTCAGCACAATATAAATAAATGATAGACGATGGCATTAGGATGATGATAATGGAGAGCTCAGCCTCCCCCCGGGTCACGTCCCACGAGCAGCTCCTCATGGAATACGTGTGGCTGTGTTTTTCTGTGGATCTACATTTCTTCCGCTGTTGTTCTGGTCCTTTGAGAACCTGCTGGGAAATTACTGAAACATCATTATATTTTTTCACAGCTTCTAGATTAATGAGCAAAGGAAATGGAGGCTGCTGGATGCCGATATCAAGGCTACCGTAAGACATATCTGGCCCCATACAGACATCTGCGGGGTCCCGGGGGCCCTTCTTCCATCTACATCTTGTACATCTTTTTTTCCTTTTGGTTGACACTTGATGAGATAATAGAATCCTTCCGTTTTCTGCACAGTGTTCTATGGATATTGTAAACCATTTTTACTTTAAAAGAAAAAGACTCATACAATTATTACAAAACTCTTGTGATTTATTGGGTCTGTGTTGCTGGAGCTTCACTTTTGAAGAAAGTCATTTTTCCAGTGTTAAAAAAATTAAAATATCTATTTTATTTTTATTTCAGCACAGGAATTTATCTGTATGTGATAGTTATTCCATAAATTTGTAGGATTTTAGCCCCCAGGAGAGGTATGTCTAATAGAAATGGTGAGAGTCCCTCCAGAGAAATGTCGCCTTGTCGTGGCTGGTGGGACATGTAAAATTGAGTTACTTAGCACATAAATTGGCAAATTCACAAGTATATTCTATATGGCAGTAAAGCAGTTTACAATAATTCATATATTCAATGTTTGCCTATAACTTAGTGTTCTCAGTGTTGCTGTATTTTTTTAATTGTAGATTATATTAAATAGTAGTTCGATATTATAAAATTAGATATGGTAGAAAAAAACAAGAACTTGTACTATAGCACAGGAAGAGCAAATCTAAATGTTTTCTAGAACATCCCTCATTTTTCAGTTTAAGTAACACTGCGGTTTGGTGAAAAAACTGCGGCTTGGTGACACTATGGCTCGTGACGCTGCAGCTCGGTGACACTGCGGTTTGGTGACATTGTGGCTCGGTGACACTGTGGTTTGGTGACGTTGCAGCTCGGTGACACTGCAGTTTGGTGACATTGTGGCTCGGTGACACTGCGGTTTGGTGACGTTGCAGCTCGGTGTGACTGCAACTCGGTGATGCCGCAGCTCAGTGATGTTGTGGCACGGTGACACTGCGATTTGGTGACACTATGGCTCGTGACGCTGCAGCTCGGTGACACAGAGGTTTGGTGACGTTGTGGCTCGGTGACACTGCAATTTGGTGACGTTGCAGCTTGGTGACACTGCGGTTTGGTGAAGTTGCAGCTCGGTGTGACTGCAACTCAGTGACGCCGCAGCTCAGTGACGTGGCTCAGTGACACTGCGATTTGGTGATGTTGCGGCTCGGTGTCACTGCGGTTTGGTGACATTGAAACTCAGTGTCACTGTGACTCGGTGACACTGCTGCTCAGTGACACTGTGGTTTGGTGACAGTGTGGCTTGATGACACTGCGGTTTGGTGACATTGTGACTACGTGATGCCTCTGATCACTGACGCTGTGGCTCAGTAAAACTGCAGTTTGGTGACACTATGGCTTGTTGACGCTGTGGCTCGGTGATGCTGTGTTTCAGTGACTATGTGTCTCGGTGACACTGCTGTTTGGTGACACTATGGCTCGGTGACACTGCAGCTCGGCAATGCTGTGTTTCAGTAACAATGGGTCCATGTGTCGCTGCAGCTCGGTGACACTGTGGTTTTGTGATACTATGGCTCAGTGACGCTGTGGTTTGGTGACGTCGAGTCTTGGTAACGCTGCATCTCGGTGATGCTGTGTCTCAGTGATTTGGTGGCTGTATGGCTTGGTGATGCTGCGGTTTGGTGACACCAAGTCTTAGTGATGCTGCAGCTCAAGGATGCCGTGTTTCGGTGACAATGTGCCTTGGTGACACAGTGGTTCGGTGATGCTGTGGTTTGGTGACACCAAGTCTTAGTGACGCTGCAGCTCAGGGATGCTGTGTATCGGTGATAATGTGTCTAGGTGACACAGTGGTTCGGTGATGATATGTCTTGGTGACGATGTGTCTTGGTGACGATGTGTCTTGGTGACGATGTGTCTTGGTGATGCTGCGGCTGGGTGACACTGTGGTTTGGTGACGCTGCGGCTCAGTGAATACGTCTCCTTTCGGTCTTCTCCTTTCTTCTGCTTCACACGCAAGATCTGTAATTAATTAGGACTTTTTGTATCTATTCTAGGACAAGTAAGCGCTTAGTATCCTGCGGTGCTTTGAAGTCGGAGGAGCCACTCAGGATGAATAACTCCACCACCCCTTCTGTTCGGCTTTGTAGATGCCACCAGATATCACCGGAATGGACAGAAAATGTTTACTCTTCTTTGGTCTCTTCATTAATAATCCAGTTTATAAGTAAAAATTCTCATCTGTTCGTTGTAGAATATGAACGTCACGTGTCCAAGGGCTGGAAGATAAAACCGAGCAACGTGGAGAAACAGGAGTGGGTTGTGCCAAAGTGACTATCCTACAAGCGCCATCTTACACTACGACGAGGGTCAAGAACTCTGCTTTCTATCAGTGAATAGACGCATTCTACTAACGTTTTCACACAATTGTAACTTGCTTCAATGTGACAAAACTTGAGCCCTGCTGAGAAAGTAGAAGCCCGGTCAGGAGGCAGCTGTGCGTACAACACGGTGGCCCATACGACTGCTATGGCGCCCTTGGAGAGAGGGAGCCTAGTCCTGGCTGGTCCCTTTGCGGGACACTTTTCTCCTAAAGAACTACTTTGTTGGCAAGCAAAGGATGGACCATGTTCCCTTCCCACCGAGCCCTTCTGTCCAGGAGGACAAAATCAGGCAACATAATAGAGGGGCACAAAACGGCTCCCCTAATCATGACCCTTGACCAAAGATGAGCGGACCTCCCATTATTCACTGCAGGCAGATTTGCATGTATCGGCCAACAGATTTGACCCCAAAAATTAAAAAAAGGTTAATTACCTTCCGAATGCCGATTCCCCAGTGCTCCGCACCGGTCTTAGTTTTTTCTGGTGCACAATTTTGTGCAAATTGTAGGTAATTGAAGGACAAGCAGGGTTCTCTATCTGGAAGGAGATTTCATCAAAAGACCTCGCTTGGTGACTAAATACTGTATTAAAGGGATTGTTCAAATATTAAAGGGGCTAGCTATCCAGGACCCAGGGCTCTGTGTAATGCATGTACAATGGTATGGAGTTCATCAGGTGCTTTGTAATGCTTCTTTTCTCCTGTGATGGCGCTGCAGGGAAATGGAACACTTGCTATAAGGTCGTTCTTGCCTTTACAACTGATCGTTGCGATTCCCACCAGCAGGATGCCCTGTGTTCAGCTAATCCCTGGTGAACCCTCTAATGGTGGAGACGTCTAGGACTCTTTAACTAAGAAATCTTTAGGATAATAGCTCTTAACCTGTATTATCCCATATCACCTTGTGCTATAGCATATTTATCAGCAACACATGTTCCTGCCTCCATTCATTTTAATTACGCTTCCACCGGGAACTCGCAGCTCCTTAGTCACTGACAATAATGATCGCCCCCATTTAGAAGGCGCCCCACTTCCCCAGCGCGCGTCCGTGATCATTACCTCCAAAAAGAACTATAAATGTGTGATTTTTTTCCTCATTTTGCAGAAAATCCAGAGTCAGCGATTTGTACGCGGACTGGATTGTGTCCAATACTTTGGGATTTATTTCTTCTTTTAACTAAATTTATGTCCCCGGTGCCCTCCCCCCATTAGCCAGCGGCTCGATGTGTCATGCAGCTCTCGTCAGATATATTGTTTATACCCTGCTATTTGTTTCTTGGTGTTCTGCAGAAGATTAAAACGTTCATCGTCGTTTCTTTAATTTTGGAATTGCTTTTGCATCCCGGAGCTCAGTATAAGCAATTTCTAGGCAGAAAAATGTGGGGCCAAATAGGGTCATGTCAAGCATTTTTGGGCAGCTGATCGCAGGTTATGGAAATCCCATCAGGTTATTTTTGTTGTTAAATAAAATGAAAAAAAATAAGTATTCTTTATTTTTATAATATTGTTCAGCATGGAAACTATGCAAATCACGTCATTAGGGGGTATAAGTTGCTTCCAAACAGGGCTGTGGAGTCGGTAACCAAACCTCCAACTCCTCGATTTCTATGACACCAACTCCACTAAAATGGGCTCCGACTCCACAGCCCTGCCACAATCATATTCCCAAGTGCTGAGGAATATGATGGCGCTATATAAGCGAGCATAATAAATAATTCTGTACTCTGAGCCTACAGTCATACTTCAATCTGCCTCACTTTCTAGCTAGCATTCTTTTAGTATTTAGACCGCAGGATCAGACTACACAGAGTTTGTTTGTAGTCTGTTGCCATGGAGATGGATAGATCTGGATCAGTAAACACAAAGGAGGAGTTTTTTTTTTAAAGAGGACGACTGCCTCTGTAATATGAATATATTTGGGCATAAATGAGGCCACCTGACAAAATATAGGAAATGGCAAAGAAGCAGCATTCGAGGGACATAATGTAGAGGTGAAGGTTACAATTTTTTTTGTACCTTCCAAGATTTAGATCCCAAATCGCAGGGCCACTAGGTAGTGCCTAAAATGAAATAGGAACCTTCTTTTGCATTTTATGCCAACGAGAGTGTGTTGTGCTGCATGGCTTTGGCCTTGCACTATTCAAGAAGGGGGCAAATACTTTCTCTCCCCACTTCCAAAATTAAAGTTAAAGAGTATGAAAAAAACAGACCTTCAAAAATTATAGTGTATCCTTAAAAATAAACATAAGTTTGATGCCCGAAACTAATGAGCCCAGGAGTGCAGCGTCGGCAAATTTTTGCTTGTCATTACTGTTTTCATTTCTCCTTATCGGCTCCTTGGTTTTATCTACTCTGGTAGGTCATAAACAAAGATAAACTCAAGTTCCAACATAGGAAGTTCATCTGTGGCTACGGAGATAAATCGGTGTTAATGGGAGAAATATTTTTTTAGTCATTTCCGTGACATTGTATTTTCTACGTACTCATATGGTGGAGAACAGTTTATATCTAAGGAGCTTCGAGGACCAAAAATGAAACAAATGGGATTTGAGAGGTTCATTGTGGGGTTTCCTTTCATGTTGAGACTTTACTTTCACCCTACTGGCATTGAGCTTTCCTACTGGCTCTGATTGGGAAGGTTTTCCATTAATTTGACCAGAATTCCAATATTTTGCAGGTTGGTGGTTAGTAAATGATCATGCAAGGATAGATATGAGGTCATGCAAGGATAGATACGAGGAATCATTTTCACTGATCATCTTCATCTTTTTGACCAATAACAACATTTGGTCTGAAGGAATCAAAAACTTTTTTTCCAGCAAAATTTCCCAGATCAATCATTTATAATTGGACCGTTTATAATTATCATTCGGTCTACGGTCCTCTTAACCCATTACTGACTGGTTAGATTGCAATTTGAACCACCGATGGAGATATTTCCTATTCATAACGTTTATTAAATAGCCACTAACCATAACCTAAAAGTCTGATTGTTCAAGGTCTAACTGTTGGGAAGTCAATTAATCCTGAGAATTGGGGGCTCGATTCTTCTTCCCAGAAGAGAGGTGGTTGCTCTTCTATAGAAGGTTGGAAGCAGCAAGCATGGTCAGACTTGTATCGATAAGATAATTTGGCATCAAATAGGTTGGAGATGGGAATTTGGGTGGCATTCCCCAGTAAATCGGGATGTGTTTTGAAAAGAACTGTAATTTGTAAAGCAAATATTCTTATAGATTTTACTTTGGTTGTTATGGCGTACCTGTTGAGGTGGATGCCCTAAGCCATAGGTGTGGATGAGCAGCACAGACCGGAGAAGTTGGTGCAGCAAGCAACTATGTAGAAGGATAAACAGACAATCTGTGTAGTAGTACAGTTGTTGCTAGTTGGCACTTGGAACAGCAGATCCGAGAATGCAAAATGGCACTTTGGAACAGCAACAGTGAGAGTGCCAGGAAAAATGTAGCAGAACCCAGTGACTAAACAGAGCTAGGTTTGTTTTTTTAGCACATAGAGTTCAGGAATGTGGTAGCCAGCAAGGACACCAAAGTGTCTGCGCCGGACTAAAAATGACTAGAATAATGACAGAGGTGTGCACTGGGTCAACATGCTAACCCAACAAGCAGGAGAGCAGGGGGAGCTGGACTTTCGAGAAGAAGGAAGCAGAGCCCAGTGATGGAGCCGGGACAGGTGAGTAACATCGGGGGCAAAATTACCAGGCATGATAGTCACCAAAGGGTCCACTCCATCCCTAAAGTAAGTGATATTTGATCATTGGTATGGATGTTGGAGTACACAGGAGCATCAAGACGACATCTTCTGAATGATGCGACCCACTGGACTATGGCTTTGGGTTTTCAGAATACGCATCAGGTTACAAGCTAATTTGTCTTCTACAAGGCTGGTTCAACTTTGGAGAAAACTTCACAAGCTTTCTCCAAGTTCCCTTAGGCTCTTCTGGGGGGATGGTCATCAAGTTGGTGGGTCACACAGAAGTGAAAATGTCTAGACAGGTTTTTTTTGTTTCATTGACCGGATGAAGAGTTTTTTGAGGAGTGAGAAGAATAGATCAGGCTTCCCTTTGTCACATAAATCTCCTTTGTTCCTAAACTTCACAAATCACTCACACAAAACCTGCCTGTATCCTCCACTCCTAATAGTCCTCATTCAGTAAGAAGGCAGAAAACAATGACATTTCCTCTACCCAGATTTTCCTATAGATTCTTTTATAAGTAGAGGTGGAAGTCCTATATGTGAAACCTGTGCAGCTGCATCGGGACCTGATAGGCAATGGGCCCACTGTCCCCTTGGAGGCCAAGTGGCTCGTACTTTCCTGGTACATGGACCAACTGCTGTCTGTGTCTGAAAGTGGTATTGAAAACCGAGTTTGAGGGTCTTTATTTAATGGGTGCTCTGATGCAGGTCACAGAGGTCCTGTCCTAACTGGTCCCGGAATCCCATCTCACAAGCTTCACGAAGTAGCCTCACATGTGCCGCTCTTCTCAGTCAGTTCGGGAAGAGTGCTTGCATGCCTCGTTTACCTGCTCAGAACGTAGAGACGTCTGAGATGCCATAAGACACTCCGATTAATTAATTAATTGGCAGAATTGATTAAGGCGGCATTAATTAAATCAGAGAGCCAGTGCTAAGTTCAGACTGATATTTCACAGCTGACATCATTCTGCTCGCTCCTGCTGTAAATCGGTCTTGACGGGTTGTAGAGATCTACTGCAGAATGTTTAGGAACTGCATGAAATCCTCAATAAATGCGCTGCCTGTGATTGTAGAGTACACGGAGACTCAGTCATTACAGAGCGAACATACATAAGACTAATCACCAAGGACATGGTGCAGACTTTTAAGCACCACAAATTCGCAGGTAATAATAATAATCTTTATATAGCGCCAACATATTCCGCAGCACTTTACAGTTTAACAGTTTCAAACACAAGAGTCATAAGTAACAACGTTAACAATACAATAATTAAAGCAAAATGTCACGTAAAGAATGTATATTAGATAATCATAATCTCATTTTGCTGCCTTTTAGATTTTCTCTCGTGCTGCACCAGTCCTCTGGAATGCACTACCCTGGACAATGAGATTAATTCCCATTAGCCATAGTTTTAAGTGTGCTCTTTTTAGGAAGCACTATCACCTTTCCTAATGTGACTCCTAATACTGTAACTACTCTACTTTCTTCTTTTAACACTTAATCTTTCTGTCCAACAGCTATAACAGTGCCTCTACCCTGTGCCAGCCACATAATTGCTTACCCAATGAAATATTCTATCACCTGAAAAGTCCTCCACAGTGCTGCACCATCTTCCGTCTTTTCCCTCACCTCAATCTACCGTGCTACTCTGTGCCAACAATCTATGAATAACCTCCTCCACTATCTGAACCTCCCGTCTCCAGGATTCCTCTTGTGCTGCACCATTTTTCCTGAATGTACTACCCTGAACAATCGGATCCAAAACATCACATTTCCTAATCTGACTCCTATTACTACTTACTTTCCTCCTAAAACCTCATTTTTCTGTACAATTGCTACATTAGTGCCTCCATCAAGTGCCAGTCACTCAACTGGCTAGCCGTTCCCTATAGAATACAAATTAAAATTCTGTCACCCATTACATTCTCCACAGTGCTGCACCCTCTTACATATCTTCCCGTACCTCTGTCAACAACATATGAATGGGAGTAGAGAAAACTGGAAAAAGAGAGCGCAATAGGTTTCTGTCCTGATGAAGAGGTCCTGCGTGGCTTCGAAACGCGTTGACTCTGTAAGCCTATTCAATAAATCATTCAATATCTCCAGTTGGATATATTGTGGATTCATCATTGGCTGTGCATAAGTTGCACCTCCATCACATTGTCAACAACATATGAATGGGAGTAGAGAAAACAGGAAAAAGAGAGCGCAATAGGTTTCTGTCCTGATGAAGAGGTGCTGCGTGGCCTCGAAACGCGTTGACTTTGTAAAACTATTCAATAAATCATTCACTATATCCGGCTGGATATATTGTGGATTCATCATTGGCAGCGCATAAGTTGCACCTCCGTAACATTGTCAACAACATATGAATAACATCCTCCATCTGAAGGATTTCTCTTGTGCTGCACCATTGCTCTGGGATGTACTACTTTGGACAGTAATTCTCAACATCTTTTAGGGAGGACCATCACATCTCCCAATTTAACTTCAGAATTATAACTAAGTCAGCCCTCTTCCCTGCAAAGAAACTGCCTTAGCTATAAAACTGTGCCATTCACCCACGGCACCGGTCACGTGCCGGCAAAGTTTTTGATCAGTGGACATTAGATTGGTAGCAAAAATAGGCTGTTTATGGCCGGCTGGTCGTCAAATTAATCTCTACTTTTTCACATTATCTGCCTTAAATGTCTGCATACCCCTATGTGAGAGTGATATCTGCAGTTCAACCTATACATTTAGCATTTGGTTTATTCTTTTCTCTGATCCGAGAAGAGAAGTCGCGGAGGGAAGGACGATGAGATTGCTTGTGGCCGTTTCCCTACGTACGGCATTGAAATTCTCCACTCATTATTAATTTACAGCACAGATGTGTGAAAAATTTGACGCTTGTACGTTCTCCCGAGTCTATTATGTTCAGTGTGAGGAGATCATTCTCCTGGGCAGAAGGGGGAGGATGGGAACGGCCTCTCGGGTGTTGTCAGTTATGCGAAAATAAAGATGTCCAATCACTCTCTAATGGGAAGGTTAGAGCGGGGCACTTTGAAAGATGAGCGTGGGGCCTAGGGGGATTGTCTATGATAAAGTGCCGGACTAATTGGGTTGGTTTACACTTTACAATTACATCATGTGGCGAACCACTACGGCAGGAAAATTAAGCATGACTCCAGGGGAGCCTAGACCCAGCCAAAAATTAATTTATATTTGCACCAATTTATGAGAGAGAGAGAGGATCGTATCTACTATCTATGAGTGGTAAATCACTGATTTGCATAGGAAATTGGAACAGGTATTTTCCCTTTTATGTTCTAATAGTTCAATCATTTCTGAAATGACAATAAAGATAAATACAGTGCCTTGCGAAAATATTCAGGTCCCTGGAACTTTTCAACCTTTTCCCACATATCATGCTTCAAACATAAAGATACCAAATGTAAATTTTTGGTGAAGAATCAACAAGTGGAACACAATTGTGAAGTTGAATGAAATGTATTGGTTATTTTAAATTTTTGTGGAAATTCAAAAACTGAAAAGTGTGGCGTGCAATATTATCAGCCCCTTTACTTTCAGTGCATCAAACTCTCTCCAGAAGTTCATTGTGGATCTCTGAATGATCCAGTGTTGTCCTAAATGCCAAATGATGATAAATAGAATCCACCTGTGTGTAATCAAGTCTCCGTATAAATGCACCTGCTCTGTGATTGTCTCAGGGTTCTGTTTGAAGCACAGAGAGCATCATGAAGACCAAGGAACACAACAGGCAGGTCCGTGATACTGTTGTGGAGAAGTTTAAAGCAGGATTTGGATACAAAACGATTTCCAAAACTTTAAACATCCGAAGGAGCACTGTGCAAGCGATCATATTGAAATGGAAGGAGCATCATACCACTGCGAACCTACCAAGACCCGGATGTTCCTCTAAACTTTCATCTCAAACAAGGAGAAGACTGATCAGAGATGCAGCCAAGAGGCCCATGATCACTCTGGATGAACTGCAGAGATCTACAGCTGAGGTGGGACAGTCTGTCCATAGGACAACAATCAGTCGTACACTGCACAAATCTGGCCTTTATGGAAGAGTGGCAAGAAGAAAGCCATTTCTCAAAGATATCCATAAAAAGTGTCATTTAAAGTTTGCAACAAGCCACCTGGGAGACACCAAACATGTGGAAGAAGGTGCTCTGGTCAGACGAAACCAAAATCGAACTTTTTGGCAACAATGCCAAACGATATGTTTGGCGTAAAGGCAACACAGCTCATCACCTTGAACACACCATCCTCACTGTCAAACATGGTGGTGGCAGCACCATGGTTTGGGCCTGCTTTTCTTCAGCAGGGACAAGGAAGATGGTTAAAATTGATGGGAAGATGGATGGAGCCAAATACAGGACCATTCTTGAAGAAAACCTATTGGACTCTGCAAAAGACCTGAGACTGGGACGGAGATTTGTCTTTCAACAAGACAATGATCCCAAACATAAAGCAAAATCTACAATGGAATGGTTCACAAATAAACGTATCCAGGTGTTAGAATGGCCAAGTCACAGTCCAGACCTCAATCCAACCGAGAATCTGTGGAAAGAGCTGAAAACTGCTGTTCACAAACGATCTCCATGAAACCTCACTGAGCTCGAGCTGTTTGCCAAGAAAGAATGGGTGAGAATTTCAGTCTCTCGATGTACAAAACTGATAGAGACATACCCCAAGCGACTTGTAATGGCAGCAAAAGGCAGCGCAACAAAGTATTAAGTTAAAGGGGCCGAATAATATTGCACGCCCCACTTTTCAGTTTTTTAATTTCCACAAACATTTAAAATAACCAATAAATTTCATTCAACTTCACAATTGTGTTCCACTTGTTGTTGAGTCTTCACCAAAAATTTACATTTGGTATCTTTATGTTTGAAGCATGATATGTGGAAAAAGGCTGAAAAGTTCTAGGGGGCCAAATACTTTCACAAGGCACTGTACATTCTTAGAAAAATAAAAATAAAAAACACCAAAAAATAAATCTTTAAATCCAACCTCTCCCGAATACATTTACACATCTTAAATAAAAAAAATTTACAATTAAAGCTTTATGTCAAATTTTGATATAAAATTCTTAAAAAAAAATTGCATACAATTCATATACAAAAAACTTGATAAATATTTTTTACACTTTGTTAAAATCCAAACAAAATTCTTTATACAATTTTTTTTTAAAATACAGAAACTCTAGCATGTATTAGAATAGAAGAGAGGAAATAAAATAAAAAAAAATTCTAATAACTGGTTAGAATTTTGTAGATTAAAAAATATTGGACATTTTGGATTGTAGAGTTGGGCAAAAAGATTGGTAGGGCCGAGGTCCTGCAGCCACGGTAGTAATCCATGGCCGCCAGACGAGAGCCCAGTGAACTTGCCTTTCTTGGAGAATCTTCTGATTGATAAGCCCAACTTAACTTCACGCAACAATGATGTCACGTTGAGGATACTAATTAAAAGAGGCACTTGGCAGGTCGGTTGGTAGAGGGGAGGGTGCAGGTTACTGGTTTGGCAGCCATTCACTACCAACGTGGTCAACTGGATGAAGGTCTTGCGAAACGTTTCACTTAATTCTACTTCCAGTCATAACTCTTCCCTTTGGTGGTAACACATGCACACTGACGCTCTATTCTAAGTCTATGGGACTAGTAGAGATAGCATTGTAGATATCTGACTCCGCTCCATTCAGTTGGGAGACTCTTGCCCAGAGGCATAACTTGAAACATGTAGGCCCCAATGCAAAATCGCCAACATGGCGTCCATCACAGCTCTTTTAATAATATTGATATTCTCAGTCAAATGGAACTTTTACACCTCCTAGGCTCGAGGGTTTGAGGATGTAACGCTGGTGGGTGTGGATGCACGGTGCCACGGGCCACGCTTAGTTCTGAGGGGCATGACTAACTGGCTGCCTGGTATTCACTAGAGCGTCTGATGGTGAGGATAGGCTTGGCTGCCAGTGGTCACCAGATGGCACTCCTGGGCAGTCCCCAGGTCAGTAGCAGCTGACCGGAGGGCCATAGACATGGGTATGAGGTACAGGTGCATGAAGGCAAAGATGTAGTCAGACAATTCGAGGACAGGGCAGGTAGCACAGGTTCAATGTACATAGCAGCTCAGGAGAAGGGAGATCAGGATAAACGGTAAACAAGCCGGGTCAATAACAGTAGATACAGAACGAACATACAAAACAGGAACTAAAGAAAAGCTGCCTAAGTTGAGGAGAGGAGTGGAGGGTGGAGATGCTGATATATCACTTGCTGGCAGGTGAAAGGCTAGAGAAGCAGATCTCTGCAGGACAGAGTGGATGCAAATTCCTGCAGAGTTTTGCCGCGCCTCCCTATAGCTTGATGGAGGCGCACAGCAACAGGCAGAAGTGTTGCACAAAGCAACTCATAGTGATGGTCAGGTACTGGGTGTAGCAGAGCGGAACACGCAATGAGTAAGGTGGTGTTTAGAAGGCGTGCTCATCAGCAAAACAGAGGACCTAGATGCATCCACTATAGTGGATGCTCAGGCCTTCTTTCTTATGACCAGTTGATGTTCCAGAACCCCCTATGATTATGGAAGGCTCCATGTTCGGTTCTGTCAACAGCCAAGTCCTAAAACATGATCCTATAGTGGTGACATCTGATTGTATCTGATTTTTCCACTTTGAAAAAGCTGCTAAGATTTATAGAGATCAAATGTGATCAACGCTGGAATCTTGCACTGTGTTAAATTTCCCTACAGTGCCTCCGAAGGAGAATTAATGTATTACACATTTCCTACTGAAATCATTGGATGGTAAGTCATGCACACAAATGTTCTAGGTCCTTCAGAGAGGGAAACACCCTCTCAAACCATGCTCCTCTCTATGGCTAATGAGAGTCTTCCTCTACGAACCCTTAATTACCTAATAGGTTATTTGAAAGTGGGTTTTCAAAAGCAGACAGCCCCTTTAACTCCTCAAACAATGCTTCTCTGTAGTTAACATGATGGATTGATCTATATTAATTTCCCCGACTACAAACCAGGACAAGACATCTTCCGAAGAGATTAACCCATCAAATTATAAACTCAAGCATGAAAATAAGATTGTGAAGTAACATGTCTTCAAGGCCACATCTGCCGATGGGGGTCGGCATTAGGAATTAAGTGCCAGTATTTAGGATATCCTTTAAATAAAGGGGCACTTGACCGTGACAATAATTGGGATCAGCTGTGTATTTACATGGAAATTAGGAGGAGTGAAACACATTTGAATGATTTATCTAACCCTGCTGGGACACTTGCCCGGTATGTAGAAAGGAAGTTTGTTAACTCTTTCATAGCTAAAGGCCTCCAAAATCTGTTTTGAAGTTTCCATAGACATTAGGTTTTCATTGGCGCATCCTTCTAATCTTGGACATCTCGACTGATCCTCTTCTTGAGATCTGATCTCGATCCAACATGTGATTGATGGATGTAAATGTGCAGGTTAATAGGTCCACGATAATCTGCCAATCTAATGTGCATGGCCAAGTTTAGGCCAAGGAAAAAGGCACTGGAAGGGTCCCTCCAAATTTGAATGGCCTGCAGTGGATCATCCTGGGAGCATGTTACCAACAGAAGATTTTTTTACTGCATTGTTGGTCAATAACTTAATTTAACCTTGAGTTATTTTCATGTTCCTCATCAACCAGTAACATTATCAGCACCCAAAAGACTCTGGTTATAGCAGAAAATATCAATGATTTGTAATGGCTTTGATGGTCTTCACTCTCAAGAAATATTGTTTATATCCACCTTAATTGATATCAATAATCTATCCAAAACAGTTGCTTCCAACTCCTGGTCATCCAGCTGATGCAAGACTATGTCCTCCAGCCACAGAAGATCAGAACTTACTGGAAGTTGCAGTTTCGCAACGGGTAACCAAATGTTGAAGACTAGTACTTCTAAAATTATTTTTGTAGCAGTCCTTCTAATCTTGGACATTTTGAGTGTTCAATTCTTGAGATCTTATCTTACTCTAACATATGGTTGATGGACACAAATGTGCAGGTTAATAGGTCCATGATAGTCTGCCAATCTAATATGCATGGCCAAGTTAGGGACAAGACACTGGAAGTGTCCCTCCAAATTTTGATGACCTGTGGTGGATCATTCTGGGAGCATGTTCCAGACAGAATTTTTTTTACTGTATTGTTGGCCAATAACTCAATTTATTCTTGACTTCTTTTCATGTTACACACCAACCGGTAACATTAACACCCAAAATCTCTGGTAATAGCTGAAAATATCAAATGTGACCAGGCATAGCTTTGATGGTCTTCATCATCAAGAAATATTGTTTGTGTACACCTAGAAATATATAAATAATCTATCTAAAGCTGTTGCTTCCAACTCGTAGCCTTCCAGCTGATGGAAGATGACATCCCCATCCACAGAAGTTCAGAATGCAGTTTCACAACAGATAACCAAAGGTTGAAGACTACTACTCTAAAATGTTTGTTTATTTAATGAGCCTATTCCTTCCTCAATACCTGAGATAAAAAATTGGAACTACTGAGTTATGTTTGTATGCTATAAAGTACACCAAAATTAATTTCTAAAGAAGGAATATGGACAGAATTAAAAAAGCCTAAATTTAGGGCCACCTTTATTGCATAGAAGCACAAACAAAAGCGTCAATGTGAAACTTTCCCAACCTGACCAATGCAGGTTAAAAACCCAAAATCTCGAGCATTGTAATCCAAACAGCCCCAAGCCAAGCGAGAGTTCATTTGTATTACACCCCACTCTTTCAAATGTAAATTAATTCACGGTTAATCAAAGACAAAAAAACATTTACAATAGCTGGTGGGTGATGCATCCTGATTTTCCATACTTTGTTAACCTATGAGCTGTAGGGCATGACCTCTGGAGGACTAATGTTAGGTCAGGGCAATAAGGCCATGTGCCCGAGGCCAATTTTATTTTGTTCTAAACACAATGTGAAATTAATTTAATTACAATTAGAAGGGATTCTTTGGATGACATCAATGCATTTTTTAGTCTAAAGGGCAGAAGAAAATGTTTTTGTTATAAAGAAAGAAAAGTGGGGATTCTAACTTAGCTTGGTTCAAGCCATCACACCCCACTATCCAACACAGTGTTTCTCAACTCCAGTCCTCAAGACCCCGCAACAGGTCATGTTTTCAGGATTTCCTTAGTATTGCATAGGCGATGGAATTATTGCTTGAACAGGTGATGAAATTATCACCTGGGCAATACTAAGGAAATCCTGAAAACACGACCTGTTGTGGGGTCTTGAGGACTGGAGTTGAGAAACACTGATCTAACACAAGAGATACTGTTGCTTGTTGTTCATTTCATGTAGGTTTATGGGTAGCATGATCCTGAAGAAGAGCTACGCTGGATCGGAGAGACATGAATAACAACAAGACCATCAGAAAAGACTACGGTAATCTGATAAATTAAATTGTTCAACGCTCTACGTTAGGGTTCATCAAAAATTTCTGAAAAGTTTTCGAGACAAGTCTTTAAGAAATCCAAAGAAGAGGTGGTCAAGCAGGTTGGTCACCGTACTAAAGGCCTCCAAAATCTATTCTAAAGTTGGTCATAGATATTTCGTTTTTGTTGGTGTGTAACTGTGCCCAGGGTGGTAGTTGTAGGCGAGTGTCCTGAGTCCGACACGTTGCACGTTAGGAATGAATTGATGACCTACAAGGAGACTGACAACCCTCCCATATACTTTGCCTGTGAACTTACATACCCTTTTTTTTCCTAATGTAGAAGAAAAAAAAATCCCATAACTGTGGTCCCGGTACTCTGTTGATTTGTGACCTAGGATGAACCGCGGAATGAAAAGTGGCATTGTTCAGCAAAGCATCGACATGTAGATACCTGCAGAGAACAGATAGTTAGAGGAGAGTTTTGTTCATCGTTGCGATGCTGACATATAGTGTGCGTCAGAGATCCCGCCAGCTCTGATGGGATTAATGGATTTCTCTTCTTGGCTTTGCTACTAAACATGCCCCGGGCATTTCAGCCACCAAATACTTTCTTTTTTTTTTTTTTATTAATAAGAGAACTGAGCTCCAGACTGGAGAGAGAGAGATCACCGCATCTCATCGAGGGCAAAGTTAAAGAGCTGAAGTGGCCTTTAAATCGGCAGCTCTGCCAATCATTCGGAAGTCTTGGCCGCTCTCTAAACATGTTACACCTCTAGCAAGTGCCCCCTGTGGAGCCCGGCGCAGTGGGATCCTCAATTCAATTATCCGGCCCAGCTGCCCGTCAGTGCACAGGGGGGATTTTCATGAGGCCTTACCCAATCCTAAAAGCATGGACCAACAGAGGCGAAACAAATAATCATTGTCTTACACGGGCAACCTCCACGACTGCAGGGGAGCGGTAATCTGTGTGATGTTCTAAGGACTAGCTGTCTCCATTTACCGGTGTATACCCTACAAATATTAACAGTTTAGTAGTGGCTACAAATGCTCCTCTTTTTTTACTTAAATGCATGTAACTGGGGTTAAGCATATTTTTTGGCAATTGATTTTCATTAAAAAATGTGCACTTTTTTTTCCTTTTAATATCCCGTGTGTTCACTGTGAGTTAACTGAGAAGCCATCAGTAAATCCACTGACAGTGGCAGTTTGACACCCTTATATCTGTCTTTTTCTGAGCCCTTCTCAGCTGATTTATGACCACAGATCACATCAGAGATGAATGTGCAGGAAAACAAGGACCCTGCAAAAGCCAAAAGGTACAACATTTTTCATGAAACACAATTGCAAAAATAGTTTCAAAGCACCACGCCAATTTTTTTTGCATTTCAGCGCTGGAGTGGTGCTACCAAACTAAGTTCCCTGACCCCACTATTATATGCAGCAACCGCCGTCTTCTGTTCTTCCGTCACTGTTCCGGTCACACGCCGCCATCTTATGACCCAACGTCTTACTGTCCAGAAGTCAGAGGTAGCGGTCATAAGCTCTCAATGAAGGTCTATGGGAGTCTTGACTTGTGACTTCCGGATTGTTGGAGCGATCTGGTGGGACACAATCTGCTGGAGACCGAAAGAGAGGCGCCAATAAAAGATGCAGATGGCGGAGGGTAAGCAGTGGCGGATTTATCATTGGTGCAATCTGTGCGGCCACACAGGGGCCCAAGAGGTAAGGGGGCCCGTTTCTATCTCCAAAGCAGATGCAATTTTGCATTTTTAGGAGATCTTGGGCTGCAAAGGGCCCATATATTGTTCTTACACCCCTTTTCTATCTGTGTCCGCCAGTGATGATAAGTATATGACAGGGAACTTAGATTAGTAGCTCTACTCCAGCACTGCAAGAATAAAAAGAAACCGCTGGAGTGGTGCTTTACGCCCCCAAATACATGCATTTATGAAAAAAATGTAATAAAGATTGACAATCCCTTTAATGCTATATGCCAAGAGCAACAGCTCGACGCCTAATATAAAGTGTAAAAATAAAAACCACACAAAAGTTCATATCACCCTCCTTTTCCCAGAAAGTTAAAAAAAACCCTCACCGTCCAAAAAATAAATATATATAATAATACATATATATATATTATTTATTTTTTTAAATTGAACATATGTATTATTGTGAATTAATTAAATATATCTATCCCATATGTTGCAAGCCGAAATGGAAAAAAAAAATATGGAAACTTTACCTCCCTCCAAAAATGGATTCAACAGAGATCAGAAAGTCATATGGACCCCAAAATGGTGATGAAAAAAACAAGCCCTTATAAAACTATTGACGTGAAAAAAAAAAATGAAGAAAAAAATAAATTAAAAAAACAAATAAAATAAAGGTAAATGAGGAGGAAAAATCGAGATTATAGAATGGTATTGAAAAAACCCACAAGCCTTGATAAATCTACTGACTAGAAAAAAATAAATAAATAAAAAAGGTACCGTAAGCGAGGAGGAAAAATGGAAAGGATAGAATGGTAGTGATAAAAAAACACAAGAAAACTACTGAATAGAAAAATGTAAAAAAAAATAAAGTAAATGAGGAGAAAAAGGCCGACGTGTACAGGAGGTCGGGCGGATTAGTTGCTGTGAAAGAGGCCCAATAAAACTTTTTTTTTTCCCCCCTAGAAGAGATGGCACATATAGGGAGCCGCAGGGTTTACATTCCGGCCCGGGAGCCTTTGACGTTATGTGTCTGAGGCAAATATTTAGTGAAAAGTCATACATTTCCTGCAAACATGGCTGCTCCTATATCACAGCAGGGCCCCGACACAATGAAGAGCTTCTGCCGCCTGTCACGTCCTCCGACCATCAGCTCGGTGACCTCATTTCATGTCATGGCCACCACCGGGCCTAACGCTGCTCCGAGGACATTTGCTGTCGGGGAAACAAACTGCTCTGTGGGGAAATATTACAGGATTTAATACTTTTTTTTTTTCCTTGATTGCTATGAGAATATTATATCGTGCTCTCCACGGTGAGAGGCAGCTCAGCAAATCTCTGTAACGTATTATACGCCGCCATAAGCCCCGCTGGCAGGGATGATTCAGTAGTAGGGGATGAGACGGCGGCGAACAAGTAGCTTATTTAATTCATTGTTTTGATTCATTATGTGGAAATCTATAGAGGATTTGGAGGCAGATGTTGTGGTCAGAACCGCTCTTGGCAGCCCGACTCTCCTCGCTCACTCCGCTCCTTTGCCAAAAAAAACACGCGCTGCCTTATCCGAACTGACAGTCGACACCGAGATTCCCGCTTAGAGCGTCACAATCGATCATCGTCACCGTCACACCTGAAGTAACAATGGCCGCGACAAAACCCTGACAGGGGAGTCTCGTATGTGTAATGTACTGACAATCTGTCAGATGACAACGCGAAGCTGAAGAAGAAAACAATTATCTGGGCCTCGTTTATCAAAATTGTCTTTGTTGCCCATAGCAACCAATCACAGCGCAGCTTTCATTTTTTAAACAGCTTTGGTAAAATGAAAAATGAAAGCTGAGCTGTGATTGGCTGCCCTGTACTATAAAACAGTCGATAATGTATCACTGCATAATTAGGCAAAATTAATATTAGGGAGGCTGGGAAAGCTGGGGAACAGCCCATGAGGAGCTGTAACCGTGGACATATTGATCACCTTATGTGCTATGTGGGGGAATGTACTGTGGGGGCATCATACTTTTTGGGGGCACTATGGGGACATCATACTTTGCGTGGGTGGCTGTGGGACATCATACTGTAAATGATGGAATATACTTGTAAAGCACCTTGTAAAGTCCACGATACGTGCCTTGTTTCCCTCACCCTGGTCTGCTAGTCTATTCTGCTCCACGTAGGGCTTTGCAGATGGCCCAGCATGATCCCAGGTAAGCATCTGCCCAAGCCTATACAAGGCTCACCAAGGCACACACCTGTGTCTTGGTATTAAGAATTCATTGTTGCTAGACTCTTGCTTGCCATAGTAATCTTGACCTGCTCTGCTGCTGTTTGCAGTTTCCTGGAGTCTTCCACCTTCCTGTGGTTTACTGCACTCAGCTTGCCTGCGGTCTCTTGATGTCTCCCGTCTATCTGCCTATGGTCTCTTGGACATCTTCCACCTGTCTGCGTTTCCTGCAGTCTCCTGACATTTCCTCGCCTATCTGGCTGTGGTCTAATGGATGTCTTCCACTTGCCTGCAGTTGCCTGGACTCTGCCTGCCTGTGGTCTCCTAACGTCTACCGCCTACCTGCCTGCGGCCTCCTGGATGTCTTCTGCTTGCGGCGTTTCCCTGAACTCCACCTGCCTGTTGTCTCCTAACGTCTACCGCCTACCTGCCTTGGCCTCCTGGATGTGTTCTGCCTGCCTGTGGTTCCCTGCCTGGGGCCTCCTGATGTCTCTCGCTTGCCTGCGGTTTCCTGTCTGTATCCTGTGTTCCCCACCTATCTGCTATGATGTGCAAACCCCTTAGGATACTACTGAATACACATGGCAGAGCATTGCAGCCTGTAGGGCTGGCCATACGCATAAGATGGCCGTCGGCTGAATAATGCTTTGGTTAATCTTTTGGATGAGTCTCCCATACACAGGTGCCCTCTATAAGAAAACCACCGACTTATATCCGGAAGAACAATGCGACTGGCAGTCCGACATCTCTCCTCCGGCACCCCATAAACTTTAGACCCTCAGCCAATCCTGTCAATATTGGCAGGTCCAGCCAACATTAGTCTAATGTATATGGGACCATGAAGGTTCCCAGTACTGTGCTGTATTACAGGGATATTATCCCCTGAAAGTGATGTATCTGTAGGATATCCGAGGGTGTTGCCTTGTGTCTCTATATAAGGCTGCATGGAGCAACATGACGTTTCTGTTCATGAGCATTAACCATGGTTTTTCACTAAGTTCAGGACTATGAAGGTCACCTGCAAGTAGGAAGACTTCACTTATATTGTATAAGCGAAAACGTTGCAACCAACTTGTGGAAAAATATCAAGAATCTCGACCATGACTTGGCTTCCTGTGATACGTCAGTGGTCACTCTCAAAGCCGAGTTATTCTTCCTTCCTAGAGTTGCCCACAATTTTTATAATACTCATGGTGAGATCATCACCCGACGTGGTTAAGTGTCGTCTGTGAATCACAAGTTGCGTTGTTTCATGTTACATACACATTATTTAGATTATGTCTCGGTTCCTTACAGTAAATGAGACCCGTCAGACGCTCGCATTCTCAATCCGTATTGACAGATTGTGTTTTTGATCCCAAATGTTGAATGGATTGTAAATAAATTGTGGTTAACACAAAAAAAAAAAAACTTTCAAAAGGTCTTAGTGATGTACGAAGTTTTAATCAGTAGTGGTCTGGGTGCTAAAACCCCCAATCATCGCTTAACCAGAGTGGTAGAAAGCTCAGTTGAGATCTTCGACTTTTCGTTTCCAATCTCCTCTTCTTCGAGAGCAGTTTATGGACTCTATAGATTTTCTTTGACTCTCCATGTGCAATATAAAGACGGTCATATTAATTTTAAACTCAATTTTTTTTCATTTTTAGGTGTTTTAGGGGAAATTTGTCTCTAAATAAGAGACAGGAAGTTCTGCAGACTTTGCATGTTCTAGTCTAGACTTATCAAATAGTCAAAAGACAGGTGTGCGTGTACAAGGGAGAAGGGGGGATCAAAAAGTGATCACACTCAGAACATAAAGCCGGCCCTTAATCCTAAAGGTTTAACTTTCCTTAACGGGGATTAACTGTGCGACTTGGGAAAATACATGAATGAATGAAGGACAGGCTACTCTTTTGGTGGCATTACACACATCGGGATCTGTAAGTCATCACTTCTTGGCAGGGACAATTCCACCGAGTGTGTTAATGAGGCCAGGATCATGATATCACACCTTCTGCAAGTCTGTGAATTGACAGTAAGAGAGTGTGAGATTGTGCACCTGCGCTACTGAGGGAGCTCAGCTTCTAAGCATTGACCTCTCGGGTCACCCTAACCTTGACACTCAAGAAAGAAATAAAACATTCCAGCAAACATCTTTGGAAAGTTAATTGGTACGTTGAAGTCTAATTTCACTCGAAATTGAAGAAGAGCTTGGTGAGGAATGTTCAACAAATTAGCTCCTTTCCAATGATAAAATTCTTGAGGGACTGACGTTTTCTCAAGAGAGCTTCACACTGAGCCTTGGTAAGGTTCTTCAAAAATAAGTGAAGGGTTCCTTTTCCTGGAATGGTCGCCATTATTCATACTAAAGATTCTTTTAGATATTTCCATTACAAGATTGATCCGATCTCTTGGTTCTCAATGGAGAAGAGGATGTTGAATCCATTTTTAGCCAAGGTGTGGAGTCTACATCTGACGACCCCATAATTGTCTTCCACTTGGATTTCTGAATTATGGCACCCAGTTGGTGTTGTATGAAGTAATATCTGGGATGATGTGGAGTGAAGGTCAAAGTAAAGACAGAGGAGGAGGTGAAAATGTTACCAGAAGACCAAGACAAGAGTCAAAACCAGAAGACCTAACTATGATGGTGACAAGATGAGGGTAAAGTTTAAAGAGCTGAGAAAATGTGTCTCAATTCCGCTGGGTGATATTCAGAATGGGTCGGTCATGATAGATGTGAGAAATCATACACCAACTATGACGCAAGGATCAAGCCACCATTAATGGTTGTCTCAGTTGTAAAAAGATGTTGCACATCCACCACTCTCTCACCTTCATCATCATTTCTAATGCAGACATTTTCTAACATATTGGGCAATAGCCTTGCGGGAAATCTTAAGCCAGAAGCATCCACATGGTCCATTTCTTCTGTATCTCAGTCACACTTTCTAAGGACTCTTTGAAAACTTGAACTTTTTGAGAATTGACCAAAAATGTTGGATTTTGTTTTATGGTTTTTCCATTGGTATATCTATGGCCAAGTTTAGTCACATGTTAGCTCCTGTCCATGAACCTCCTGGTCTCAGGTTTCACTCCTAAAACTGTGGCTGCTCCATTATCTCTGCAGGATTTGACTAAAGGCCCCGTCTCACTTAGCGATTTACCAACGATCACGACCAGCGATATGACCTGGCCGTGATCGTTGGTAAGTCGCTGTGTGGTCGCTGGGGAGCTGTCACACAGACAGCTCTCCCCAGCGACCAACGATCAGGGGAACGAGTTCGGCATCGTTGAAACTGTCTTCGACGATGCCGAAGTCCCCCTGCAGCACCCGGGTAACCAGGGTAAACATCGGGTTACTAAGCGCAGGGCCGCGCTTAGTAACCCGATGTTTACCCTGGTTACCAAAAAAAACAAACAGTACATACTCGCCTTTCGGTGTCCGGGTCCCTTGCCGTCTGCTTCCTGCTCTGACTGACTGAGCCGCCGTACACTGAGAGCAGAGCGCAGCGGTGACGTCACTGCTGTGCTCTCACTTCTCACTGTACGGCGGCAGTCAGTGAGAGCAGGAAGCAGACGCCAAGGGACCTGACGGACATCAGAAGGCGAGTATGTACTGTTTGTTTTTTTTTACATTTACGCTGGTAACCAGGGTAAACATCGGGTTACTAAGCGCGGCCCTGCGCTTAGTAACCCGATGTTTACCCTGGTTACCAGTGAAGACATCGCTGGATCGGTGTCACACACACACCGATTCAGCGATGTCAGCGGGGCCTCAACGACCAAAAAAAGGTCCAGGCCATTCCGACACGACCAGCGATCTCGCAGCAGGGGCCTGATCGCTGGTACGTGTCACACATAGCGAGATCGCTATGGAGGTCGCTGTTGCGTCACAAAACTTGTGACTCAGCAGCGATCTCGCTAGCGATCTCGCTATGTGAGACGGGGCCTTAAGCTCTCGTTTTGTCATGTAAACAGCATACAGGTGGCTATTACTTCTCAATTTGTCTTTCTCATGTAATTCAAAGTGGTGTCGCATTTCCAAAGGTCACATCGCATGGTGACGGCAGGAAAAGAATTATCCTCTCAGGATGGCTCATTAAAGTAAATGAGATTTTCAGTATTTGCAATATGGGTGCTTCTGTTCATTAGCTTCGAACTACACGGCAAAAGGAAATTTACACATTCATCCAATGTTGTCCCCTATGAAGATTTGGTAGTTCCAGTGCTTATCCATCCCCATGTGAAGTAGATGGGGGGGTCATGGAATGTTGGTCATAGAATGTGGTGGCTCTTTCGACACTCATTACCCGTTATGGTGCCAAGTTTGGCACCCAGAACAGAAGAATCCAGGGTTTTCCCCTTGGGCAATTTGTCAACTAATCTCAAGATTAAAAAACAGGGGTAGGTACAGCTCACCGTGCTGGAAGTAAATTCATGACCGTTGAAGTTCTTTGGAGGGTGCTGATCCCACTGGTGAAGACCGCTGCAAGAAGGAATGAATTGGGGGAGGGATTTTCATCCAGCATGACCGTCTAAAAAGAGGTGAAAAACTATTTTATTTGGAAATCATTAAAAAATGGTTAAAAGCAACACCTGACACGTTTTTGGTGCAAAAAAGAGCCCTTAATCATAGGATCCCCCCCCTTCCATTCGTCCAAATCTCAATATTTTAACCACTCACTAACTAATGGGAAGGGACCAATCAGAAAAGGGACAGTTTTCACCAAAGACCCTGTGATCTAGCTCAATGACATCAAAGGTTTTCATAAACCTTAGATAACTGATAATCTGTTGGCTGAAGGAGATAACAAATACTCCTTCAGCCAACAGATATTCCTTTCTGACCCCCCAATGCACATGTATGCTCATATTCTCAGGGGAAGAGAAGAAAGAAGAAGACAGATCAGTCATGCTGACTCCAACATGCACAATCAGTCTTCCACCTGACATTTGCCTTCGGGAAGTTTTGGCCAGTTCCATCATTCGTCTATATATAGGCACCAGTTAGACGTTTGTAGTCTTGGTTCATATAACCAACCACTCTCCGATTTGTAGGATAGGACAATTTCTCACCCTCTTCACTTTTTGTAGGATGGCTCAGAGTGCCTATGCCTAAATGAGATTGGCAAAGAGAGTGACCCTCTTCCAGCAACTCTCCTTCTTGATTAATCGGTGGTTACGGAAGGATTTAAGAAAGGACCAACCTTAACTGAAGCCCAATCTCCATGGTCTTTAAAGGATCTCCATCTTTCCATGGGCTGACCTTTATTGAATATACATTCTTGAAAGGAAAGCTGATGACGTTTTGTAGCCTCATATAACCCATGAGTTAAGAGGGGGGTAACTCTACCAGAGACCCTTGTCCGCCATAGCAATTGCAAGAACCCTGTGGCACATGCAACCGTAGCTGAAAGCCGCAGTCAATTGGTGTCATCGACTTGTCTTACCGAAGACCATGACCGACACTGCCCCCTAATAAATCTCATTATTTACTTTTAGCAGACACTGTTGAAAAAAATAGTCTTCTCATTGAATTCAATCCTAAAACTCCCAAGAGACCCTTCTGTTTGTCGGCTTTCTGCCTATTCCAACACCGCGGCAGGAATCTCTAATACTAACCCAAACCTCAGTGTCCTCCATTAGGACTGTGACAGACTGGAGCAAGCGAGAACAGAATGATTGAGGACGGCTACTAATCGCAGCAATTGATATAAATTACTGTGTCAGCTGTAGGATATAGCAGTCTGTAGGATTTACACCTCATTAGCTTCCGAGTGCTAAATGAATCAAAAGGCTTCCGTAGAACATTTTTAATTAATAGTTCTTCCAACAGGATGGCACACCGAGGGAGGGCTTTTTTCCAATGTGCTGCAGTTTAACATCTGTAGGAAGAATAATTTGCTTGAGTTGCTACCAGGGATTGGGGTCAAAAGTATTTTCCCTTTATACACAGAACTGGAATGGATTATATTGGTACAGTTATTGATCCTATATACTAAACACTGTTTCCCAAGCTTCTGCTGATGCAAAAACTACAACTCCCAGCATGAATGGATGTACCGTATTAGGTGAAAATCGGCGGTGCAGATACGTAGACGACGTCTGCCATTCAATTATATGGGGAAACTAGAATGATGAAAGACTAGAATGGTGACCATGTTGGTTGTAATCTAGACCTTAGTTGGGCATTACTGTGCCATTGTGCTGTTTTTTTGCAACAATTTTTTGAAATTGGCATAAAATTGCCTCTTTTTACTGCTTTTATGGAAAATTGTGGCAAAGAAAAGCAGCGCAGTGGCATCATGTGAATATGGCCTAAAGTATTTTTTTTCTTTACATTGTAAGATGGCCGCCGGATGAGTCCTTGAGGGGAGATATGTGTCATCGCGGCTATTAGCTGCAGTGATGTGCGCTCGGAAGCATACTCCAGCACATATGGTGCCGAGTTATTTGGGCCATTCCAGGGCCGGGTTTTATGAGCAGTCATGACATGAGTGGGAATGACTGCTCACATATCCCAACCCAAGGGGCGAGGTTTGGCTGATAAATGGAGGCCGAGTGTCTGCTACAGCCCTGTTGCTAATTTTTATGAGATTAATAGGGGTTGGTTCAAGATCTTTTAAAGCCAATCCTATTATTGGTGTACATTAAAAATAGATTCCATATTGAATGCACAATTGTAGACAGATTTAGGGCCACAGGCGAGCTTCATTCTCAGAAAAGGTGGGGTTCTAGAGGTTATAGTCATATCTTAGTGATGCGAATGACCCTTTAAAGGAGACCTGATTATCAGCCGATCGGCAGTTCCAGCTTCCATGTAGTCTTACCGTGACTTTGGAAGTTTGAGAACTTTTCATAGTGCAACAAATTCGCCTTATGTATCTGATTAGCCTTTATAAGCATTAGCTGCACCAACCCTAAAGTCTATGTATTGGCCGGAGGATGTAATCTATTAGTCCCTGTTATCAGCCATTTCTGGCACTGTAGTTTTCCGCCATTTAACACTCCATTATTAATACTGATGAATATCCGTAGGCTCCTTAGTACCTTGTACTCATCACCGTGATTGATGTGAGGCCCTTGTCAGCATCTCGTCCCCGCAGACCACCGTTGTCAGATCCTTGACGTGTTTCGGATATAATACAGACATTAACTACAACCTTCATCTTCATCGTGCAAATTAGTGTCCTCGAAAAAAAAAATCCTTGGATGAAAATAAGACAGACAGGAGAATACAGAGAGATTTGTATAACGGCGTCTTCACCACCGGCAATGCGCATGAATGGGAGTTGTCAGTCAAAGTATTAGCAGACGTACAACAGTGATTTATCAGCAGGTTCTGCCAGAAACGCAGTGTGACAGCTCGGCTCAAAATACCACGGACTGGTCTGTAATCAGCTCAGGCGTCTAATAACTGTGGATAGACATGTGAAGTCAGCGCTGGAGCGAAACGGATGGTTACTGCAGCAACCGATTAGGAGGGATGTATTATAGCGTCGTATTAATTTGAAGCGTTTTGTTACAGAAGCTCAGAGTCTACGGATTGAGGTGGTACAGAGTGGCAGCGGCAAGGATGGGAGGTGATGGCGGACGGGAGAAGATGGTGGACAGGAGATGATGGCGGACGGAAGGTGATGGCGGACGGAAGGTGATGGCGGAAGGAAGATGATGGAGGACGGAAGATGATGGCGGACGGGAGGTGATGGCGAACGGGAGATTTTGGACCGGAGATGATGGCGGATGGAAGATGATGGCAGACGGGAGATGATGGCGGACGGGAGATTTTGGACCGGAGATGATGGCGGACGGGAGATGATGGCGGACGGGAGGTGATGGTGGACAGGACTTGATGGCAGACCGGAGATGAAGGCAGATGGGAGGTGATGGTGGATGGGAGATGATGGCAGACGGGAGATGATGGCGGATGGGAGATGTTGGCGGACGGGAAGTGATGACGGATGGGAGATGATGGTGGATGGGAAGTGATGACGGATGGGAGATGATGGTGGATGGGATATGATGGCAGCTGTTCCTCCTCTAGCTCTCAATTTTGGCACAACCAACTGCCCATCACATGTGCATGGGGTATCCTGACTATGATGGCAGATTTTGGGAGAAAGAAGGGTCGCCACGTTATTTTTATCTTATGCTTATCATATTCCAGAGCACTTTACAGACATCATCACTGTCCCCATTGGGGCTAACAATCTACATTTCCTAGGCTTATGTCTTTGGAGTGTGGGAGGAATCTGGAGGAAACCCACGCAAACATGAAGAGAACATACAAACTCTTTACAGATGTTGTCCTTTGAACCCAGGACCTCAGTGCTGCAAGGCTACAATGCTAATCACTGAGTGACTGTGCTGCCACCAGAGAAGTCAGACAGTGGCTTAGACCCTCTTCTGTATTAGGAATACATGCATGCTCAGCTCACCGTCCATGCATTTTTAATAGCGGTATGATATGTACGAGGATTTGGCAACACCTATCCAAAGTGTATGGCTTTTTTCTTCAGGAGCGCACTGCTTCTCTGCCTCCAGGCTTAGTGCTTGTCAGGGTGTGGCGGTGCACTCCTTAAGAATGATAGTTCAGACCAGCGGCACTATGCGCTTTATGATGAAGCTTTGCCTCTGCAGCATCGGCGAAACCCAAGGAGAATGAAGCGCTGAAGCTCGTCCGATCCAGCCAGTTTCAGAGAGGTACTTTCACACTTTTGGCCAAGGAAACCAGCCACTCAGACGTAAACTGCAGCATTAAAAGTCCCCCTCTTCCTGAGAACATTGAGGATTTTAAAAAAGAGGTAAATTATAAAGTGGCTTGTTTTTCCAAAAACTTTGTAATTTTAGCCATTAAAGAACATGAGACAACCCCATTAAGCTGTGCTCTCTACTCGCCTAAAAAAGGAATGCTCACCGTGGCGAAGTATCCATGTGTTCTCTATGGGGAGAGTGCAGTGAGCCGCTGCCAGATGGACGCCATTTAAAAAAAAATCTTCTGTCCAAGTCGTATTCCATCTCTGTAATGCAGATGGCGTGTAGCGGCGACCATGGGAAGTGGTGCAGCTTCGGCATCTCAGTTTCTAGTAGCCACTTCCGCCCTGTGAGACTCAAAGAACCGCAGGAACGCAGCCCCGGCGTCTCCAGCCATGTATTGATTAAGCTGGTGCCATAACGAGTGACCTAAATCAAACTTCTGCATTGATTGTACGTGAGCCGATGTTGACAGATGTAACGTCTCCGCTCGACGAGTCAGGATCATTTCTTATTCGGAAGAATAAAAACACTGTAATCAAAATGGATCGGTCACCAGATTTCACAGTATAAACCTCAAACAGATCATTTTTACAACCTGATGGGGCTGATGTACTGACTTTGAAAATTCATGTCAGAACGGCTGTATAGTTCTTTTTGAAAAAATTTTTTTGTCTGCCTGATATTAAAATGAGCAGACGGGAGGTGAAATAAAATTGCAAAATTCATACAACCATTCTGAAATGAATTTTTAGAGTAAATATACCAGCCTCATCTGGTCTAACCGATGTTTAATATAGTATAATATATACATATTTATTTCTCAGCATTTCACAGTAAGCAGTTCTTATTGCACAATATGGTGACAGATTCCCTTTAAAGATAAACTGTCATCAGGTCAAGTATGTCCAGTTTTTGCTTTTATTTTACTCCTGCTGCTACCCTCGTTATTCTTTTCTTTAAACCACCTGAGAGGTACAGAGATAATGGCCTTTTTATTTGGTGCTAATGTGTATTATTTTTGGCAAGTGGGCGGAGCTCACTGGGTAATAATGCAGAGCAGCTTAAAGACACGCCCCTGAGGATCCTGAGAACCACACCCCCTTCTAAAAACAATGAAAAATAGCACACTTCTCAGCAAGCACGATGGAAAATACGTGCCGATTTTACATCCAGATTTTTCCGAGAAAATGACATTAGATGCAGAAAATCCGCAGGTAAAAATGCATTCAATCCACACATGGCTGTATCAATGAAATATCAAGGCGACTCTGCCACCTGGACGAGCACGGAACCGGTCATGTACATAATTTACAGAATCCCGATTTCCATTGCGACCATCCAAAACCGGCCTTAGGAATAGATTTCGGACTCCATGGGAAGACTTGCTGGCATTTGTAGTTCTCCTTTAACTTCTCACCCGTAGCAGCTTGACGACGGTGAAGCAGAGGAAGCGGCTAAGTTTGCATTGTTAGTTTCTTCCAGGGCAAGAAATGACATAATTAATTGCTATTTAGTGCATCCACTTCAGGAAGCAACGGGGTTAATTAAGCCAAGATCTGAGATTCATGCAACATAAGCCGCGCAGCTCGTTAATGAGAACTATGGGGAGATGATGAGGGAGTGTTCTAAAGACCGCTGAAAGAGCAGTATAATATAGATTCAACGCACTAAATTGGCCTCCGGGGCAGCGCAGAACTTTGGATTGCAGCGGTGAGGTCCTCCGCCACCGCCTCTCCAGAGCCGCCATCCACCATCACTGATCTCTTAAAGGAGCAGAGAACAAGCTTGTCGCATCATTAACCTTGTGCTGAGCAAATAAATGAAGCAATTTTGTTAATCGAATCACGATCCGTTTCTCATTAGCATACATTGCACAAAATCGATCAGTCAAAGCCGGAGTATTTTACGGAAAAGAGAGACCGTAGATCCAGAGAATTGATCAACTTCAGTAATAATCATGGGATGTACTGTTCCTTTAAGGGATAAGCGGCGCCAGGGTTAAGTTACTCCGCTTCTCTCTTCTGTATGGCAAGGCTGGTTTTCTTTGCACCATTTTCATCATCCACGATTATAAAAAAAAATCAGCTTTTAAAAGCAAGTAGGTCCCCCCGCCAGTCTGTTTTGTTTTTGCATTTTTTTTTTGCTCTGCCTTCATCGATTAGGTGATGTATATCCATGTGACCACTGCAGCCAATCGCTGCACTCAGCAGTCTTGTCTATGCAAATATCACCACCAGGTCTGTGATTGACTGCAGCGGTCACACGGATGGACGTTATGGAAAACTAAACAAGCATAAGCAAAGACATCAATGTTTCCAAATCTGTGGCACGTTTTCCGCACATCATTTTTTGATACATTCTTTGGTGTCGATTTTTGCAGCGGAAACGTGACAAAGTCTCATCTTGTGGCTACATCCGATTAAAAACCATCAGAAAAGAAGGACTGAAAAGTTTCTCCTTACAAATCCCACACTTTTTAGATGTGGATTTTTCAGCCACATGTTAAAAAAAAAAAAAAAAAACCCAGCAGATGAAAAGTACCCAAAACAGGACAAAAAAAGCGCAAGTGCAACAATTCATTATTTGTTCAGTTTTTGGTGCCTTTTTTTGTATACATGGCTGAAAAATCCACATTATATTTTTTTAGATGTAGATTTATCAGCCTTGTGTCCAAAAAAAGGACCAACAACTGGATAAAAAAGGCGCAAATGTAAAAATGAATTGTTGCACTTGCGCTTTTTTTTGTCTTGTTTTGGGTACTTTTCATCCGCTGTTTTTTTTTGGACTCGCTGTCCAGTTTTCTGGTTTCCCCCACAATAAGCTGCACTATGGTTATACTGTAGCTGGTCGTTTGCTTTTTTTCCTGCAGAGGTTCTTTTTTTGCAGTGGACTGGAAGAGTCTACAGCAGTGATCGATGCAGAACTACAACTCTCAGCATGCCCTGACAGCCTGCAGCTGCCCTTACAGGCTGAGAGGTGCAGTTTTAGAGACACGGCCTATGTGTGTGACATACGGATAACTCCCGTACTTTTCCTTGGATGTTACCTCTTGGCCACTGCACCTGCTCTGACACCTGCAGGATGTAATCACTCCTCCGCACCTCTCCTATTATTTTTATCCCAGGCTGCGGCGCCCCCCGGCTGCTTGCGGAGCTGCACACTTGTAATACACATAATTAGGGAATTGGGAGGAAAATGAAGCAGATCATTGCGGGCTGGTGTTACATGATGCGAGAAGTCTGAAGATTGTGCTGGAGGATGGCGGGTTAGGGAATAGGGAAGAAACACAATCCAGCTTATTACTGAGCAGAATGTAGACCACAACCACAGCGTGAAGCACAGGAACGCGGAGGGTCTCTGCCCGGAGCAGATGGGAGCTCGCTGAATCAGACCAAGGGCTCTGGTACTCTAAGGGTATGTGTCCACGTTCAGGATTGCATCAGGATTTGGTCAGGATTTTTCATCAGTATTTGGAAGCCAAAACCAGGAGTGGGTGATAAATGCAGAAGTGGGGCATATGTTTCTGTTATACTTTTCCTCTAATTGTTCCACTCCTGGTTTTGGCTTACAAATACTGATGAAAAATCCTGACCAAATCCTGAACGTGGACACATACCCTTAAAGAGACGGTAACCCTAAGGCTGCTCCTCAACGTTACAAACGTCTGCTCATCTCAATCATTTCGAGGGTCTGTCGATAATAAAAATAATCCATCTGTCGTCCCCCATAATGGTCCGGACATGTCATATTTTAAGCCCCTTAATTGACAAAAGACAGTCTTTGGGACTAACAGCAACCAATTACAATGCGGCTTAAAGGGGATGTGACATCAGAAAATGACCGACTGCCTAAATCAGGTTTTCATAGGTTAAATGTATTTTGTGCAAAAATATTTGATTTTTATTTTTACAAATTTCCATCACTACCTACGATGATAAAAAGAAAATGAGAAATATTGAAATTTTCACGCTGGCAACCAGGTCTAATAGATCTACATACACTGTTCTGTACAGATAACTTTTCAGCAGTCTTATCATCACAGACAAGATTAAAATAACTAGTAACACCTCTGTATAAAGGAGATAACACAGGATCCACTATTCAAAATAGATGTCACAGCTCACCTCCTCCTCCTGTATAATGTCTGATAACACCTCTATATACAGTAGATAACACAGGATCCACCATTCACAATAGGTGATGTCACAGCTCACCTCCTCCTCCTGTACAATGACTGATAACACCTCTATATACAGTAGATAACACAGGATCCACCATTCACAATAGGTGATGTCACAGCTCACCTCCTCCTCCTGTACAATGACTGATAACACCTCTATATACAGTAGATAGCACAGGATCCACCATTCACAATAGGTGATGTCACAGCTCACCTCCTCCTCCTGTACAATGACTGATAGCACCTCTACATACAGTAGATAACACAGGATCCACCATTCACAATAGGTGATGTCACAGCTCACCTCCTCCTCCTGTACAATGACTGATAACACCTCTATATACAGGAGTCAGTCTATTGCTGCTAACGTCCATGCATCCAACAGGAAGTAGAATTCTTACATATTACATTACTCTTAGGGGTTAGTGTGAAAACTGCAAGCTCTTTTTATTATATAGACAAAAAACAAAAGTGCTTAAAAATAAATGTATCATAAAACCTTATTTGAAACAATTAGTTATTTTATTATGACAGATTTCCCTTAAAAGAGTCATCCAGTATTAGGAAAACCTGGCTGCTTTCTTCTACAGTTGCTTCTGGCATTACAGTTCACCGTCCTTGCACAAACTCTTTACACTCCATCCATATCAGCCCCTCTGTCCTCTCCTCTCCTATGGAGAACATTCACACTCTGTTTACAATCCTAAACTGCACAGATCCATTCAGTCCAACCATCCAACACAATAGCCACTCTCACAAATCACTTAACCATCTGCTCACTCTTTGTATCCTCCTTCTGGTTGTAGGAAATATCACTCCAAACCCCGGCCCTTCTTGTATTAGGAAGTCGAACCCCTCACCACCTACTACACTCACAAACCACTCAAATCTCATTAATATTCCCTGCATGCCTTCTGTCTCTTTTAACTGTGCCCTCTGGAATTCACACTCAGCGTGTAACAAACTCTCCTTCATCCATGACTTCTTCCTGATTCTCTTAACCTTCTGGCTCTTACAGACACCACCGCTACTGCTCTCATGTGGTGGACAACAATTCTCTCATACCCCGAGATCTGACAACAGAGCAGGTGGAGGCGTTGGTCTGCTCCTATCACCCAAATGTATCTTCTTTTGAGGTCTATGCTGTCTGAACATCCCCACCTCCCTGAGTGGCGGCTGTGTATCGTCCTCTGGGACCCTCCTGTCAGTTCCTTGATCACTTTGCCAACTAGTTTCACATTTTCTATCATGAGAGATCCCTACCCTCATCATGCCACTTACGTTTTATGTTATCTCCTCCTTTGGCATTTCACAGCTTACTAACTCTCCTATACATGAAGACAGAAATACACATGGTCTTCTCCCGGCTCTGCTCAGTGCATGATTATACTAATTCCCCTCTCTGACCACAACCATCTTTTATTCTCTACCAAGAATGGTCACCCCCACTTACCACACATATAGGAATATACGTGCCCTTAACACCCAGAAACTTATAAAGAATTTGCAGCCATCATTAGCCCCAATCTCCTCACTCTCATGTCCTGACTCTGCACTGGAATATTAGAATGAAACACTGCAAATTGTCCTGGATGAAGCTGCACCTCCTACACATAGAACAACTCTGCACAGACTACGACAACCCTGGCACACGCTGCAAACACGTTTCCTACAGCGGTGCTCCAGGAGCACTGAATGTCTGTGTTGAAAATCTAATCTGCCCGAAGATTTCATCCATTATTAGTCTATGCTTAAAACATACAACTCTGCCCTTCACCTCTCCAAACAAACCTACTTCAACACCCTCATTACCTCACTATCCAAGAATCCCATACGTCTATTTGACACTTTTAATTTTCTCCTCAATCCAAGAGTGCAGGCCCCGACCACTGATCTCAGCGCTGACAATCTGGCCAATTATTTAAAAGATGATAATTGACAATATCTGACAGAAATTTTTCTCCCAATCTCTTCATAGCATGCACTGTCCTCCCTCCTCCACTGCATCTAGCTCACTATCTTTGAATCAGTCACAGAAGTTACAAGCCCCTTGCATCTTCTCACCCTAATGCTTGACATAGTGACACTATTCCCTCACATCTCCTTCAGTCCATTTCTCCAGCTGTCACCACTCACCTAACAAAAATATTCAACCTCTCTCTTCCGGTATCTTTACCTCCTCACTTAAACACACCAGCATACATCTATTACTTACAAAAACCATCCCTAGCGAAAACTGTGCTGCTAACTATAGACCCATCTCCAATATTCTCTAAACTCCTGGAACTCTTGGTCCACTCCCATCTCATCCGCTATCTCTCAGATAACTCTCTACAATCCAGTTTCCGCTCTTTACACTCTACTGAAACTGCCCTGTCTAAAGTCCCTAATAATCTACTAAAGGTACCTTCACACGAAACGACATTATAACGATATCGCTAGCAATCCGTGACGTTGCAGCGTCCTCGCTAGCGATATCGTTTAGTTTGACACGCAGCAGCGATCAGGATCCTGCTGTGATGTCGCTGGTCGCTGAATAAAGTCCAGAACTTTATTTGGTCGTCCGATCGCTGTGTATCGTTGTGTTTGAAAGCAAAAGCAACGATACCAGCGATATTTTACACTGGTAACCAGGGTAAACATCGGGTTACTAAGCGCAGGGCCGCGCTTAGTTACCCGATGTTTACCCTGGTTACTAGCGTAAAATGTAAAAAAAACAAACAGCACATACTCACATTGCGTCCCCTGCAGTCTGCTTCCTCCTCTGACTCAGCGCCGCAAAGTGAAAGTGAAAGCAGCACAGCGGTGACGTCACCGCTCTGCTCTCACTGTACGGCGCTCAGTCAGTCAGGAAGTGGACGCAGGGGGACGTGAATGTAAGTATGTGCTGTTTGTTTTTTTTAGATTTTACGCTGGTAACCAGGGTAAACATCGGGTTACTAAGCGCGGCCCTGCGCTTAGTTACCCGATGTTTACCCTGGTTACCAGGGGACCTCGGCATAGTTGATCGCTGGAGAGCGGTCTGTGTGACAGCTCTCCAGCGACCAAACAGCGACGCTGCAGCGATCGACATCGTTGTCGCTATCGCTGCAGCGTCGCTTCGTGTGAAGGTACCTTAACAGTAAATCTAATGGTCACTAGTCCATGCTGATTCTCCTGGATCTCTGCAGCATTTCACACTGTGGGTCACCAGCTCCTCCTCTCTATGCTCTGCTCCATCGGCCTCAAGGACACCGTTCTCTCCTGGTTCTCCTCCTCTCTGGCCGCTCCTTCACTGTATCTTTTGCTGGTTCCTCCTCCTCTCACCTTCCCCTTACTGTTGGGGTTCCTCAAGGATCAGTCCTAGGCCCCCTCCTCTTTGTATACTGCCCCTATTGGACAAACAATCATTAGGTTTCCAGTACCATCTCTATGCTGATGTCACCCAATTATACATTTCTACTCCTGACATCACGCCTGCATTATTATAAGGCACCAGTGATTGTCTTACCACTGTCTCTAACATCATGTCCTCCCTATATCTGAAATTGAACCTGTCAAAAACTGAACTCATTGTGTTTCCTCCCTCCACTAACCTACCTTTGCCTGACATTGCCATCTCCGTGTGCGGTTCCACCATTACTCCCAAGCTCATGCCCGAGTCTTGGGGTCACTCTTGATTCAGATCTTTCCTTCACTCCCCTACATCTGATCACTGGCTCGCTCATGTCACCTACATCTAAAAACATTTCTAGAATTTGACCTTTTCTTACTTTCGACACTGCAAAAACTCTTACTGTTTCTCTTATTCATTCTCGTCTGGACTATTGTAACTCTCTTAATCGGCCTCCCTCTTACCAAACTCCCCCCTCCAATCTGTCCTGAATGCTGCAGCCAGGATCATATTCCTCACCATCCGCTACACCGGTGCCTCCACCCTGTGCCAGTCATTGCACTGGTTACCCATCCACTCCAGAATTCAATATAAACTTATCACTCTCACCTACAAAGCGCTCCACGGATCAGCACCACCCTACATCTCCTCCCTGTCTACCACCCTACCCGTGCTCTGTTCTGCTAATGACCTAAGATTAACATCCTCAATAATCCGAACCTCCCACTCCCATGTCCAAGACTTCTCGCGTGCTGCCCCAATTCTTTGGAATGCACTACCCAGGGGAGGGCATTCTAAGGGATGCTATACTGGAGTATCTGAAGAGGAATAACCTCATGACCCAGTATCAGCACGGGTTTACTAGGGACCGTTCATGTCAGACTAATTTGATCAGCTTCTATGAAGAGGTAAGTTCCGGACTGGACCAAGGGAGCTCAGTGGATGTAGTGTATATGGACTTTTCAAAAGCTTTTGATACGGTGCCACACAAAAGGTTGTTACATAAAATGAGAATAATGGGGATAAGGGAAAATATGTGTAAGTGGATTGAGAGCTGGCTCAGGGATAGGAAACAAAGGGTGGTTATTAATGGAGCACATTCGGACTGGGTCGCGGTTAGCAGTGGGGTACCACAGGGGTCAGTATTAGGCCCTCTTCTTTTTAACATATTTATTAATGACGTTGTAGGGGGCATTCAGAGTAGAATTTCAATATTTGCAGATGACACTAAACTCTGCAGGGTAATCAATACAGGGGAGGACAATTTTATATTACAGGATGATTTATGTAAACTAGAAGCTTGGGCTGATAAATGGCAAATGAGCTTTAATGGGGATAAATGTAAGGTCATGCACTTGGGTAGAAGTAATAAGATGTAGAACTATGGGCTTAATTCTAAAACTCTGGGCAAAACCGTCAATGAAAAAGACCTGGGTGCATGGGTGGATGACAAACTCATATTCAGTGGCCAGTGTCAGGCAGCTGCTACAAAGGCAAATAAAATAATGGGATGTATTAAAAGAGGCATAGCTGCTCATGAGGAGAACATAATTTTACCTCTATACAAGTCACTAGTTCGACCACACTTAGAATACTGTGCACAGTTCTGGTCTCCAGTGTATAAGAAAGACATAGCTGAACTGGAGCGGGTGCAGAGAAGAACGACCAAGGTTATTAGAGGACTGGGGGGTCTGCAATACCAAGATAGGTTATTACACTTGGGGCTATTTAGTTTGGAAAAACGAAGACTAAGGGGTGATCTTATGTTAATGTATAAATATATGAGGGGACAGTACAAAGACCTTTCTGATGATCTTTTTAATCATAGACCTGAGACAGGGACAAGGGGGCATCCTCAACATCTGGAGGAAAGAAGGTTTAAGCATAATAACAGACGCGGATTCTTTACTGTAAGAGCAGTGAGACTATGGAACTCTCTGCCGTATGATGTTGTAATGAGTCATTCATTACTTAAATTTAAGAGGGGACTGGATACCATCCTGGAAAAGTATAATGTTACAGGGTATATATATTAGATTCTTTGATAGGGCGTTGATCCAGGGAACTAGTCTGATTGCCGTATGTGGGGTCGGGAAGGAATTTTTTTCCCCAATGTGGAGCTTACTCTTACCACATGGTTTTTTTTTGCCTTCTTCTGGATCAACATGTTAGGGCATGTTAGGTTAGGCTATGGGTTGAACTAGATGGACTTAAAGTCTTCCTTCAACCTTAATAACTATGTTACTATGTTACCCACGACAATTCGATTAATCCCCAATACCCACAGTTTTAAGCGTGGCCTAAAAACGCATTTCTTCAGACTGGTCTACCACCTCGTAGGATCCTCGCATCATAAGATCCGTTCATATCGATGCAGCAGATCCATTGCGTCGGGAAGTCCGTGTATATAATTTTTTCATATATACTCTCTAAAATTGACGTGAAAAAAAAAACTGATTTTACCTAATACAGAGTGAAATCCCCCGGCTGGTAGAGATTGGTAACTGTTACAATAGAAATTGGGTTATTGGGAATTGCCCGTGCTGGGTGTGAGCGATTGTCTGCCATCTCCGGGAGCGGAACCCTGCGGGGTTTTACAATAACGTGCTATTTGCAGTCACAGCTGGGATTCTGCTCTTTAGAGGAGAGTGGTGTAAAGTGATATTGTTCTGCGCTGAGGGCCTGTGTGCACGGAGCCCGATCTCCACGGACAGAAACAAATCTCCCGAGAACGACGCCGGTCAATAACCTGCCGCAACAGAGAAAATGGGCATCGAAGACGACCAATTACGGCTGAAGTACCAGAAACCGATTTTATCTTTTTAATATGACCCTTGTTTGTGAATGGTGCTGGAGGAGATAAGCGGCGGCTGCGAACATCTGGCACTGCTTATCTCAAGGACACGAACCATAAAAAATGTCAGTTTTTCTTCCATTCTTTGACAGACACTTAGGAAAGATCAACAACATTAAACAGCCTTTTTGGCTGTTGTCCATTTTTCTTCTTAAAGGATCTAAATACCTTCGGAACGTTTTATTTATAAATTTTTTTAATTCTAAATATTTCGTGCAAAAAGAACAATTTTTGCAACTGGGTTTGATGAGAAATTTTGCACCGTTTGACTTTTCCAGTATCAACCGCTGCAGAATGAGTTAACTGAGAATCCATCAGTGAGCTCATTCTAGATTTCTATTTCTGAGCTCTTCTGTGCTGTTGTAGGACCACAGCAAAGTTCAGTTTGACCCTGATGTGGTCTAGGGTGATAGATTAGTACAAAGCAGTAGGGGAAAACACCGATAAAATAGTTGCACCAACTCTCACTGACGGATTCTCAGTCATTTTGCAGCCTTTAAACGCCAAACGGTGCAAACGTTTTAATGAAAACAATTAGGAAATAAAAAGTATTTGTAATGCAAAATACCTGCATTTGTGTTAAATAACATTTTTGGACGCCTTCACGGGCAATTTTTAACTTAAATGAATGAATATTAGTGTAAAAGTTTGTTTTCTTAAAATGTTTGCACTTGCACTTTTGCTTGCTGTAAAATAGGCTAACCGAGGTTACGTAAGAAATCTGGAAAGTTGAGCGGATGGAAAAAAAAAAGTGTTACAAACTGCCCATCAAAATGAGCTCACTGATGGATTCTTAGTTAACTCAATTCTACAGCCAGCAATATAAAAAAAAAAAGAAAAAGGAAACAATAAAAGCTAATGGATGCAAAATTTGACACCCCAATTACAAAAATTATTTTTGGGGGCTAAACACATATACTTAAAATAAAAAATATCCCCAATGGTGCTAAGTTCCTTGAATATATGTGATGGATATGCACAGATTTTCCCCCTTAAAAGGGTTGTTCACTAATGGTCAATTCTGTCTTAATCTTAACTTAAGGCCCGATATCAAAAAATAAATTGTATACTCGCCTCCTATTCTAGGCGGATGACGTGACAGTATTATGTGACCACTGCAGCCAATGAGCGAGTGCTGACCATCAAGAAACCTTTAGTGTTCAGATGATTGGCTGCAGCGGTCACGTAGCATAACAATGTCACGTCACCCGCCAAGGAAACACAGCGCCGGTGCGAGAGGTGACTATACGTTGTTTTTATTGTCTAAGGGGGGGGTACTGAATTAATAAAGAAGGTGTTGTCCACTTTTTAGGGTACGCCCGCCGGGGAAGTTCACGCTTGCGCAGCATGGAAGCGAGTGTAGGGAGCGGCGCATGCTCATCCCGAGATAAATGCTGTTCTTGCGCCGGCTGACATTTCGGGCATACGCGGAGGATATATTATGAATGTTAGAAAACAATGCGCCTGAAATAAATGGGAACTTTCTAGAATTGGTTACGGATAATCTTCTGACCACACAAGAGTCCGTTCTCTGCGGCGCGCAGCGTTGATCGTTCCCCTACCGCTTATCTCGTGCCGCAGCTCCGGCGCTTATCTTGCAGATGAATGGCCTGCGTGCACGACTCAAACAGCGCGAGCATTTATCTCTCTGACATGTGTGTCCCTGTTTGTTTTCTCCAGCCTTGAGACATCAGCTCAATCTTCTGACATTATTTAAGATGTGTCTGCCGGCGCGGCACCGCTTCCCCCGGATGCTTTCTAAGGTATTAATCAATTAGTTTGGTGCATTTATCTGTAAGTGCAATAAATCCGCACTAATCAATGTCCATCGCCTGCGTCGACACCGACAGAAATCTGCAGGAAGAAAAAAAAAAAAAAAAACCCTCCGGAAAAACCTGGAGAGAAGAATTAGAAAGAGCAATCGCCTTTTAATCCTATTTGTTCCCGCGCCGTCCTCCACACTTCTGGTGTCAAAGCCGATAGAAAGGAGTCAATAAAATGGATTATTTCCAGAAGGGTTTTTTACCATGGACGACTTTCTCCGACGAAGATTTCCTGCCAGAGAATCAGAGAATGGAAGAGCTAAAGAAAGCACAGTGACAGTCCGATAATCCGGCACCAGTGAGAGCGTGGCCAGGCTACATTGTGCTGGATTACTGGAGTAGCGGCTTTTCCACCCAAAGCCCACGCCGAACCATCACCGGGACAGATGCCGGAAACAAAGACGGTACCACGAAATTCACAAAAGCAGAGATTGCTGAATGTCCAGTCTCAGTGTGTGAGGGAGGATGACAGAACGACAGTGGGTGAGGGAGGATGACAGAGGGCGAGGGATGATGCCGAAGCGAGAGAGGGTGAGAGAGGACACCGGAGAGACAGAGGGAGGATGCCAGAGTGACAGTAGGTGAAGGAGGATGACAGAGGAAGGACGCCGGAGTGACAGAGGGCAAGGGAGGACGCTGGAGCGACACAGGACGAGGAAGGACGGCAGAGCGACACAGGACGAGGGAGGACGCCGGAGCGACAGAGGGCGAGGGAGGACGCCGGAGCGACAGAGGGCGAGGGAGGACGCCGGAGCGACAGAGGGCGAGGGAGGACGCAGAAGCGACAGAGGGCGAGGGAGGACGCCGGAGCGACAGAGGGCGAGGGAGGACGCCAGAGCGACACAGGGAGAGGGAGGACGCCAGAGCGACAGAGGGAGGACGCCGGAGCGACAGAGGGCGAGGGAGAATGCCGGAGCGACAGAGGGCGAGGGAGGACGCCAGAACGACAGAGGTAGGACGCCAGAGCGACAGAGGGTGAGGGAGGACGCCAGAACGACAAAGGGAGGATGCCAAAGCGACAGAGGACGCCAGAGCGACACAGGGAGAGGGAGGATGCCAGAGCGACAGAGGGAGGACGCCGGAGCGACAGAGGGCGAGGGAGGATGCCGGAGCGACAGAGGGCGAGGGAGGACGCCAGAACGACAGAGGGAGGACACCAGAGCGACAGAGGGTGAGGGAGGACGCCAGAGCGACAAAGGGAGGATGCCAAAGCGACACAGAGTGACAGAGGACGCCAGAGCGACAGAGGACGCCAGAGCAACACAGGGAGAGGGAGGACACCAGAGCGACACAGGGAGAGGGAGGACGCCAGAGCGATACAGGGTGACGGAGGACGCCAGAGCGACACAGGATGAGGGAGGACACCAGAGCGACACAGGGAGAGGGAGGATGCCAGAGCGTTAGAGGGCACCGGTGCAAGAAAGCGCAAAAGTGCAAGACAGCCCCAATGATAAGAAGAGAAAAAAAGAGCAAACAGGAGAGGGGAAAAAAAAGTGAATGAGGGAGAGAGCACTAACTAGACAGTAAAGCTACATGTACACTGAGCAGATTATCGGGAGCATTCTTATAAACACTCGTTTCACGATTATCTTGCTGTGTTCACCGGTCGCCCATGGCCCAATAAACGACCAACACACTTGTTGATTGGGTGAAAATATAATTTCAGCAGGGGGAAAAGATCATAGTTCTCGGCGGTGCATCGTCCGGTGAAAACAGAACTCACACTGCCGAGAACCATGACAGCCTGTGTGACCTGATCCATTACAGGTCACTCAGTGCACATCGTTTACTATGATCTGCCTGTGTAAACAGGTTATTACACGGCCGACAACCAGCACAAATTTAATATAGGAGGTCATATCGCGCCGCTGGTCAGTCCGTGTAAATGAATCTCAGATGGGAGAGAGAGCAAATAAGGGAGATAAAAGAACGAGAGAGAAAACGAGACAGAGAAAGAGAAATAAAAAAACAAAAGAACAAGAGAAAAAAATGATACAAAGGGAAAACAGATGAGAGAGAGAAAGAGAAGATGACAGAAAAAGAGTGAAGAAGAGTTACGTGTGTGCAGGGATGAGAGAGGGACGTCAGACATATTGCAGCGCACTTCTGTAAGCCACGAATCACACCCAGCACAGAGAACGCTGCAGTAACAGATCCGAGGCTTTTATATATTGGAAATAATGAAATATTCACAGAATAAATCCATAACGAGAACCGACCCGGAGCATCCATGGCAGTAGATTACCCCACAGGCAGCAGTTTATCATCACCCTGGTCCTCGGCTGGTTCGCCCACAATGTGGAGGCGATCAATCAACCTTGGAGCCTCCTCTACGATATCCCTGGTGTGCTGCGCCGTTTCGCTGCTTGGCACGTGCCGCTGCGCTCTACTGTCTGGTGCTTTCTGGTCCTGGGACTTGTCAGGGGTGCCGGTAGCAGAGTGGTGGTGCCTTATGGGACCATCCAGGGTGGTAGTCGCTTCTTGCAGCTGTTCCTCCGTCCACATAGGTGCTGGTAAGGAGGCAGATGTGAGGTCGGGGTCGGACTCCGAGTCCTGGAGGTCCTCAGCGCTTTCTATAACCTGTATGAGAGGTGCAGCCGGCTCCCCCCGGAGCACTGCAGACAAGTCCTCAGCACTTTCTATAACCTGTATGAGAGGGGCAGCCAGCTCCCCCCGGAGCGCCGCAGACGAGTCCTCAGCGCTTTCTATAACCTGTATGAGAGGGGCAGCCAGCTCCCCCCAGAGCGCCGCAGACGAGTCCTCAGCGCTTTCTATAACCTGTATGAGAGGGGCAGCCAGCTCCCCCCGGAGCGCCGCAGACGAGTCCTCAGCGCTTTCTATAACCTGTATGAGAGGGGCAGCCGGCTCCCCCCGGAGCGCTGCAGACGAGTCCTCAGCGCTTTCTATAACCTGTATGAGAGGGGCAGCCAGCTCCCCCCGGAGCGACGCAGACGAGTCCTCAGCGCTTTCTATAACCTGTATGAGAGGGGCAGCCAGCTCCCCCCGGAGCGACGCAGACGAGTCCTCAGCGCTTTCTATAACCTGTATGAGAGGTGCACCCGGCTCCCCCCGGAGCGCCGCAGACGAGTCCCGTAATTCCATTTCTTCGCTGCTACCGTCGCTCTCGTCCTCTGCGTCTGATGAGGAGTATTCTGTCTCTGATGAGTCAGAGCTGCTCGATGCTTCGGATGTAATGAGCGCTGCCGGCTGCCGAGGAACGTGGTCTGACGCCTGCAGCAATTTTTCTTCCTCTTGAACCAAAGTGGCAGCTTCCTCCAGCTCTTCCAGCTCCAGGCCCAGATCTGCCTTGGAGATGGTAGTTGCTTGCAGGCAATCTGATAAACCAGCCAATTTCTTAGATCTAGATCAGTAGAAGAAAATGGAAAAGAAAAAAAACAAAACAATCAAAACTAAAAAATGCAAACCACTTTTACATGAATGATTGCAATTGTTTTTTTGCTGACAGGTCGCGTTTAGTTACCAGGAATCCAAGTGCACAAAGATATAAGTGATAATTCACACTGCCTGCAGCTACCACCAGGGGGAGCAGAGGAGCTTAGTGCAGACAGCGTTATTATGGAGCTCAATGGATCATCTGTATGCAGTGAGCGCCCTCTAGTGGTGACTACAGAATGTCTGAATTTTATCATAAAAATCAAAAAAGAAGGCAGCACTCCATTATTTCCAAAAAATAGGATTTATTCAAATCCACATGTCAGTGCGACGTTTCAGCTCTATTGAGCTTTTCTCAAGCAGTGGATACAGGTTCCTTGGTGCATATATATAGTACTTAGCCATCCTTAATTACAGCCATTTGTGTTTAATTACATACAGATATATCTAATAAAGTGCATTTGTGCAAATTTGTGCGTTATATGTGTAAACAATCTGTGGGCCATGCCGTTCTTACCGCCACAGGGATCGGTTACTGATGGAGGACGCCATTAGATCTCTCGGCGTTCATAGATATCTATTGCGCATGTCTGTTGCGTCATACTGCTTGGTTGAACTGCAGGTCAAATGGCTAATCTCGGCGCATGCGCAGTAGCGCTAAATTTCGCCATTTTTCTGGAGACATAGTTACTAGAGCTATATATGAATTTTATCATAGAAATCTATGCTCTAGATTTGGAGATCTGTAACAACAAACAACAAAACTGAGCTCCAGACACCATCAAGCTATATTAAGGAAGGATTCAGTGCAGAATTTTGGATCTATTCATGTGAACCTAGCCATGCTGGGACCATCTTCTCTATAGATTTTCATGCGGCATTAGCTGACCGGCTTTCATGACATGTACAAAACATCTTTGTGCCGTTTGACAATATGCGAACTGTATCGTATGCACCGGCGAATAGTCATAGTAACAGCATTAAAATGGAAACTTATCAATCGACACTCATTACGGGCAGATTTTACTGCATCTTCTGGGCAGCACATAGTCCTGTTTAAGCACGAAGGAAATGTGCTGCCGAGAACATAGCATTCTATGCGCAAAGAACAATTGTGTTACCAATCGTCCTGTGTGCATGGAAGTGTGGTCCAACTGTCTAAACAGGCTATTAAATGACCACTGATCCGGTTGCCCGTTGCTGGTCCGGTTGCCCGTGGCCGATACGGTTGCCCGTGGATGTTCCGGTTCCGCTGAGAGTCCGGTCGCCCGCTGAGAGTCCGGTCGCCCGCGGAGAGTCCGGTCGCCCGCGGAGAGTCCGGTCGCCCGCGGAGAGTCCGGTCGCCCGCGGACAGTCCGGTCGCCCGCGGACAGTCCGGTCGCCCGCGGACAGTCCGGTTGCCTGTAGCCGATTCGTGCTGGTTTAGCATTTGGCCAGTGTAGGTGGCCTCTTCATCTTGTCCAGCTGCTGTTATAATACTGTTTTTTTTTCTTCCCTGCAATCTCCCAGCAGGTCTCTGCATCTGTAGGCGTCAATGATAATTAGCTGTGAGTATTTGGGTGTGAGCTATCAGGAGGCGACACACCCCACGCGGGTGAGAGATTCACACCCCACATCTACCCGCAAAGGCTGCAGGACGCTTCCTGCTCAGTGTAAACAGCGAGGACCACGGCCTCTGGGGCTTAGGTCACCACATCCGTCTTGTCTCAGTGTCAGGGCTTTCTGTGATAAGAAGAATGAAACGCTGAGGATTCACAGCACAAAACGCAGAAGATCAGAAGCGATCAAACTTAAAAAAAAAACGCGAGGGCCATATCGTAAAATGTAATGTTCCGCATGGACCGGTGTTTAGTCTTGCAGCTTGCAGAAATTATTAGGCCGAGTTCATAAAATCCAGAAATGACGCCCTCCTGCTTCCAATCCATAGCTCCCTGCCGTGCCGGGTGTGCAGTGACCGGCCGGCGGCCATGCAGGAGTCCGGCCCCAACCGTGCGCTCCCCTATACTGCAAGGAGAGACGTCAGCGCAGCGCAGGGACACTAAAGATGGTCAGACCCATAGCTCCAGCTAGCTTCAGAGCAGCGCTTACAAGTTCTACAGTAAAGAGCTTGTCAGCGCCGCGCTCTTTGACCAACCGCAAACTAAAAATCGCTCCATTCTTGATAACAGAGGGAATTTAGCCAACAGCATAAAATGGACAAAAAATTCACTGAGCTGCAGTGCAAAGTATGGGGGAGAAAATACAGCAACCGAGGCAGGATGCAGATTTCGCACAGGTCCTACTTTTGCAGGACCTGCACAGAGGGGTATTAGTGCCCGTTACTGATTATCGGGGACTTTTCCCCTGGATTTTCCCCAGACTTGGCGCCTCTCGGAATGTCGTTCCCGGATTGTTCGGAGCTCAGGCGCGGGATTATCAGAGTCCGGACAAGCTGATACGTCATGTCCTAAACTGCACTCTTCCCTCTCGGCGAGCGCGGGGATCTGTTTGCAGTTATAACCAGCTGGATGGATCAGCGCAATCACAGGCGGCCGCTCCTCGGGGACAGCGGAGGGGGGACGGGGTTTAATCCCTCTTCCCTCTCATTCCATTCCAGTGACATTAGTGGAAACGGAATAGAAATGAACTCAACGAGGGGAAGAAAACAAGCAGCGCGCGGCCCCCCGAGCCGACATTTACAGCGCAAATCTTTAACCTTCTCCCGGCTGGAAGAAAGACTCAAGACAGACTGGCGGAGGATCAGAGGGCGCAGCTGCTGCGCACCTCGGAGGCTGATCTATCCCACCCTTAGTCCATGCAAATTAACCCCTTTTCTGGCCACAATAAAGATCAGGGACCGATGCCCATTACTGCTCCAAAGTTCAGGATGAGCCCGATTTTCTCCCGGCCGGGACCACGATTCTAGCCATCTAGGTCAACGAAGATGAAACAAGGTGCATCAGGGGCGGTGAGGAACTCTCACTCCCCCCTAGGCCACCAGGATAGACATCCCATTATGAAACTCGCAGAACATCATATACATTTTGTATCGGGGGCTAAAATTAACTATTGCAGCAGTGTTTCATATAAAACTTTGCACCGTTGGCTATGTTGTTGCGCTGACTATTGCTGGCTGCAGAAGGAGTTAACGGAGGATCCCATCAGTGAGCTCGTTCTAATCGTCTGGCAAGAGGAGTTTTAAGACTTTTTTTTGGAGCGGATTTTTGACCGCAGTGAATTTCAGCTCAATTTTCATGCGGTCTTTAATCAGCACAGAGTCCCGAAAAAGAAAAAAAAAGATCCCAAAATAGTAAAACACCCCAAAAGCGACCCCATTCTGCGAAAGGATAAAAAAAATACCTCTTGCAATGTGTCTTTCTTCAAAAGTGATTGTTTCGTGACTTTTACGTTGCAGAAACAAAATAGCAGAGAAATCGGGTCCAGCTGTTGCTGATCAGGGCCGGCGGTACCCAAAAGCAGGGCTGGCGGGCAGCCATCGCTTACAACGCCCCCCATGGTCAGGCTGGCGTATGGAAGAGGTGGATCAGCAGCTGCCACAGATCTCAGGCCAGGGGGATACAGTGGGGGTCCCTGCCTGACATCCCGGCCTTGTGTGTAGCAGACGGACACTGGGGAGCAAATGACATTAGCGAGTTCTTGGGAGTCTAGGAAGAAACCCTCAGGAAGCCGGAAAAGGGAAAGCCAAGTGTGCCGGCGGCGGCGAAATAAATCCTTATCAAGGGCGTGGAGATCAAAAGCGATCTTTCTATCTGGCTCACGGTGTGCTAAGGGCGGGGATCAGGGTATAAAGTCAATGAGGGAATCAATATCCCCGGGATTTCCGAGTAGAGATCAGACTGCAGAGACGTGCGGGGAATCACAAGTCCCTACGGGACCTTTTCCGAGAGCAGAACATCGATACAACGAGCTGATCGGCTTCACGTGGGCAGATGAAAGCCAAAAGGAAACAATGGTCGGCGATACATTGTTTGGTTGCCGTACGGTCTGCATATTGTCAGCCAACGGCGATTATTTCACGGGGCCGCATAAATGATCCACCTAAAAATGAGCACCTTGTTCACAGATCGCTGCCATGTTTACACAGGATGAAGATCGGGTGAGAGCATTCCCAGAGACAGACGATATCGGATCCTGTAAAAGGGTCATCAGGGAATGATCATAAATCTGCTTGTGTTACATGTATTTACATATTTGATTTTTTTTTTCAATTTTCCTATATGTAAATTGAAAGTAAAATACATATACACACTAACTACTAGGCCTAATACTCAACTTCTGCTTCCCGTTCTGTAGAGATGTTTCATTCATTATCACAGAAAGGATTACAGCAGTGTGATAAATAACACCTCTATATACAGTAGATAACCCAGGATCCACCATTCACAATAGGTGATGTCACAGCTCACCTCCTCCTCCTGAACAATGACTGATAAATAACACCTCTATATACAGTAGATAACCCAGGATCCACCATTCACAATAGGTGATGTCACAGCTCACCTCCTCCTCCTGTACAATGACTGGTAACACCTCTGTATACAGCAGATAACACAGGATCCACCATTCACAATAGGTGATGTCACAGCTCACCTCCTCCTCCTGTACAATGACTGATAACACCTCTGTATACAGCAGATAACACAGGCTCCACCATTCACAATATGTGATGTCACAGCTCACCTCCTCCTCCTGTACAATGACTGATAACACCTCTATATACAGTAGATAACACAGGATCCACCATTCACAATAGGTGATGTCACAGCTCACCTCCTCTTCCTGTACAATGACTGATAACACCTCTATATACAGTAGATAACACAGGATCCACCATTCACAATAGGTGATGTCACAGCTCACCTCCTCCTCCTGTACAATGACTGATAACACCTCTATATACAGTAGATAACACAGGATCCACCATTCACAATAGGTGATGTCACAGCTCACCTCCTCCTCCTGTACAATGACTGATAACACCTCTATATATAGTAGATAACACAGGATCCACCATTCACAATAGGTGGTATCACAGCTCACGTCCTCCTCCTGTACAATGACTGATAACAGCTCTATATACAGTAGATTACACAGGATCCACCATTCACAATAGGTGATATCACAGCTCACCTCCTCCTCCTGTACAATGACTGATAACACCTCTATATACAGTAGATAACACTGGATCCACCATTCACAATAGGTGATGTCACGGCTCACCTCCTCCTCCTGTACAATAACTGATAACACCTCTATATACAGTAGATAAAGAATCCACCATTCACAATAGGTGACGTCACAGCTCACCTCCTCCTCCTCCTGCACAAAAACTGATAACACCTCTATATACAGTAGATAACACAGGATCCACCATTCACAATAGATGTCACAGCTCACCTCCTCCTCCTGTACAATGATTATTTCTGGTAGAGGGCACTTACAATAGGCACCAGTGCCAATATGTGAGTTTACAGCTAAGTGACATGGGTTGCTCTTGGTTGTGCAGGTTCCCTGGGCGATCCTGTGCCCGCTCCGTGCGGTGTACCTTTGTTCCTGGCATACAAAACTGGCGCAGGAAATGAACACTTTTTACTGCTCCTTCCTCTCCTCTCTTTTCACAACAGCCCAGATCGGCATAATAGAGGCTATTACAAATTGGCGGGTGCCATTATTGGCCATTATTTCGGCACAATTTTCTGCAGAATTTAGGAGCATGTCGCTCTGTAAATCTCCCTATCCTGGCTCCTAGAATCGGCTGCGTCCTCTGCCCGGATCCCCGGAGCTGCCGCTCGTCGTCTGTAGCTGTCGTGTTGCTGCCAGCCTCAGGATTCTGATCAGAGAATTGTTTTGTGCAGACGCTTTAATTATTGGCGTCTGTGATGTTACACAATGAAAACGCAGCATTTTGCCAATCCATGCCCTGGGACTGCCAAGCGGATGCAGAGGAGTCGAAACACAAAAAGTCTGACTGCAACATAAGCACGAAAAAAACAGGATCAGAGAGCAACGGTGCCCGGCTGCAGAGAACAGGTGTCTGCCCCGGCCTCGCGGAGGTCACGGAATATCTCAGCAACAGTGTCTTGGAGGAAACCAGTGCCAATCCTGCCGTCAAAGGAGGACAGAAACAGAAGTGCAATAATCCATTGATATAGGAAGATGCCAGGCAATAGCATACATAACATAAGCAGTGCCAAGGTGATGCCATGTATACGCCGCGATAAGGAGATTACAGGAAAGACACGGTGGGGGTGAGGCGGCTAGTGTCGCTAGCAGTAATGTGGTTGGATCAGGAACCTAGAAGAAAAAAGGGACAGCGGCCAGTTCTACAGAAGCGGAATACTGTCCCATATTACAGATACAAATCCCAGTCCTACCCTAAATCTAACGACCCAAAATAACACAAGAAGACGACCTAAGTTACGAGGACGCCTTTATGCACTATTCAGCCATAGCATTACGTCCTTCTGCGCAATATTGTGTTGGCTTCTTTGTTTCTTTGTGACACGGAGACCTGGACACCAGAAAACCTGCAAATCTGCAGGAATATGCTTTGTGATGTCCGGCACGAGACGTTGGCTGCCTCCATGGATCGGATCCATTTTACAGCACATCCTTCAGATGATCAATAGGACGGAGACTGAGATCACGGAAGTTGGAGACAAGTCATCACTTTCTCTTCATCAGACTATTCCTGCAGGGGAATTATCCTGCCAAAAGAAGGGTTGCCATTAAAGATTCTCGCCACCATGATGGGGGTACTTGGTCTCTTTATACTGGTACGTGTCTTATCCACATGATGGCAGGACACAGAATTCCCCAGAACGTTGCCTCATCATACGGCCCCTGTCAGCTCGTCTTCCTCCTATTGTGCGTCCTGGTGCCATCTCTTTCCCAGGTAAGAGAGCACGCACCTGGCCGTCCACATGATGGAAGACGGTGCCCTGGTCCCATGAATCACATTTTCTTTTCCATTTCTTCATGGCCCAGTTTTGCTTTTCACATACCAATACAAGAACTTTCAGAGTGGTGGACACAGCGGTAGAACCTTTCAGAGGGGCAGAGTGGTAGGACCTTTCAGAGGGGTGGATAGAGGGGTAGGACCTTTCACACTGGCGGACAGAGCGGTAGGACCTTTCACACTGGCAGAGCTGTGGGACCTTTCACACTGGCGGACAGAGCAGTGGGACCTTTCACACTGGCGGACAGAGCAGTGGGACCTTTCAGACAAGTGGATAGAGAGGTAGGACCTTTATGAGTGGCGGAGACAGTGGTAGGACCTTTCAGAGTGGTGGATTGACAGGTAGGACCTTTCAAAGTGGCAAACAGAGCGTTAGGAATTTCCAGAGTGGCAGACAGAGAGATATTACCTTCCCAGTGGCGGACAGAGCGGTAGGAGCTTTTACAGTGGCGGACGCAGTGATAGGAACTTTCAGAGTGGACCACAAAGTGTTAGGACTTTTCAGAGTGGTGCACAGAGTGCTAGGATCTTTCACAGTGGTGCACAGAGTGGTAGGACGTTTCAGAATGGACCACAGAGTGGTAGGACGTTTCAGAGTGGCGCACAGAGTGGTAGGACCTTTCAGAGTGGCGCACAGAGTGGTGGGACCTTTCAGAGTGGCACACAAGAGTGGTAGGACCTTTCAGAGTGGACCACAGAGTGGTGGGACCTTTCAGAGTGGACCACAGAGTGGTAGGATCTTTTACAATGGCGGATACAGTGGTAGGACCTTTCAGAGTGAACCACAGAGAGGTAGGACCTTTCAGAGTGGAGCACAGAGTAGTAGGACCTTTCAGAGAGGCACACAGAGTGGTAGGACCTTTCAGAGTACAGCACAGAGTGGTAGGACCTTTCAGAGTGACGCACAGAGTGGTAGGACCTTTCAGAGTGACGCACAGAGTGGTAGGACCTTTCAGAGTGCTAGGACCTTTCAGGATGGTTCACAGAGTGGTAGGACCTTTCAGAGTGGTGATCTAGAGCAGTCTGTGACTATTGTCTTTAGCACTTTATGCAGTGTTCTCTCCTCTGACGGGCTACCCTACTTCAATGGGTCTTGAGAGCCCCTGACCCCATCTCCGGTTCACAGCCGTCCTACCACCGTACACAGGCCACTGGACCTGCCGATTTGGAGATGCTGACCCGGTAGCCTAGCCTTCACTATTTGGCCCTTGTAGCTGCCCACTTTTCCTGCTTTCAATATATCAACGTTAAGAACCTGCTGGCCACATCCTGCCCAGTATCTCCCACCCCAGAGCCGTCATCAGAGAATCGATTCTTCCCACTTCAAATGTGAAATCGTCACCTTTGGCGTAAACGGATCTGTGCAAATGAAGGTGGAAACATCTGCCATATTTACAGAGGCTCGGTGCCAGCCACTCAGGAGACCCATGTGCCATGTGCTGAATCTTACTCTGCAAACACAGATTAATCACTCTGTAACGAGAACCTCAGCCACTTACTATTCCACGTTTTTTCTTTTTTTTTTATCACCATTTTTAGTAGCACTGCTTGCCTTCAGTGGATGAAATAATCCATTGACTCTATCCAGAACTAATTCTTCACCTGCATCCAGTCCGGACAATCTTGTAAACTTTCCTCCAGGTTGAAACCTTTTACTTGCACTGACACATTGAAGCAAACAGGACGAGGGAGGAACTTGCACTGCTGATGAGTGGTCTCACCCTAAAGGGACAAAAGGATTGGGAGGCCCCTCTAATCTATTCAGTGCCATTAGCACAGATGTCTAGCGTCCAGCACCATTGCCCCCCGATGTCTAACCTCCGGCCCCCCCGCCCTGCCATCTGCCTTTACAGAATAGGGGCTACTGGGGTAACAAGTCCGTCCATTACATTTCTTCCTCCATCATCTGTGAGTGATATTAGTGAGAAGTGGAAGGAACCGCAGCAACTCAGCCACGAAGTGGAGACCCCATAATGTTACAGAGCGGGGGGCCGAGTGCTGAGGAGCAGAGGACAGAAAAGTCACCTCCGCTCTGCTGGCTCCATACCTCCTCTGGTATAACATTAGCACAGCGCCATGACTGAGTAGCCGTATACCACCAAGCACAATGCCGAGGGTCGGATGGAGTGGTGTAAAGAGGGATTGCGGATACCGTCATCCATACAGTCTTCCTTTTGTGCCGCAGTTTTCTTCACATCACACCTTGTCCGTAATGGGTTAATCGTTCTCATAATTCTTGTATTAGATGGGTACATCCTGTTTGTGCCCACCATACGTCGTAACCCTGCAAACCGAAGACGACTTCCTGTAGCTACGGATCTTGTGTAAATCTTACAACAACAAAAAAAGGGAGAAAAAAAAAAAAAACCCGATTTCATTTCCTCTGCAGCAGCCCCTCAGTAACCTCCGAGGCGCGGCACTGACAGCGGAGCAATCAGCACATAATGTAATAGACAAGTCCCAGGAGGACGCGGCGGAGGGGCACAATCTCTCGGCTGAGTGGCTTTTAAAGAGCTTCATATCTTCTCTCCCGAGAGGATAATGATTTAATATGTCGCAAAACTTTGTGCTTCACAATCTAACAGGATTTTTTGGGATCTCTCTGATCATAGAAGAACGACCTGATGCCGTCACCCAATGATGAAAAAAAACATACAATAAAAAAGACAAACAGTAAAAACACAAAGGACTGTGCAGCGGCTCTTCTGCCTGATACGACATTGGGTGCAGAGAGAAGCTGCCGCACACCGCAGATACCTGACATTGGGAGCAGAGAGAAGCTGCCGCACACCGCAGATACCTGACATTGGGTGCAGAGAAGCTGCCGCACACCGCAGATACCTGACATTGGGTGCAGAGAGAAGCTGCCGCACACCGCAGATACCCGACATCGGGAGCAGAGAGAAGCTGCCGCACACCGCAGATACCTGACATTGGGAGCAGAGAGAAGCTGCCGCACACCGCAGATACCTGACATTGGGAGCAGAGAGAAGCTGCCGCACACCGCAGATACCTGACATTGGGTGCAGAGAAGCTGCCGCACACCGCAGATATCAGACATTGGGAGCAGAGAGAAGCTGCCGCACACCGCAGATACCTGACATTGGGAGCAGAGAGAAGCTGCCGCACACCGCAGATACCTGACATTGGGAGCAGAGAGAAGCTGCCGCACACCGCAGATACCCGACATTGGGAGCAGAGAGAAGCTGCCGCACACCGCAGATACCTGACATTGGGAGCAGAGAGAAGCTGCCGCACACCGCAGATACCTGACATTGGGTGCAGAGAAGCTGCCGCACACCGCAGATACCTGACATTGGGAGCAGAGAGAAGCTGCCGCACACCGCAGATACCTGACATTGGGTGCAGAGAAGCTGCCGAACACCGCAGATACCTGACATTGGGAGCAGAGAGAAGCTGCCGCACACCGCAGATACCCGACATTGGGAGCAGAGAGAAGCTGCCGCACACCGCAGATACCTGACATTGGAAGCAGAGAGAAGCTGCCGCACACCGCAGATACCGGACATTGGGAGCAGAGAGAAGCTGCCGCACACCGCAGATACCTGACATTGGGAGCAGAGAGAAGCTGCCGCACACCGCAGATACCTGACATTGGGAGCAGAGAGAAGCTGCCGCACACCGCAGATACCTGACATTGGGAGCAGAGAGAAGCTGCCGCACACCGCAGATACCTGACATTGGGTGCAGAGAAGCTGCCGAACACCGCAGATACCTGACATTGGGTGCAGAGAGAAGCTGCCGCACACCGCAGATACCTGACATTGGGTGCAGAGAAGCTGCCGCACACCGCAGATACCTGACATTGAGAGCAGAGAGAAGCTGCCGCACACCGCAGATACCTGACATTGAGAGCAGAGAGAAGCTGCCGCACACCGCAGATACCTGACATTGGGTGCAGAGAAGCTGCCGCACACCGCAGATACCTGACATTGGGAGCAGAGAGAAGCTGCCGCACACCGCAGATACCTGACATTGGGAGCAGAGAGAAGCTGCCGCACACCGCAGATACCTGACATTGGGAGCAGAGAGAAGCTGCCGCACACCGCAGATACCTGACATTGGGAGCAGAGAGAAGCTGCCGCACACCGCAGATACCCGACATTGGGAGCAGAGAGAAGCTGCCGCACACCGCAGATACCTGACATTGGGTGCAGAGAAGCTGCCGCACACCGCAGATACCTGACATTGGGAGCAGAGAGAAGCTGCCGCACACCGCAGATACCTGACATTGGGTGCAGAGAAGCTGCCGCACACCGCAGATACCTGACATTGGGAGCAGAGAGAAGCTGCCGCACACCGCAGATACCTGACATTGGGAGCAGAGAGAAGCTGCCGCACACCGCAGATACCCGACATTGGGAGCAGAGAGAAGCTGCCGCACACCGCAGATACCTGACATTGGAAGCAGAGAGAAGCTGCCGCACACCGCAGATACCGGACATTGGGAGCAGAGAGAAGCTGCCGCACACCGCAGATACCTGACATTGGGAGCAGAGAGAAGCTGCCGCACACCGCAGATACCTGACATTGGGTGCAGAGAAGCTGCCGAACACCGCAGATACCTGACATTGGGTGCAGAGAGAAGCTGCCGCACACCGCAGATACCTGACATTGGGTGCAGAGAAGCTGCCGCACACCGCAGATACCTGACATTGAGAGCAGAGAGAAGCTGCCGCACACCGCAGATACCTGACATTGAGAGCAGAGAGAAGCTGCCGCACACCGCAGATACCTGACATTGGGTGCAGAGAAGCTGCCGCACACCGCAGATACCTGACATTGGGAGCAGAGAGAAGCTGCCGCACACCGCAGATACCTGACATTGGGAGCAGAGAGAAGCTGCCGCACACCGCAGATACCTGACATTGGGAGCAGAGAGAAGCTGCCGCACACCGCAGATACCTGACATTGGGAGCAGAGAGAAGCTGCCGCACACCGCAGATACCCGACATTGGGAGCAGAGAGAAGCTGCCGCACACCGCAGATACCTGACATTGGGAGCAGAGAGAAGCTGCCGCACACCGCAGATATCAGACATTGGGTGCAGAGAGAAGCTGCCGCACACCGCAGATACCTGACATTGGGAGCAGAGAGAAGCTGCCGCACACCGCAGATATCAGACATTGGGGGCAGAGAGAAGCTGCCGCACACCGCAGATACCTGACATTGGGGGCAGAGAGAAGCTGCCGCACACCGCAGATACCTGACATTGGGAGCAGAGAGAAGCTGCCGCACACCGCAGATACCTGACATTGGGAGCAGAGAGAAGCTGCCGCACACCGCAGATACCCGACATTGGGAGCAGAGAGAAGCTGCCGCACACCGCAGATACCTGACATTGGGAGCAGAGAGAAGCTGCCGCACACCGCAGATACCTGACATTGGGAGCAGAGAGAAGCTGCCGCACACCGCAGATACCCGACATTGGGAGCAGAGAGAAGCTGCCGCACACCGCAGATATCAGACATTGGGAGCAGAGAGAAGCTGCCGCACACCGCAGATACCTGACATTGGGAGCAGAGAGAAGCTGCCGCACACCGCAGATACCTGACATTGGGAGCAGAGAGAAGCTGCCGCACACCGCAGATACCTGACATTGGGAGCAGAGAGAAGCTGCCGCACACCGCAGATACCTGACATTGGGAGCAGAGAGAAGCTGCCGCACACCGCAGATACCCGACATTGGGAGCAGAGAGAAGCTGCCGCACACCGCAGATACCTGACATTGGGAGCAGAGAGAAGCTGCCGCACACCGCAGATACCCGACATTGGGAGCAGAGAGAAGCTGCCGCACACCGCAGATACCTGACATTGGGAGCAGAGAGAAGCTGCCGCACACCGCAGATATCAGACATTGGGTGCAGAGAGAAGCTGCCGCACACCGCAGATACCTGACATTGGGAGCAGAGAGAAGCTGCCGCACACCGCAGATATCAGACATTGGGGGCAGAGAGAAGCTGCCGCACACCGCAGATATCAGACATTGGGTGCAGAGAGAAGCTGCCGCACACCGCAGATACCTGACATTGGGAGCAGAGAGAAGCTGCCGCACACCGCAGATACCTGACATTGGGAGCAGAGAGAAGCTGCCGCACACCGCAGATACCTGACATTGGGAGCAGAGAGAAGCTGCCGCACACCGCAGATACCTGACATTGGGAGCAGAGAGAAGCTGCCGCACACCGCAGATACCCGACATTGGGAGCAGAGAGAAGCTGCCGCACACCGCAGATACCTGACATTGGGAGCAGAGAGAAGCTGCCGCACACCGCAGATACCTGACATTGGGAGCAGAGAGAAGCTGCCGCACACCGCAGATACCCGACATTGGGAGCAGAGAGAAGCTGCCGCACACCGCAGATATCAGACATTGGGTGCAGAGAGAAGCTGCCGCACACCGCAGATACCTGACATTGGGAGCAGAGAGAAGCTGCCGCACACCGCAGATATCAGACATTGGGAGCAGAGAGAAGCTGCCGCACACCGCAGATACCCGACATTGGGAGCAGAGAGAAGCTGCCGCACACCGCAGATACCGGACATTGGGAGCAGAGAGAAGCTGCCGCACACCGCAGATACCTGACATTGGGAGCAGAGAGAAGCTGCCGCACACCGCAGATATCAGACATTGGGAGCAGAGAGAAGCTGCCGCACACCGCAGATATCAGACATTGGGTGCAGAGAGAAGCTGCCGCACACCGCAGATACCTGACATTGGGAGCAGAGAGAAGCTGCCGCACACCGCAGATATCAGACATTGGGAGCAGAGAGAAGCTGCCGCACACCGCAGATACCTGACATTGGGAGCAGAGAGAAGCTGCCGCACACCGCAGATACCTGACATTGGGAGCAGAGAGAAGCTGCCGCACACCGCAGATACCGGACATTGGGAGCAGAGAGAAGCTGCCGCACACCGCAGATACCTGACATTGGGAGCAGAGAGAAGCTGCCGCACACCGCAGATACCTGACATTGGGAGCAGAGAGAAGCTGCCGCACACCGCAGATACCTGACATTGGGAGCAGAGAGAAGCTGCCACACACCGCAGATACCTGACATTGGGAGCAGAGAGAAGCTGCCGCACACCGCAGATACCTGACATTGGGAGCAGAGAGAAGCTGCCGCACACCGCAGATACCTGACATTGGGAGCAGAGAGAAGCTGCCGCACACCGCAGATATCAGACATTGGGAGCAGAGAGAAGCGTTTTCAGAACAGGACAAATTATAATATTTTCTTCGTTATCAGTAAATTAATGCGGAGGAGGACTTTGAAGCTCCGCGGACAGCGCCCGGATTTTCCAGGGATCACGGCGGGTTATTCTATATGATACACGGGGCTGTTCGGGGAGAAACCTCGGCCATAATGGGATGCAGTTGTTCCTCGGTCGGCCATTTAATCTGTATTTAATGAGGTTAGGTGAGGACAGCGCCAGGGACATGTGCAACCAATTTGCAATTCTGAATGGTACCTTTTTACTCAGACGGAAAAATATTTTTCTTTCTTTTCTTCAAATAAAAAATAATAATCACAACCTTCTCGATAAATTACTGCAATTATTTAAAGGAAAAAAAAAATAAAGAAAAAATTAAATTAAATAAAAATAAATAAAAAAATAAAAAATGGGAAAAGTGCATTTTTGGAAAATGTAAATGAAATCAGTCAGCGACTATTCGATTTGCAAAATAAAAAACGCTAATATCTTTTTTTTATTTCTTGGCATGAAACCAGGTTAATAATTAGGGGTGAAAAATAATCCTTGAGCTATTGCTGTAATCCCTTTGAAACGCCTGGAAACCATCAGCAAGCTGGCGTTGACGGATCCGGATTAATCGCTCTCAAGTTCAGAGTGAAATTAAAGAGGGATTCCGGGACTTTAAAGGGATTGTCCGGCCATACTAAAACTGTACAGCTGCCGTACGTGGGGCGGAGTATACTCCATCGCGTGGATCCAGAACAGGCCCCTCTAATGGATCGGGAGCCATGATGTCACGCTGCTACTGTTGCAGTGATCAGGTGGCTGGAGAAACATCTGACGACGTGCTGTTTTAGTCACTTGACCGCTGCAGCCAATCACAGGCCACAGCGGTCCTGTGAGAGTATCAGTCACTTAATGGCTTTCAGCCTGACCTAAACCACTGGGACAGCTTGTGCTGGAGCCACAGGGGTGAGAATATTTCAGTTTAGCATTTTTTATCCCATCCATGGCATCAGTACAGTTTTTAGTAAGGATGGACAACCCCTTTAAAACTGGTGACCAATCCTTAGGACAGATAATATCAGATTGGTGGGGGGGCTGAGGGTCCGACCCCTGGCACTGATCAGCCGATCGCAAGCGCTCTGCTGCACCAATAATGTGTAGTGGCCGTAAACGGTACTGCAAGTGAGAACTTGCAGTTCCATTCGCGGCCACTACAAGAGTGAACGGCGCTGTGACATTTCTGCTACGCAGCGCGACTTCTAAAGATATGGTAGGTCGCCGATATGAAACTCCAGGAAAATGTCTTAAGTCAAAGAAAAATCCACAAATAGGCAAACAACATACTTGCTGATGGTTTTCAGGTATTATTTCCTACAAAAATAATAATAATAAAAAAAGTATTGCATAAAAGTTAGGAGTTCCTGCAGCGCTCCTCTCTCCGTGCACCGCCGGTGGTTACACTCTATAAGTTGTCAGTCCCCCGGGCATCATGAAGGTTAGCAGGCTCTCACCTCCAAGGTCACAGTCAGGTAATAAAGCTGCAGAAGCAATTAATGTCTATTAGAAGACAAGTCGTTAGCGCTGGCTCATTATCTTCGATTCCAGCGATGGGAGAAATTTCTAAATTACTCTGCCAGGGAGGCGTCCAAAGAAGAGCACAGGGACCCAATGATTGACCATGATCACGGGTGCCTCATACGCCCCCATTCTGCAGTGAGGTCACATTAATGTGCACATATCTTACCACTAGGTATATTTTGGGTGGCGCGTCTATGTCTTGGTTTAGAAAGCATTTTTTGTAATTTTTCTTTTTATCCCAAAAATTGAGCCAAGCTGCAGTACCGGTCACAGCCTGTAGAGAATGATGGCAATGTTTTCTTTAAAAACAAAACAAAACACAGTATTTCACAGCTTACCTCATTCCCCTTCCTTGCAAAGGTCATAGCGCATGCCCATGACTCTCTCCCATAGAAGTCAATGAATACGTCCAAATTACAGGATCCGATGGTTTATGTGGCTGCGGTGAATGCTTTTGATAGAGGATCAGGACAGATGGCCGACCTCCCAAAAATGACAATATTCCCTACAAGCAGATGAAATAATTGTTGCTGCCCGCAGTCACCACTAGGGGGAGCTCACTGTGTACAGACGTGTACAGCCCTCATTGCACTCAATAGTAAATCTATATTAACGCAGCCCTATCACCCTGAAAAAACTCACGGAAAACATACAGTAACTTGGGGGGATGATATTTAAGTCCGGGATGCACCAAACCAATATTGCATCATTCCATATAACTTTTGCCTATACTAAAGGGGCCCAATATCTATTTCCTAAAGTGCAAAAACTTGCGTAAAAATTATTTTTCATTGGGCCACAGAGAAGGCCGTACTGCCTGTATATATAATGTATCTTCAGCAGTTCTGGTTAATCTGCGCGGCCGGTAGATGATCCGAGGTGAGATCTGTAGGGGGATCGTCTCCATGCGGGGGAGCTCTGGATCATGTGTCAATCCTACATATATAGCCACCCACCGAGATCAGATCCAGGCCTGAATACCACGCCGCGTCCGTCGAGTGCTCACATACATTAAGTGCGCGGCTTCCCTGCCAAATGCACTTGTAATAAAAGCTCTTCCATAGCTCGGGACCTACGCTGCCAAATCCATCTTCCTCACACAAGCTGCGTCTTGTGTCCGCGCCAAGGTAAATATGTCTGTACGAAGTGTGAACCTCCGATTCAGGGAGACGCTGCAGGGTAATGGCCGTGGCAAAAAAAACCCAAAAAGCAAAATGTGGACAAAATACATGAATGTGAGGAGCGGTATTAAGCCGTTATAATGAACCTTGCCTTACTGGATGCTCTTCATAGCATTGGCGCACCGAGCTACCAATATAAGCTGGTGGATAGTGATGGCGTTCACTACATCTGTATGTATGGCCGAACCTGACACATCGCTCTCATCCCCTATATGTGTCCATCTAGAGATGGCCGAACCTGACACATCGCTCTCATCCCCCTATATGTGTCCATCTAGAGATGGCCGAACCTGACACCTGACACATCGCTCTCATCCCCTATATGTGTCCATCTAGAGACGGCCGAACCTGACACCGGGCAGACATCTCGCTCTCATCCCCATATATGTGTCCATCTAGAGATGGCCGAACCTGACACCGGACAGACATCTCGCTCTCATCCCCATATATGTGTCCATCTAGTGATGGCCGAACCTGACACCTGACAGACATCTCGCTCTCATCCCCATATATGTGTCCATCTAGAGATGGCCGAACCTGACACCGGACAGACATCTCGCTCTCATCCCCATATATGTGTCCATCTAGAGACGGCCGAACCTGACACCGGACAGACATCTCGCTCTCATCCCCATATATGTGTCCATCTAGTGATGGCCGAACCTGACACCGGACAGACATCTCGCTCTCATCCCCCTATATGTGTCCATCTAGAGATGGCCGAACCTGACACCGGACAGACATCTCGCTCTCATCCCCCTATATGTGTCCATCTAGAGACGGCCGAACCTGACACCGGACAGACATCTCGCTCTCATCCCCATATATGTGTCCATCTAGAGACGGCCGAACCTGACACCGGACAGACATCTCGCTCTCATCCCCATATATGTGTCCATCTAGTGATGGCCGAACCTGACACCGGACAGACATCTCGCTCTCATCCCCCTATATGTGTCCATCTAGGGATGGCCGAACCTGACACCGGACAGACATCTCGCTCTCATCCCCATATATGTGTCCATCTAGAGACGGCCGAACCTGACACCGGACAGACATCTCGCTCTCATCCCCATATATGTGTCCATCTAGAGATGGCCGAACCTGACACCGGACAGACATCTCGCTCTCATCCCCCTATATGTGTCCATCTAGGGATGGCCGAACCTGACACCGGACAGACATCTCGCTCTCATCCCCCTATATGTGTCCATCTAGAGACGGCCGAACCTGACACCGGACAGACATCTCGCTCTCATCCCCCTATATGTGTCCATCTAGTGATGGCCGAACCTGACACCGGACAGACATCTCGCTCTCATCCCCATATATGTGTCCATCTAGGGATGGCCGAACCTGACACCGGACAGACATCTCGCTCTCATCCCCATATATGTGTCCATCTAGTGATGGCCGAACCTGACACCGGACAGACATCTCGCTCTCATCCCCATATATGTGTCCATCTAGAGACGGCCGAACCTGACACCGGACAGACATCTCGCTCTCATCCCCCTATATGTGTCCATCTAGTGATGGCCGAACCTGACACCGGACAGACATCTCGCTCTCATCCCCATATATGTGTCCATCTAGGGATGGCCGAACCTGACACCGGACAGACATCTCGCTCTCATCCCCATATATGTGTCCATATAGTGATGGCCGAACCTGACACCGGACAGACATCTCGCTCTCATCCCCCTATATGTGTCCATCTAGAGACGGCCGAACCTGACACCGGACAGACATCTCGCTCTCATCCCCCTATATGTGTCCATCTAGTGATGGCCGAACCTGACACCGGACAGACATCTCGCTCTCATCCCCATATATGTGTCCATCTAGGGATGGCCGAACCTGACACCGGACAGACATCTCGCTCTCATCCCCATATATGTGTCCATATAGTGATGGCCGAACCTGACACCGGACAGACATCTCGCTCTCATCCCCATATATGTGTCCATCTAGAGACGGCCGAACCTGACACCGGACAGACATCTCGCTCTCATCCCCATATATGTGTCCATCTAGAGACGGCCGAACCTGACACCGGACAGACATCTCGCTCTCATCCCCCTATATGTGTCCATCTAGAGACGGCCGAACCTGACACCGGACAGACATCTCGCTCTCATCCCCATATATGTGTCCATCTAGAGACGGCCGAACCTGACACCGGACAGACATCTCGCTCTTATCCCCATATATGTGTCCATCTAGAGACGGCCGAACCTGACACCGGACAGACATCTCGCTCTTATCCCCATATATGTGTCCATCTAGTGATGGCCGAACCTGACACCGGACAGACATCTCGCTCTCATCCCCATATATGTGTCCATCTAGAGATGGCCGAACCTGACACCGGACAGACATCTCGCTCTCATCCCCATATATGTGTCCATCTAGTGATGGCCGAACCTGACACCGGACAGACATCTCGCTCTCATCCCCCTATATGTGTCCATCTAGGGATGGCCGAACCTGACACCGGACAGACATCTCGCTCTCATCCCCATATATGTGTCCATCTAGAGACGGCCGAACCTGACACCGGACAGACATCTCGCTCTCATCCCCATATATGTGTCCATCTAGAGATGGCCGAACCTGACACCGGACAGACATCTCGCTCTCATCCCCCTATATGTGTCCATCTAGGGATGGCCGAACCTGACACCGGACAGACATCTCGCTCTCATCCCCCTATATGTGTCCATCTAGGGATGGCCGAACCTGACACCGGACAGACATCTCGCTCTCATCCCCCTATATGTGTCCATCTAGAGACGGCCGAACCTGACACCGGACAGACATCTCGCTCTCATCCCCCTATATGTGTCCATCTAGTGATGGCCGAACCTGACACCGGACAGACATCTCGCTCTCATCCCCATATATGTGTCCATCTAGAGATGGCCGAACCTGACACCGGACAGACATCTCGCTCTCATCCCCCTATATGTGTCCATCTAGAGACGGCCGAACCTGACACCGGACAGACATCTCGCTCTCATCCCCATATATGTGTCCATCTAGAGACGGCCGAACCTGACACCGGACAGACATCTCGCTCTCATCCCCATATATGTGTCCATCTAGAGACGGCCGAACCTGACACCGGACAGACATCTCGCTCTCGTCCCCCTATATGTGTCCATCTAGAGACGGCCGAACCTGACACCTGACAGACATCTCGCTCTCGTCCCCCTATATGTGTCCATCTAGAGACGGCCGAACCTGACACCGGACAGACATCTCGCTCTCATCCCCATATATGTGTCCATCTAGAGACGGCCGAACCTGACACCGGACAGACATCTCGCTCTCATCCCCATATATGTGTCCATCTAGAGATGGCCGAACCTGACACCGGACAGACATCTCGCTCTCATCCCCTATATGTGTCCATCTAGTGATGGCCGAACCTGACACCGGACAGACATCTCGCTCTCATCCCCATATATGTGTCCATCTAGAGATGGCCGAACCTGACACCGGACAGACATCTCGCTCTCATCCCCATATATGTGTCCATCTAGAGATGGCCGAACCTGACACCGGACAGACATCTTGCTCTTATCCCCATATATGTGTCCATCTAGAGACGGCCGAACCTGACACCGGACAGACATCTCGCTCTCATCCCCATATATGTGTCCATCTAGAGATGGCCGAACCTGACACCGGACAGACATCTCGCTCTCATCCCCATATATGTGTCCATCTAGAGATGGCCGAACCTGACACCGGACAGACATCTTGCTCTTATCCCCATATATGTGTCCATCTAGAGACGGCCGAACCTGACACCGGACAGACATCTCGCTCTCATCCCCATATATGTGTCCATCTAGAGACGGCCGAACCTGACACCGGACAGACATCTCGCTCTCATCCCCATATATGTGTCCATCTAGGGATGGCCGAACCTGACACCGGACAGACATCTCGCTCTCATCCCCCTATGTGTCCATCTAGTGAAGGCCGAACCTGACACCGGACAGACATCTCGCTCTCATCCCCATATATGTGTCCATCTAGGGATGGCCGAACCTGACACCGGACAGACATCTCGCTCTCATCCCCCTATAAGTGTCCATCTAGAGATGGCCGAACCTGACACCGGACAGACATCTCGCTCTCATCCCCCTATATGTGTCCATCTAGAGACGGCCGAACCTGACACCGGACAGACATCTCGCTCTCATCCCCATATATGTGTCCATCTAGAGACGGCCGAACCTGACACCGGACAGACATCTCGCTCTCATCCCCATATATGTGTCCATCTAGAGATGGCCGAACCTGACACCGGACAGACATCTCGCTCTCATCCCCCTATATGTGTCCATCTAGTGATGGCTGAACCTGACACCGGACAGACATCTCGCTCTCATCCCCCTATATGTGTCCATCTAGTGATGGCCGAACCTGACACCGGACAGACATCTCGCTCTCATCCCCATATATGTGTCCATCTAGAGACGGCCGAACCTGACACCGGACAGACATCTCGCTCTCATCCCCATATATGTGTCCATCTAGGGATGGCCGAACCTGACACCGGACAGACAGCTCGCTCTCATCCCCCTATAAGTGTCCATCTAGAGATGGCCGAACCTGACACCGGACAGACATCTCGCTCTCATCCCCATATAAGTGTCCATCTAGAGATGGCCGAACCTGACACCGGACAGACATCTCGCTCTCATCCCCATATATGTGTCCATCTAGAGATGGCCGAACCTGACACCGGACAGACATCTCGCTCTCATCCCCCTATAAGTGTCCATCTAGAGATGGCCGAACCTGACACCGGACAGACATCTCGCTCTCATCCCTCTATGTGTGTCCATCTAGGGATGGCCGAACCTGACACCGGACAGACAGTTTACTGGGTGCAGTAGCTGTGTTCTCTCTGCTGCAGATCTAGCAGAACTTGGAATGTTGAGCCATGTATAACCCCACCCCCACCCCTGATTGGCAGCTTTCTCTGTACACTATATAGCTGCCAATCAGTGCTGGGGGTGTGGCTTGACTAGTAGACACGAGACACCTAGTCCTGTAGGGATAATCTTCTGCAAATAAAACACTGATTGTATTACAACAACAAAACACAGACTAGCAAGGGCCATATCGCTGGAATCAGGGTCTCGACTCCAACGTCATGCTGTTCTTGGTTTACATAGAAAAAAACCTGCTGAGAGATTCTCTTTAGGGAAGAATCAGACGGTCATGGAACTCGAACGAGGATCGCAACGCAATGCTTGGACTGGCCGGCGGCTCTCCCTAGCTGAGTGTGACAGCTGCATAGAAATACATGCCATTGCACTCGGGTCAGGAGAGCCAACGGCCAGTCCGAGCTTTGGGTTGCGATTCTCGTTCGAGTTATATGGCCGTCTGATTCTTCCCTCAAGTGGTGTGATCCTGACGGGGCGTCGACTTGGGTTACGAGTCTCAGAAGAAGGATTCACAAATGAAATTGTAAAAAAACTTATGGCTCTTGGAAGAAGAGGAGAAAAAAAGCCAAAACCCAAAACTGCCGGCACAGTAGAGAGGGGGATAAGACTAACTCCTAGGGGGTTTGCAGGAAGTCATAGTGATGGCTTATCCTTAGGAGAGACCCCAGCGGGACCCCCCACTGGAGAGGAGAAGGAATCCAGTAAATGGGGCAGATCTGATCTGCAGGACAAGAGAGCATTAAAGGCCACACAGCGCCACGTCAGCGAGCCTCTCTATGGCTGATAACAGAGAACACCGGAATAATGATGGATGAAAAGGAAAAATAATAAAATAAGAGATTTCACCAGAACCTGCAGAGACAGAGGTTCCGTTTAATTGCATTATCTAAAAGTAAGTGGCGGAGGCAGCGGGGTGTTCGATAAGCTCACTTAGCGGGAGGATGGAACGAAGTGATGACATTCCACTGTGACCTCGAGGGTTAAGGATGCAATTTTCCATCTGGAGGAACCTGGCTCCGGCGCGCAGGCTGCCACCACCTGCTGTTCGGCGCTGGAGGATCTGAAGAATCAATCCGCTGACAATGAAATCGCCGCCGAAGCTGCTGTTCCAGTTCAGTCATTTCCTCGAACAAATCAGCTTATCTGTATGCGTGCAGGCGATGCCGCCGAGATTTCCATACTGTATCGTCAAGGTCCTGGTACTTCTCAACAAATCGCATTCTTGCGCTCGGCGCCCGCTCTCCTCGCTAATTTACATTAAAAAAATGTGCACTTTTACAAGACAAATGCATAAAAGGCAATTCCCTAATAGATGCATTAAAGGGGAGGTGGATAAAATGATTAAGGACTAATAGTGACTGAGGAGAAGGGGCAAAGACAAAGCGGACGGATCACGGTTTGGCCATGTGTGGGCTCCTTCTCATGGTCCCAGCGGTCAGAGCCGTTCTCATGATCAGCAGGATCTGAATGGTCACACATGTCCTTGTGATTAGTGGGGATCTCTGTGGTCAGATGCAGTTTCATGATCTGCGGGAGTCCAAGCAGTAGAGTTGGTGTGATGGAGGGGATTCCAACGGTCATACCCATTCTGGTGATCTCAGTAGTCAAACCCTTTGTCATGATAAGCGATGATCCCAGTAAGATCCGTTCCCCTGATCTCAGCAGTCAGAGCCGTTCTGGAGAACCGTGCGGGTCCCAGCAGTCAAAGCCGTTCTGGAGAACCGTGCAGGTCCCAGCAGTCAGAGCCGTTCTGGAGAACCATGCGGGTCCCAGCAGTCGGAGCCGTTCTGGAGAACTGTGTGAGTCACAGCAGTCAGAGCCGTTCTGCAGAACTGTGTGAGTCCCAGCAGTCAGAGCTGTTCTGGAGAACCGTGCGGGTCCCAGCAGTCAAAGCCGTTCTGGAGAACAGTGCGGGTCCCAGCAGTCAAAGCCGTTCTGGAGAACAGTGCGGGTCCCAGCAGTCGGAGCCATTCTAGAGAACCGGGTGGGTCCCAGCAGGCAGACCCCTTGTTAAGAACTGTGCGGGTCCCAGCAGGCAGACCCCTTGTGGAGATTTGTGCGGGTCCCAGCAGTCAGAGCTGTTCTGGAGAAATGTGCGGGTCCCAGCAGTCACAGCCGTTCTGGAGAACCATGCGGATCCCAGCAGTCAGAGCCGGTCTGGAGAACTGTGTGACTCAGAGCTGTTCTGAAGAACTGTGCGAGTCAGAGCCATTCTGGAGAACCGTGCGGGTCACAGCAGTTAGACTTCTGGAGAGTCATGGGGTCCCAGTAGTCAGACCTGTTCTGGTGAATATTGCGGGTTGCAGCATTCAGATCTGTTCTGGTGATCTGCAGGGTCCAAGGAGTCAGACCTGTTCTTGTAATTAATGGGTGTCAGTGGTCAGAGCCTTACTACCATTCCCTGGAGGCTCAGTAATCAAGACACATTCCCATGATCCATGGGGGACCCAGCCGTCAGACCCGATCTCGTGAACTGTGGGGTCCCAGCCGTCAGACCCGATCTCGTGAACTGTGGGGTCCCAGCAGTCAGACCCGATCTCGTGAACTGTGGGGTCCCAGCAGTCAGACCCAATCTCGTGAACTGTGGGGTCCCAGCAGTCAGACCCAATCTCGTGAACTGTGGGGTCCCAGCAGTCAGACCCAATCTCGTGAACTGTGGGGTCCCAGCAGTCAGACCCAATCTCGTGAACTGTGGGGTCCCAGCAGTCAGACCCAATCTCGTGAACTGTGGGGTCCCAGCAGTCAGACCCAATCTCGTGAACTGTGGGGTCCCAGCAGTCAGACCCAATCTCGTGAACTGTGGGGTCCCAGCAGTCAGACCCAATCTCGTGAACTGTGGGGTCCCAGCAGTCAGACCCAATCTCGTGAACTGTGGGGTCCCAGCCGTCAGACCCAATCTCGTGAACTGTGGGGTCCCAGCAGTCAGACCCAATCTCGTGAACTGTGGGGTCCCAGCAGTCAGACCCAATCTCGTGAACTGTGGGGTCCCAGCAGTCAGACCCAATCTCGTGAACTGTGGGGTCCCAGCAGTCAGACCCAATCTCGTGAACTGTGGGGTCCCAGCAGTCAGACCCAATCTCGTGAACTGTGGGGTCCCAGCAGTCAGACCCAATCTCGTGAACTGTGGGGTCCCAGCAGTCAGACCCAATCTCGTGAACTGTGGGGTCCCAGCAGTCAGACCCAATCTCGTGAACTGTGGGGTCCCAGCAGTCAGACCCAATCTCGTGAACTGTGGGGTCCCAGCAGTCAGACCCAATCTCGTGAACTGTGGGGTCCCAGCAGTCAGACCCAATCTCGTGAACTGTGGGGTCCCAGCAGTCAGACCCAATCTCGTGAACTGTGGGGTCCCAGCAGTCAGACCCAATCTCGTGACCCTCTTCGGTAACATTATTATTTTGAGGCTTCCAGTATAAGGTCACAAATCCCTTTGCCGCCTTTCTGCTACTTTAAAGGAAAAAGCCCAGGAAAGTATTAATGTCTGGAGCCGAGATATTTACACTTCTGATTTTATAGAGCTGTTTCTGAAGTTGTAAAAAAAACCAAACTTGTAAAAAAAAAATGGCAAAAAAAAGCCTCAATTTGGAAACAGCTGCTCCTCTCGCGCTGCACACAATATATGGAGTGCGTCTGTCTGTGCACAATTGGCTTCCACAAAGCTTTTCCCCTGGAGAGAGCACGAGTGAAAAGCTGCAGTTTTGCACATGCCTGCACAACGTCTGCCAAGCAATGGTCCTAATCGACACTGAAAACATTAGCTGACAATATAGAGACGCGCGGAGATCACTCAGGAGTGGGAAAGAATCACGTTACCCATAAACAAAGACGTTTCCGCCGAGAGCAAGAGAATTAACCCCCGAGATTCCCCGACCAGGGAAAAATAGACGGAGGCACATTTCTCCCTAATCCTCCAACTCAAGATGTTCCTCGTTACCAGCGTTAACCTTCAAAATGAGGCCACCCGGCTCCAACATGAAAAGATACTGGGGACACTATGGGAACCATTATCCTCCGATCACCATGGAAGCTGCACATTAACAGTAAAAGCAGAGCAGCGCCACCTAGTGGCCAAACTATACTGAAAAAGATTGGGGAAAATAGTTACATGGAAAAAAAGATGGCACTTAAAGTGTTTCATCTTCAGGAGCACCCTGCTCCCTGGGCTCCGGGTCGTCATGCTTGTAACAACTCTGACCAGTTGTATCGTCGTACCGCTAGCCAGAGCAGCGTGGCCTCTCTGACCAGAGCAGCGTGGCCTCTCTGACCAGAGCAGCGTGCCCTCTCTGACCAGAGCAGCGTGCCCTCTCTGACCAGAGCAGCGTGCCCTCTCTGACCAGAGCAGCGTGGCCTCTCTGACCAGAGCAGCGTGCCCTCTCTGACCAGAGCAGCGTGGCCTCACTGACCAGAGCAGCGTGGCCTCTCTGACCAGAGCAGCGTGGCCTCTCTGACCAGAGCAGCGTGGCCTCTCTGACCAGAGCAGCGTGCCCTCTCTGACCAGAGCAGCGTGCCCTCTCTGACCAGAGCAGCGTGCCCTCTCTGACCAGAGCAGCGTGCCCTCTCTGACCAGAGCAGCGTGCCCTCTCTGACCAGAGCAGCGTGCCCTCTCTGACCAGAGCAGCGTGCCCTCTCTGACCAGAGCAGCGTGCCCTCTCTGACCAGAGCAGCGTGCCCTCTCTGACCAGAGCAGCGTGCCCTCTCTGACCAGAGCAGCGTGCCCTCTCTGACCAGAGCAGCGTGCCCTCTCTGACCAGAGCAGCGTGCCCTCTCTGACCAGAGCAGCGTGCCCTCTCTGACCAGAGCAGCGTGCCCTCTCTGACCAGAGCAGCGTGCCCTCTCTGACCAGAGCAGCGTGCCCTCTCTGACCAGAGCAGCGTGCCCTCTCTGACCAGAGCAGCGTGCCCTCTCTGACCAGAGCAGCGTGCCCTCTCTGACCAGAGCAGCGTGCCCTCTCTGACCAGAGCAGCGTGCCCTCTCTGACCAGAGCAGCGTGCCCTCTCTGACCAGAGCAGCGTGCCCTCTCTGACCAGAGCAGCGTGCCCTCTCTGACCAGAGCAGCGTGCCCTCTCTGACCAGAGCAGCGTGCCCTCTCTGACCAGAGCAGCGTGCCCTCTCTGACCAGAGCAGCGTGCCCTCTCTGACCAGAGCAGCGTGCCCTCTCTGACCAGAGCAGCGTGCCCTCTCTGACCAGAGCAGCGTGCCCTCTCTGACCAGAGCAGCGTGCCCTCTCTGACCAGAGCAGCGTGCCCTCTCTGACCAGAGCAGCGTGCCCTCTCTGACCAGAGCAGCGTGCCCTCTCTGACCAGAGCAGCGTGCCCTCTCTGACCAGAGCAGCGTGCCCTCTCTGACCAGAGCAGCGTGCCCTCTCTGACCAGAGCAGCGTGCCCTCTCTGACCAGAGCAGCGTGCCCTCTCTGACCAGAGCAGCGTGCCCTCTCTGACCAGAGCAGCGTGGCCTCTCTGACCAGAGCAGCGTGGCCTCTCTGACCAGAGCAGCGTGGCCTCTCTGACCAGAGCAACGTGGCCTCTCTGACCAGAGCAGCGTGCCCTCTCTGACCAGAGCAGCCTGCCCTCTCTGACCAGAGCAGCCTGCCCTCTCTGACCAGAGCAGCCTGCCCTCTCTGACCAGAGCAGCGTGCCCTCTCTGACCAGAGCAGCGTGCCCTCTCTGACCATAGGCAGTGCCTGGTATTACACCTCAGGGGTATTCCCATCTGAGTATGCGGTGGCCTAGAGCTAGGATATCTCAGCAGTTAATGGTCCCAGAGAGTGTGACTTTTGGGACCTCCACTGATTCCAATAAGGGGGCTCCAGTGCTGCTGATCGGTGCCCCTCCAGCCATCTGGCTACACACAGACCTGGCTGATTTTACTGAAAAGAAGTAGGAGGATGCAGCGCTGCCATTCCTTCATTCTCTGGATTAGAGGGGGTTCTAGAAGTCAGACCCTAGGAATCCGCCAATTACAGAGTTAAGGAAACCCCTATAACTTCACTGTACGACAAGTCTAAAAATACAGTGTCTGCCCCCCCGCGGGAGACGGTGCGGAACTGTCTAGCAGCCCCCACTCCCCATTACTGATGGGACGCGGCTATAGTCTATAGATTAGAGCATTAGTTCCACCCGGTCCTAAATATCGCATGTTGCATGCTCGTGCAGAGCCCCCCTATCCTGAGACGCTGCGCTTCCCCCCGGCTGCTCCTTATGCTGGAAACGTTTCATATTTCATCTCTCTCCGGCGTCTTCTCACAAAACAAACCCGGCTCTAGCTCCTGTCACTGTGACAGCCAGGAAAGTTAGAGCAATCTGCCATGTGTGTCTCTGGGGGCCGCGCGCTCTGCACTCCCTGATCCGCGCTGCACTGGAGCTGGCGCGCTGCACAGATGGCTGGTGCCGATATTCCCAGTCAGGGTTTTATCACACACTCCCACTCCACGGGGAGACGGGGCCGAGGGGACGCCAAGCCTGGATCCAAGGTCAATTTCACACCTAATAGCTGGGGATGAATGAACATTGTACTGCAGTGGTCTGCGACTAATGGCCACCCAGCCGGTGAAGAACTACAACCCCCAACATGCTGGGCGTTGTACTTTCAGGACAGCTGGAAAGCCTCAAGTGGCAGCAGCTGCAAGGTAGGGAGTAAATCAGAAGCTCAGATATTCCGGCAAGCCACTTCAGGTCCAAGGCTTGTTGTGAAGAGTAATCCGTCTCTAGTATCAGTGACAGTGGGACGGATTACAGCCCCCCCACCATGGCTTCACAGAAAGTAGGGGCGGCTCCCCGTGGCTCCACAGAAAGTATGGGCGGCTCCCCGTGGCTCCACAGAAAGTAGGGGCGGCTCCCCGTGGCTCCACAGAAAGTAGGGGCGGCTCCCCGTGGCTCCACAGAAAGTAGGGGCAGCTCCCCGTGGCTCCACAGAAAGTAGGGGCAGCTCCCCGTGGCTCCATAGAAAGTAGGGGCAGCTCCCCGTGGCTCCACAGAATGTAGGGAGTGGTTCCATGTGGCTTCACAGAAAGTAGGGGGAGGCTCCACAGAATGTAGGGGGGAGGGCTGCTTCACAGAAAGTAGGCTGCAGCTCCCCAGAACGTAGGAGGCTGCTCCCTGTGGCTCCACAGAACGTAGGTTGTGGCTTCCCATTGCTTCACAGAAAGCAGGGGGGAGGGCTGCTCCACAGGAAGTAGGATGCAGAACGTAGGTTGCGGCTCGTCAACTCTTTTCTGCTCTCTTGCCTTTCAAACTTTATAACACTGAGGAGAATGCTCAGTTCAGGGAAGGCATACCAATGGACAGTACTATGCTTTTCTACTCTTAATGTTTTAAAGGACAGGTACGGTTTAATGTAAATTTCCTCCCCTAAATACCAATGTATTCTTTCAAGCTAAATCAATTCACAATTCTGTGCCTATTCATTTTTTTAAATTTAGATCTGTAGATCAGTTGGAATGATTTTTGTCTTTTTTTTTCTGATACAGAGCTCCAAACCTCCAGCCCAAAGATACATTTCAAAATATAAAATGGTGTGGTCCTGCTGCCCCCACTAGGGGGCGCTCCGTGGCCGGCTGCATATAGCTACACAACGATATCTGCACGGCACTAGATACGACAGATAAAGGCTGAGTGACTTACCTGACCTTCTGAATCCAGATACAATAGTCTGTGATATAGAGGTCGTTGAGGATGTACGCAGGGTCGTTCTCTTGAAATATGGCGTGGACGTCCAGCAAACATTTTAGGACAGCAGCTTTACCTAATAAATAAATAAAAACATACATCATAAAGAAATTGTATTAGGGTCTTATATATTTGAAAAATCTTACAACATTGTGTCATTATGAAGCAAGGTGCTATTGTCTTTCACAGTGGATACCAATACTAGTCCCACCGGCTCTGTCGACAGCACACTGGCTCCGTCGACAGGACACCGGCTCCGTCGACAGGACACCGGCTCCGTCGACAGGACACCGGCTCCGTCGACAGGACACCGGCTCCGTCGACAGCACTGTGTCCTCTACTGATGGACAGATAATCTATAAATGCCGGAGATGGAAATAACCCTTTAATTGCGCCCTTTAGCTGCTCCTGAGCTCGCCGCCACCGCCGCGTGTTCCTGGCTCCGTTACCGGCAGGAGATAAAAATAACAGAGATTGTTGTCTAAACTGAAATGTCTTTTTGGCATTCCTCCGTGCTCTCGCGTTTTCACACCCTGTCTCTTGGCAGGCGACGCGCTGGGCTAAAATGATATCCAGATTGTGTTAAATAAAACACACATTTTTCTCTCTAACACAAAACCCGCAACTTCCCCACTGAGATGCAAGGAGAAACCCGCAGGACGTTTTGTGGTTTCCTGCATCCAGGAACCAGAACTAAGTGGCGCTGCCCGGACGGAGCGATGGCAGCGGGTATCGATCTGCAAAGTGAACTGTTGGACAAAGCATACACCACCTGCTACTTTAGGTCGTATTATTATTATTATTTATTATTATAGCGCCATTTATTCCATGGCGCTTTGCATGTGAATAACACCATATCTGGACATTATATGACTTGTATCCTCCATTAGTCACCAGTTTTCCCTTTATCTTTAATTTTCAATTGTCGTTTCAAAGTTCAGAAGCAGCACCAGCACAGAGTACATTTTAGAGAAGTACTGAGCAGGGTAGACGTGAATCCAGCACTGAAGTGAGAAACACTAGGAAGCAGCAACATGAATGACATACAGCAGTACTGAACAGTGTGGCTATGAATCTGGCTCTGAAGTGAGATAAATACTAAACAGCAGCAACATGGATGACACACAGATCCTACCCTCTCCTAGTGTATCCTCACACATCCACTGCAAACTGTGAGCCCTCGCGGGCAGGGTCCTCCCTCCTTATGTACCTGTCTGCCTTGTTTTTTGCTCATGTTTAATGTATTTGTCTTTATTTGCCCCGTATTCACATGTAAAGCGCCGTGGAATAAATGGCGCTACAAAAATATATAATAATATAAGCAGAAAGGAAATGTGTAGCTCTTAATCCAGCACTGGGGTGAAACAAACAGTAGAAAGCATCAATAATGATGAGATTATACAGCAATACTGAACAGTGTAGATGTGACTCCAGCTCTGAAGAGAGATACATACTTACTAGAAAGCAACAACATTGATGACATTATACAGCAATACTGAACAGTGTAGATGTGAATTCAGCTCTGAAGTGATATACTTACTAGAAAGCAGCAACATTGATGACAATATACAGCAATACTGAACAGTGTAGATGTGAATTCAGCTCTGAAGTGACATACTTACTAGAAAGCAGCAACATTGATGACATTATACAGCAATACTGAACAGTGTAGAGGTGAATTCAGCTCTGAAGTGACATAAATACTTACTAGAAAGCAGCAACACTGATATTATACAGCAATACTGAACAGTGTTGCTGTGAATCCAGCTCTTAAGTAACACTTACTAGAAAGCACCAATAAGGGTTACATTACACAGCAGTACTAAACAGTGTAACTGTGAATCCAGCAAGTAGATAAACACATACCAGGAAGTAGCAGCACGTCTGTACCTCACTCTGATCCTGCCTTCCTGTCTATAAACTTCAATAGGCAGCAGTAATCTGATCCCGCCGAAGGATCTGAGATGGGAGTACACTGTACAGAGTGAAAGTATAACGGTAGGACAGATGATTTACTTTTGGATCAGTGTGGGTCCAACTAGTGGGACCACCACCAATCCTCAAGATGGAGGCACAGTCACAGCGACAATCCCGGGTGTAGCCCTCTACCCCCGGTCATCGGGGTCTTATGAGAGACAGCGCAGACATATTGATCTATAGTCTATGGCCAGATCCAATTTCTTACCCATTTGTAGCAGCGCGCAGGTGTCCTGTACAGCCTGGGTCACCAGGCAGAAGTTTCGATAAAGTGGATAGCATAAAACCCGTCTTCCGAATGACACCAGGACATCTGTGACCAACCGGTAATTCTGTGCGAAAGAAAAGAGATGTGATGTGCAATCAGAAACGTCCATCCTTCCACATACGCTGGCGAGTCAGAGGTGCCCACTGAAGGGGAGACCCTCATCTACTAGCCATAGTGAGGGCAGCTACAAAGAGTCACGTCAATGGTAAAGCTGCAATGCCGCACTTCTCCTGCGGGGGAGCTGCAGGGAGGTGACACATCTACAAATTACACCAAAGATTGCGGCTGATCGCGGGGCTGTCGTCCTCTCCGTCTGGCCTGACTCTTAATGGGCAACCGGGTTAACAGGGTGGGTTTCTACACAGTCCACTGGTAATATGGAATAAAAAAAAAAGGAGGCAGCAAACATCCCCTTTAATGGAGCCTGCGTCATACCCTGTACCTTCACCATCCAGGTCCTCCAGCGCTCGCAATCTTATTTCTCCCTTCCGAATGCGGTATTTATAGGAGACGCGTGTGCGGAGCTGATCTTTAAAGATGATTTATGAGACCGTTTCCCAGAAATTCAGCGCTGACAAAGGGATGTGGGGGAGGATGCATAATCCGGTGGCTGAGCATCGTGCGCGGCGGCGGCGTGCGCAGCGAGCCAGAGGTGACGGCGGAGTCTTTGGAGGAGGTAATTAGCCATTGGCGGCAGCGGCGGTGGAGGATTCTGCGTAAGGATGAGCTTGTGTTTATAAGACGTCGACATTTACCGCAGATTAAAAATTAAACCAGCGCTGGCCCTGCGGAGGCTCGGCATAAATATTTCACCAGTCAGTATGGAAAAAACGGCACCCCTTCACTGCCAGATGAGGATTTCGTACTCCGCCATCTCCCGTGGCTGATGAAGGGCGCATACATGGCCTCGTTCTCAGGACAGAAGGGGGCTGCTGCGTTTTGTAAATTAGCGTCAAAAATATTTTAATGCTTGGGTTAACCCCAACCTGCCTGGCTGCGCTATATCCGTAAATCTCATAGACGTGAATGCAGAAATCTGCAGACACGAGCGGCCACCTGCTTGACCGCTGCGCCCCTCGTTCAGCGCACATTTACCCCTTTCAATATTGTATTTGTCAGTTTCTTATTTAGATCTGGAAAGCTGGGTGGAAGTACAATATGGCCACTACTGATGCACCAGGGAGGGCGAGCACCCAGCTTTCCCATCCTCCAGAATGGAAAAACTGGAGACAGAGGAAGCATCCGCTGGGTCATCCATAGGACAAGCCATATTGACTTATCCATCCGAATAACCATGAGACCACCAGATAGAACTGCACCCCCCCACCCCTTCATTACCCGCGTACTGCGAGCATTAACCCCCGAGAGACTGGCCCGCCGCCGAATACTGAACATGTGTCTGTATAATCCACTGACATCCTCTGCAATTTGAGAAGTACCGTCCTGCCGTGCCCCGTAAGTGCTGCAACCCATCTGTGCCTCCTGAAGGCCTCTTCAATAAATGATCACAGCTGCTTATCCGTGCCAAGACGCGGCTCCCGGCGTCGAGCGATTTCTACCTTTATTCCAGAAACAAAGCGATAAAACTGAAACGCCGAACTCACACAGCTCAAAACAGAGACAAAACGTGGAGGAAAGCGCAACCGAGCCGCGCAAAGGGACGGTCATAGAGCACTACTACCCCCACCATCCACACGGCAAGGTGGAGCTTACTGAAGCCAGATCTATAAGCTCCCACTGACCTCAATGTAATATCTGTATGCAGTGAGCGCCCCCTAGTGGTGGCATCTGGTGGATAAAATGGCATTACGCTGGAGTCCCCGAATCAGCGTGTGATGGGAACGATGCGCAGGAAAAAGAGGGCTACCTCAGCGTCGATGCCCACTCATAGGGTGAACACTGATCTTGTCTATAGGACAGCTGGTAGTATCAGACAATGCACAGAGCGAAGGTAGAGCATGTGCACCTGTACTCCATTCATTGTCTATAGGACAGCTGGTAGTATCAGACAATGCACAGAGTGAAGGTAGAGCCCGTGCACCTGTGCTCCATTCATTGTCTATAGGACGGCCGGCAGTATCAGACAATGCACAGAGCGAAGGTAGAGCATGTGCACCTGTACTCCATTCATTGTCTATAGGACGGCCAGCAGTATCAGACAATGCACAGAGTGAAGGTAGAGCCCGTGCACCTGTGCTCCATTCATTGTCTATAGGACGGACGGCAGTATCAGACAATGCACACAGTGATGGTAGAGCATGTGCACCTGTGCTCCATTCATTGTCTATAGGACGGCCGGCAGTATCAGACAATGCGAAGGTAGAGCATGTGCACCTGTGCTCCATTCATTGTCTATAGGACGGACGGCAGTATCAGACAATGCAGAGTGACGGTAGAGCATGTGCACCTGTGCTCCATTCATTGTCTATAGGACAGCTGGTAGTATCAGACAATGCACAGAGTGAAGGTAGAGCCCGTGCACCTGTGCTCCATTCATTGTCTATAGGACGGCCGGCAGTATCAGACAATGCACAGAGCGAAGGTAGAGCATGTGCACCTGTACTCCATTCATTGTCTATAGGACGGCCAGCAGTATCAGACAATGCACAGAGTGAAGGTAGAGCCCGTGCACCTGTGCTCCATTCATTGTCTATAGGACGGACGGCAGTATCAGACAATGCACACAGTGATGGTAGAGCATGTGCACCTGTGCTCCATTCATTGTCTATAGGACGGCCGGCAGTATCAGACAATGCGAAGGTAGAGCATGTGCACCTGTGCTCCATTCATTGTCTATAGGACGGACGGCAGTATCAGACAATGCAGAGTGACGGTAGAGCATGTGCACCTGTGCTCCATTCATTGTCTATAGGACGGCCGGCAGTATCAGACAATGCACAGAGCGAAGGTAGAGCATGTGCACCTGTGCTCCATTCATTGTCTATAGGACAGCCGGCAGTATCAGACAATGCACAGAGTGAAGGTAGAGCCCGTGCACCTGAACTCCATTCATTGTCTATAGGATGGCTGGCAATATCAGACAATGCACAGAGTGACGGTAGAGCATGTGCACCTGCGCTCCATTCATTGTCTATAGGACGGACGGCAGTATCAGACAATGCACACAGTGATGGTAGAGCATGTGCACCTGTGCTCCATTTATTGTCTATAGGACGGCCAGCAGTATCAGACAATGCACAGAGCGAAGGTAGAGCATGTGCACCTGTGCTCCATTCATTGTCTATAGGACGGCAGGCAGTATCAGACAATGCACAGAGTGAAGGTAGAGCATGTGCACCTGTGCTCCATTCATTGTCTATAGGACGGCCGGCAGTATCAGACAATGCACGGAGCGAAGGTAGAGCATGTGCACCTGTGCTCCATTCATTGTCTATAGGACAGCCGGCAGTATCAGACAATGCACAGAGTGAAGGTAGAGCCCATGCACCTATGCTCCATTCATTGTCTATAGGACAGCCGGAAGTATCAGACAATGCACATAGTGATGGTAGAGCCCGTGCACCTGCGCTCCATTCATTGTCTATAGGACGGCCGGCAGTATTAGACAATGCACAGAGTGAAGGTAGAGCCCGTGCACCTACGCTCCATTCATTGTCTATAGGACGGCCGGCAGTATTAGATAAATGCACTGAGTGAAGACAGAGCATGTGCACCTGCGCTCCATTCACTGTCTATAGGACGGCCGGTAGAATCAGACATTGCACACAGTGATGGTAGAGCCCGTGCACCTGCGCTCCATTCATTGTCCATAGGACGGCCGGCAGTATCAGACAATGCACAGAGTGAAGGTAGAGCACGTGCACCTGCGCTCCATTCATTGTCCATAGGATGGCCGAAGTATCAGACAATGCACAGAGTGAAGGTAGAGCCCGTGCACCTGAACTCCATTCATTGTCTATAGGATGGCTGGCAATATCAGACAATGCACAGAGTGACGGTAGAGCATGTGCACCTGCGCTCCATTCATTAGCTATAGGACGGCTGGCAGTATCAGACAATGCACAGAGTGAAGGTAGAGCCCGTGCACCTATGCTCCATTCATTGTCTATAGGACGGCTGGCAGTATCAGACAATGCACAGAGTGACGGTAGAGCATGTGCACCTGCACTCCATTCATTGTCTATAGGACGGCCGCAGTATCAGACAATGCAGAGAGTGAAGGTAGAGCATGTGCACCTGAGCTCCATTCACTGTCTATAGGACGGCCGGCAGTATCAGACAATGCAGAGAGTAAAGCTAGAGCACGTGTGTCCCCCGTTCCACTCATTGTCTATAGGACGGCCGTCAGTATCAGACAATGCACAGAGTGAAGGTAGAGCACCTGCGCTCCATTCATTGTCTATAGGACAGCCGGCAGTACCAGACAATGCACAGAGTGAAGGTAGAGCATGTGCAACTGCGCTCCATTCATTGTCTATAGTACGGCCGGCAGTATCAGACAATGCACAGAGTGAAGGTAGAGCCCATGCACCTGCGCTCCATTCATTGTCTATAGGACGGCCGGAAGTATCAGACAATGCACAGTGAAGGTAGAGCACGTGCACCTGCGCTCCATTCATTGTCTATAGGATGGCCGGCAGAATCATACAATGCACAGTGAAGGTAGAGCACGTGCACCTGCGCTCCATTCATTGTCTATAGGACGGCCGGAAGAATCAGACAATGCACAGTGAAGGTAGAGCACGTGCACCTGCACTCCATTCATTGTCTATAGGACGGCCGGCAGTATCAGACAATGCACAGAGTGAAGGTAGAACCCGTGCACCTGCGCGACATTCAGGACGGGGCTCTGCAGAGGATCTAGAGCCCCATGGTACCAGGATCGTGGGGGGTCCAAGAGATCAGGAAGTGATCCTGTTATATCTAATCTTGGGAATAACCCTTTAAGAAAACGAACTACAATTGTTCTTGTGGGTAGAGCGCAGATTCTTTTTTTTCTCTTCTCTCTTTCTTCCTTTAGGAAAAGAAACAGAGTGGGGATTAAATAGAAATCTAATCTGTCCCAATCTACAATGTTCCCTTTTATTCCCAGGCACGGAGCATCAAAAGGAGACAGTGCGGCGTCCTGCGCGTTCTGCATGCGGTCGCACATTGGGGGATTCCTCTGGCGAGATTTCAAAGCACAATAAGGTCTATCACATACTGCGCGAGTGTCGCTCCGGGCACAGATAAGATCGCACTTTGATAATCCCTCACCAAAGAGATGGCGCGGCGCCAGAGAGCAGAGCTGCAAGACTGGCATCAGCAGCGGCGAGGAAATGCGAGAGTGATGGCGGATGTTACACATCACGTTATTACATCCCGCCGACATTTATTAGCGCTCTTAGTAGTAACGAGGGCCCCAGCACGTGCAACAAACCAGTCCGGGCCTGGGCAGGGGACACCTCTCTTTTCACTTCACTCTGAATGTCCTAACAATAGATATAAAAAATGTTCTAAAAGGATTTGCCCCAATTAATCTTAAAAAAAAAAAATGAAGCATCTTTGCAAATTGTCTTATAAATATTGTTTTGTGTACACAGCTCCTATGCAGAATAATGTGGTCCTATGGTTATAGTCAATGTAATCTGATCCTGCAGTTATGTTAGTCCTCCATACCTAGGAGTTTTTTTTCTGTCTGAGTGTGGTCTATTCTGTACTTTGAGAAAAGAGAGCGGATGGCAGGTAGGGGGTGCGACAGTTCGGCATAGCTTTATCCCCCCCCAACGCCCGCATGACCACCCCCTTGCGCCTGCCCACCTGGACAGCCCCTGAACCTGACGCAGCATTTTATCTTAATTAATGACGCAGCATTTTATCTTAATTAACCAGACGTCTATTTTCAGCAAGTAAGGAGGAACAGACTTATCCATATGTTAACTTTTGACTTTGAATTTATGCGTTTCTTTCTGTTGGTCAAGAAAACACAGAATTTTGTTCGTATAAGACTGTAATATTGACTTGTAAGTTGAAGTTCCTTGTAACATATTGTGTTGTTATCCTGGATGATAGAGGTGCAGGATAATTGAACAATGATGTTTGCTGATATGTTGATTACACATTGTCCAGGCCAGCTAGCTTGTTGACTTGCAAATAGAGGAGTAAAAACTATGCAAATAGATTAAATAATCAAACAATGTGAGTTGAACTTGTCACCATTCTTCCCCTGTGAATGCAGGCTTAAAGGACGTTTGCTATCTATAAAAAGAGGACATATGCCTCTGTAACATTATACAGATATACAGCCATGCAGACAAGAGATCCAAAGAACCAGAGACTCTTTACAAGACAGCAGCCAAGACATCAGGGCTTCAACACGAGGGACACAGATTTGACATTCTACAGGATGCCAGCTTAGGGGACTACGGCCCCAGCTGAAAGAATACAGATATGCTCCATTGATCATCTCTGAACCATGGATACGTTTGGGGTAGTCAGGATTTGAACCCACCGGTCACCTGAGCCCCATGGATACATTTGGAGAAAGCCAGGAATGGAACCAACCGGTCACCTGGCTTCATGGAGATGTTTGGAGAAGCCAGGATGTGACTCTCCGGTCATCTGGCCATACTGGTTGTGCGGTGGCCTCCAATGTTCCTGACCTGACACATAAACAGCGAGTCCTCCAATCGTGCAGAACCTCTGGTCGCAGGAGATCTGGGAACGCTGAGTTTTTGCATCAACAGTTTTTTTGCCGCCAACTAAAGCACAAAAATAAAACAAGCCAGACCTCGATGTGACGCGGACATGTTGATATTTCGGCAGCCGGCCGCGGAGGCAGCGCCGGTGGTCACACGTCTTTCCTATTGCCGAAACGCGATATTATTATTACTGGAAGCCTTTCAAGCGGCTCAGCCTCCGTATGCCAAGATTATACGCCTGTCACATATTCGCATTAACCCCTTCCATGCCCTTTTACAATGCGGTGGAAAATAAAAGGGATGGAACAGTATTAGAAATCAGAGGTTGCCTTCCTTTCCCAGTAACAGCGCCACACTGGTCAATGGGTGGTGTATGGTACTGCAGGTGCAAATCAATGGAATGGGATGCGCTGCATTACCAGATGTATCCTACAGACTGAATCTCAGCAGGCGGAAAGCGTCTAATATGGGGGGACCCGGGTCTGGAGTGTTCCTGGATTCCTAGGATTTGGGTAGATGATAAAGTCGGATGAATCCATAAAAATACATGGAGGGGGGCAGATGCAAATGACCACACTAGGGTGATGGCGATGGAGGCCAGGGTAGATTTTGGGGATTTTCCCCCCTTTTGGAGGGTGAAAACCTTTATACCGCATTAGGCGTGACGTTTGCACAATTGGTGTGAGACTCACCTCGAACCAGGAGAGGGTCCCGCTCAGCTTCCGTACGGTCCACGCAGACTCCACCTGTGTCACAGAAAGAGCAGAGACATAGAAGACGCTCATATCTGGTGAACAGGAAACTGCTTAAATAACAATTCCATGATTTAGAGTCTTACATCACCGTGAACTACACCAGTGGTTCCTGACTTTTTTCCATTTGCAGCCTGTATTCTGTAAGCAATATAATGTATGTACACAGTGACTGCACCAGCAGAACAGTGAGTGCAGCTCTGGGGTATAATACAGGATGTAACTCAGGATCAGTAATGTAATGTATGTACACAGTGACTGCACCAGCAGAATAGTGAGTGCAGCTCTGGGGTATAATACTGGAGGTAACTCGGGATCAGTAATGTAATGTATGTACACAGTGACTGCACCAGCAGAATAGTGAGTGCAGCTCTGGGGTATAATACAGGAGGTAACTCAGGATCAGTAATGTAATGTATGTACACAGTGACTGCACCAGCAGAATAGTGAGTACAGCTCTGGGGTATAATACTGGAGGTAACTCAGGATCAGTAATGTAATGTATGTACACAGTGACTGCACCAGCAGAATAGTGAGTGCAGCTCTGGAGTATAATACAGGAGGTAACTCAGGATCAGTAATGTAATGTATGTACACAGTGACTGCACCAGCAGAATAGTGAGTGCAGCTCTGGAGTATAATACAGGATGTAACTCAGGATCAGTAATGTAATGTATGTACACAGTGACTGCACCAGCAGAATAGTGAGTGCAGCTCTGGGGTATAATACAGGCTGTAACTCAGGATCAGTAATGTAATGTATGTAGACAGTGACTGCACCAGCAGAATAGTGAGTGCAGCTCTGGAGTATAATACAGGATGTAACTCAGGATCAGTAATGTAATGTATGTACACAGTGACTGCACCAGCAGAATAGTGAGAGCAGCTCTGGAGTAAAATACAGGATGTAACTCAGGATCAGTAATGTAATGTATGTACACAGTGACTGCACCAGCAGAATAGTGAGTGCAGCTCTGGAGTATAATACAGGATGTAGCTCAGGATCAGTAATGTAATGTAATGTATGTACACAGTGACTGCACCAGCAGAATAGTGAGTGCAGCTCTGGAGTATAATACAGGATGTAACTCAGGATCAGTAATGTAATGTATGTAGACAGTGACTGCACCAGCAGAATAGTGAATGCAGCTCTGGAGTATAATACAGGATGTAACTCAGGATCAGTAATGTAATGTATGTACACAGTGACTGCACCAGCAGAATAGTGAGTGCAGCTCTGGAGTATAATACAGGATGTAGCTCAGGATCAGTAATGTAATGTATGTAGACAGTGACTGCACCAGCAGAATAGTGAGTGCAGCTCTGGGGTATAATACAGGATGGAACTCCGGATCAGTAATGTAATGTATGTACACAGTGACTGCACCAGCAGAATAGTGAGCGCAGCTCTGCAGTATAATACAGGATGTAACTCAGGATCAGTAATGTAATGTATGTACACAGTGACTGCACCAGCAGAATAGTGAGTGCAGCTCTGGAGTGTAACATAGGGTAAGTAATGTAATGTATGTTTGCAGTGATTCCTCTTTTTCTGCAGAATATATGCAACTTTCATGGACTGATGGAGGAAACTATAGACTAAGCAAAATGTGCATTTCCTTCAACTTATCCTGCAGAAAACATCTTCTCTGCCGGCAGCCAGTACATGATGTACAGAGCCGATAGAAAACATCAATATACATTATACGCGACGCAGTTTTGCTGGGAGATATTTTCCGTTACGTGCCGCCGGGCAATTCAGAAGGCAGGCGGTGATGCCAGGATGGGCGGGGAACGCTCCTCGCTATCTGCTAAATCTACTGCAAAATACTTCTAACAGCAGCCTTCAGCCTTATCCTGTGAACGAGTGGGACTCATTTTTCACCTGTCAGATTATTCCTGGCTCGTTGTCTGCGTGCCTCGCCTGTCAGGAGAGGAGGCGTGAGGCTCACAATAGAAGACTATTACAGCAGAATCCTCTTGGCAGGAGTATTCTCCAGACAGAAGACTGAGCCAGAGAGAGAGGGAAGAAGAAAAAATAAAAATCCACTTACATTTCTCTCTCCTTCGGTAACGCGGACCTCATAGCAGTAAGCCAGGAGCAGATCGATCAGGCCCAGGTACGCGAGATGCTCGGCTTTCTTCTCCAGTAGATACGATTTGTTTGTGAATTTTCGCAGCCGCTCTTTCTCTTTTTCTGTAAATATTACTGGTAGTGGAGAAACAAAAACATTAGAAAAAAAAAAGTCCAGTCAATCAGCTGCCTCACGGCTGCTCCCGGGCACCGGCGCGCCTCGTGGCCTGCTCATGGGCATTGGCACGCCTCGAGACCTGCTCATGAGCACAGGCGTGCCTCGAGACTTGCTCATGGGCATTGGCGAACCTTGAGGCCTGCTCACGGGCAGCGGCGCGCCTTGTGATATGTTCACGGACACCGGCACGCCTCGAGGCCTGCTCACGGGCACCGGCGCGCCTCGAGGCCTGCTCATGGGCATTGGCGCGCCTCGAGGCCTGCTCACGGGCAGCGGCGCGCCTCGAGGCCTGCTCACGGGCACCGGCGCGCCTCGAGGCCTGCTCACGGGCACCGGCGCGCCTCGAGGCCTGCTCATGGGCATTGGCGCGCCTCGAGGCCTGCTCACGGGCAGCGGCACGCCTCGTGGCCTGCTCACGGGCATCAGCGCGCCTCGAGGCCTGTTATCACGTCAGCAGGATGTGCTAGAGCATCCAAGTGGCATGATTTTTGTCTGGAGGATTTTTTTCCTCCTCCGGCATTGGATTACCATCCATCATTTCCCGCAGATTAAGATTTGCTGAAATAAGATATTGGTTTTCTCCCTAGAAATTGAAGGGGGCGCATTGCTGTCTCCGGCCACCTCTACAGATGACATGCTTCTCCAATAATTACACCATCACGGCCATCTCCTGCCGGCTGTAATCAGTCATTCTTATCATGGAGCAGCTGTTCTCTGAGATCACTGTTCCTTGCAGTTTCCTGAGATCACGAATATGTCCTGAACACGACTGGAAGGAGATTATACTATTATGTCTTCCCATAAAGGGGTAGATGGTCTCACCTCTGGGGTCCTGGCTGTCCGGTGATGTGCCGCTGGCTTCTTTCGCTGCCTGCACCCACCACGGTTTATACTTCAGCAGGTGCTGAACGGCGTCATCCTCAAAGAGGTCCGCTCTGAAGAAGTAAGAGGAAATAGAGAACTACTTGTTACTGCTCAGAAACATAGAGTACTTGCACCCCATGCCCAAATCAAGAAAATCACTAATACAAACAAATGATTCAGTCTCGTTAAAATCTTTATTTCAACTCTTGCCAAAGAGTCTTAAAAGGCAATAGTGATGAGCGAACGTGTTGGGATAAAGTGTTATCTGAGCATGCTCGGGTGCTAACCGAGTGACTTTGACGTGCTCAAATAATATGTTCGAGTCCTGCAGGGGCAGAAGAGCTCAGTTTATCTGTGAGCGGTATACAGACCCATAGACTCCCTATTGTGCCCGCACACCACTGACCCACCAGGAAGGCCGTATATAGACTCACTATAAAGTCTATGGCTCAGGACATCACTCAATGATAATAAAGTGGCGGACATCGGCCTCTTACTTGGTGGGGACTCCAAGACCCCCGACATTGAAAACTACTAAAGAGGGGCCCGAGCAAATCAAAGCTATTTTAAAAGTTGAGCTAACTTTTATAAGGAACTTTCCAGACAATTCAGAAACACCATGTTGTGCCTCATGCAGGGGTGCGTGACACAGGGAAGCAGTTCTGGTGTCATCAGGCCCTGTACAAGGCGTCATAAGAAATATCAGGGCTAAATGTGACGTTTTTCTGAGCAGGAACATGGGCACCAATCCAAGCAGCAAGAAATAAAGAGTTAAAGAACATGGCGAGGCACTGAGGTGAATGGCGAATTGCTCCCGGTCCTGCGCCGGCCGCAGCTGCAGAGCCGCCAGCTCCGTTACTACCAGTCCTTTCCCAGGTGCAGACCTGCTTTCATTAGCCATGCCATCTGACACCGGGCCTTTTCTCAGATTTCTGCTGCCCGCCGCCGCTCCAGACAGCTATAAAAATGACTGACAGCGAGTCCTGGAATGAGAAACCGTCACAGGTCCGGAGAATCGATTCAGCAGGGATGGAGAAAGAAAAATAAAAAAAAAGGGCAGCGGATCGTGATTATTTGATTCCCGGAGAAGAGTTTCATTTCCATTTAAAAAACTTGAGACCGAATTAAAAACTGGGTGCGGAGATTTAGACCTCCTGACTGCAGAAACAGCGCCTCTATTACCCACAGGCTGCATCTGGTATTGCACTATTCAAATAAACAGGAAAGGGCTGCAATACCGGACTCGACCTATAGCCGAGGGTGGCGCTATTCTAGATGTATACACTCTGCATGGAGGTTGGAGCGATAGCCAGCGGTCTGAACCTCTGGACCTTGATCTAGAAGACCCATGTAAAGATATCATCAGAGTAATGCACAACCCCTTTAAGGGTGCCTTTGCACTGACCCTCTATTAAAGGGCCACTGACACTGTGGTTGAGATTAAAGGGAGTGTTTTGCCAGAGAGTGACATCACTAGAAAGGGTCAGTGCACCGTGCAGAAACATTTGCAAAATGGTGACGGACTCGAAGCAGTGCAATGTATTTTTTTCGCCCCATATTTCTGCCGCTGCATTTTGTGATGGCACCCAGGAGATCTTCACTGGTGGATATTGAGTTTGGGAACTGCTAGTTGAGCAATTCCATAATCATCAAGTCGTAGGAAAGTAGAAATTTCGGGGAGGTCACAGCTTGGCGATATGCATAAGACCCTATGTTGTGATTGGCGTTGGGGCACATTGCCTTTAAATCTCCCCTCCCCTTAATAGATAAGCATCATTGCAATAAAAATAGAAAAACAAGCGGTGGTAGGAGAGCGGCCAGCTGGCTCCGGCTGACGGATGAATGAGTGATGTCAGCGGCAACTGCAGAGAATTCCTCTGTTCATCAGGAGGATTAGCCTGAGCCGGGCGGCGGGCTCGTGCAGGACCGCGGAGCTGGGCCGGAGCCCAGGATGTGATAGATGGACGGCGGGATGGAGGAACACCAATTTAGGGGATAGGACGGAGTGCTGTAGCCATAGTGACATGGTGGAAGAGAGGACCAGGATCAGCTGAAAAGATGGGAGGCGAGGAGGAGGAGGACTGGGGCAGCGACTACAGCGCCGCACACAATGTGCAGGAGGGAAGACGAGCGCATACTGATACAAAAAAGAAGACGAGAACCGCAGGGAGAACAAGGGGATGAATAAGTGACCATGTACGAACAGAAAAGAAAAAATGAGCAGACACAAGGAGGAGGCAAAGAACCGCCGACTAACCGGGAAGGTGGACAAATAGGAGAATGAGAAAAGAAGAGTAAAGTAATGAAAAGAAGGGAACGAATAAATGAGGGAGACGGGAAAAGTCAGGAGAAAAAGGACAAGAAAAGAAAAAAGGAAGGAAAGAATGGAAAGAGGAAATTAACAAAAAACTGGCGGCAAGAGGGAGAGGTGGAGTAAACGAGGGCGGCGAGGCGGGAATGTGGGGTGGTGAGGAAACGAGGGCGGTGAGGCGGGAATGTGGGGTGGTAAGGAAACGAGGGCGGCGAGCGGTGGAGCAGACGAGGGCGGCGAGCGGTGGAGCAGACGAGGGCGGCGAGCGGTGGAGCAGACGAGGGCGGCGAGCGGTGGAGCAGGCGAGGGCGGCGAGCGGTGGAGCAGGCGAGGGCGGCGAGCGGTGGAGCAGGCGAGGGCGGCGAGCGGTGGAGCAGGCGAGGGCGGCGAGCGGTGGAGCAGGCGAGGGCGGCGAGCGGTGGAGCAGGCGAGGGCGGCGAGCGGTGGAGCAGGCGAGGGCGGCGAGCGGTGGAGCAGGCGAGGGCGGCGAGCGGTGGAGCAGGCGAGGGCGGCGAGCGGTGGAGCAGGCGAGGGCGGCGAGCGGTGGAGCAGGCGAGGGCGGCGAGCGGTGGAGCAGGCGAGGGCGGCGAGCGGTGGAGCAGGCGAGGGCGGCGAGCGGTGGAGCAGGCGAGGGCGGCGAGCGGTGGAGCAGGCGAGGGCGGCGAGCGGTGGAGCAGACGAGGGCGGCGAGCGGTGGAGCAGACGAGGGCGGCGAGCGGTGGAGCAGACGAGGGCGGCGAGCGGTGGAGCAGACGAGGGCGGCGAGCGGTGGAGCAGACGAGGGCGGCGAGCGGTGGAGCAGACGAGGGCGGCGAGCGGTGGAGCAGACGAGGGCGGCGAGCGGTGGAGCAGACGAGGGCGGCGAGCGGTGGAGCAGACGAGGGCGGCGAGCGGTGGAGCAGACGAGGGCGGCGAGCGGTGGAACAGACGAGGGCGGCGAGCGGTGGAACAGACGAGGGCGGCGAGCGGTGGAACAGACGAGGGCGGCGAGCGGTGGAACAGACGAGGGCGGCGAGCGGTGGAGCAAACGAGGGCGGCGAGCGGTGGAGCAAACTAGGGCGGCGAGCGGTGGAGCAAAAGAGGGCGGGAGCGGTGGATCAAACGAGGGAGGCTAGAGGTGGAGCAAACGAGGGAGGCGAGAGGTGGAGCAAACGAGCAGGCAAGAGGTGGAGTAAATGAGGGTGGCGAGCTGTGCAGCAAACGAGCGGGTGAGAGGTGGTGCAAACGAGTGGGTGAGCCGTGGAGCAAGCGTGGGAGGTGGAGCAAACGAGCGGACGAGCCGTGGAGCAAGCGATGGTGGGGAGCCTTGGAGCAAACGAGCGGGCGAGAGGTGGAGCAAACGAGCGGGCGAGAGGTGGAGCAAACGAGCGGGCGAGAGGTGGAGCAAACGAGCGGGCGAGAGGTGGAGCAAACGAGCGGGCGAGAGGTGGAGCAAACGAGCGGGCGAGAGGTGGAGCAAACGAGCGGGCGAGAGGTGGAGCAAACGAGCGGGCGAGAGGTGGAGCAAACGAGCGGGCGAGAGGTGGAGCAAACGAGCGGGCGAGAGGTGGAGCAAACGAGCGGGCGAGAGGTGGAGCAAACGAGCGGGCGAGAGGTGGAGCAAACGAGCGGGCGAGAGGTGGAGCAAACGAGCGGGCGAGAGGTGGAGCAAACGAGCGGGCGAGAGGTGGAGCAAACGAGCGGGCGAGAGGTGGAGCAAACGAGCGGGCGAGAGGTGGAGCAAACGAGCGGGCGAGAGGTGGAGCAAACGAGCGGGCGAGAGGTGGAGCAAGCAAGGGTGGCGAGCCGTGGGGCACACAAGTGTGGCGAGTTGTGGAGCAAACGAGCGGGCGAGAGGTGGAGCAAAGGAGGGTGGGGAGAGGTGGAGGGGGGAGGAAACGGGTGAGAGCAAATTAAAGAAGGAAAACTAGTTAATGAATAAATAACTGTGCATAAAGGAAAGAGCAAGTTTGCAAATGACTGAACAAAGATGAATTAGTGAAGACAAACAAGTAAAAAAAAAAAATGAGTAAAACTGAGATGAATAAAGAATGAGTAAGCTACTGAACGAGTGAATGACAGTGAATTACATGACATCGAGCAGCGGGTGACTGCTGAATGTGTAACCTGAACGTATGTTTATTCATTTATCTGTCGTTTCACTCAATGAATGAAGCGGTCACGGTGCGGTGATGAAACTCCTGCAGATTCCCTGGGAACGTTGGCCGCTTCGCTCTTGTGATCGGCAGAAGCCCCCGAGGTCAGCCTGAATGTTACAGCATATCCTAGAGATATGGCAGGACCCTATAATAACAGCAGCACGTGGTTACACTTACGCCCACTAGGGGGCCGCCGTCTACACGGTACTTTCCCCAGATATGATCTGACACTGACTCTTCAGCCTGAAGAAGAAACGCATCAAAGCAAAAAGAGAGTAAAAAAAATAAAAAAAGATACACAGGCGCCAGATCTTACAGGATCAAACCTAAAGTGATGTCAATCCCACTGGGGCCTGTGCTGCCTCGCAGACATTAACAGGCACTTACAGGTAATGATCGGGGTCAAACTTGGCCTTTTCAGCTGCCAGACGCCGGTGCGTGCGCTCTGAGGCCGGGGTGACGTCTGGATCTCGTAAGTCAATAACATCATTCAATTCCTCCTGTAATAGCAGAGAGCAGCGTGTCATCCGGGAGCCGAACGATCCTGTACGCAGCGATGAAGAGGAGAAGAGCAGGAGCGTGTAACCGGACATCAAGATTATAAATACATAGAATATAACATGTTTTTATGGAGATCGCTGTGTATAATGATGTGCCACTTACCGTAACCCCGGTGCTTCTGTATTTGGGGGTCATCTTATACCTTAAAGAGACAACACTTTCTCTAACCAAAGACCTTCAGGTCCTCACCTTTATCCCAGCGATCAGCTGTGATCGATCGATCGGCGGCAGCACATTTCTCCTACAGTGGCCACTGCTGTTGAAGAGTGCTATTACACTGTGCCTATATACCATGGCTGAGCACAGGTCGGCAGCCTGGGGATTTCCAGGCGCTGTGAAAATACAACTCCTAACATGCCCACTCACAGCATGCTGGGCATTATAGTCCCACAACGGCTGCAGATTATAGTCATCCTCCACTTAAATAGCTGCAGCTTCTTGATGAATCGGGAGCCTTAGCATTTCCCAAGATCTCCCATTGCTGCCAGTGAACGGAAACGTTTACAGCTCATGGATGTAGGCAGTCGACGAGCCTCATAATCCTCACAGCTGAGAGTTTGCTACAATCGCATCCAAGCCGATGGCTTTTCTCTGCGCTGACACACTGTAGCAAACAATCAGGCCTTGCGAGAGATTGGGTGCCGCAGAAGCACGTGTGAAGTTTAAAAACAACTTACAAAAAAAAATTGTACACATTTTCAATTTTTGGATGCAAACAAGAAGGTTCATTCACTGACTGCAAGCAGAGATCCTGAAAATGGAGACGCAACTTGTATTAGAAAGTCAGCAAAAAGTTTTCGCTCTGACAAGAGGAGTGGGTAATACTGGAATAAAATATGAAGACAGCCGGAGCGCGAACATCCCCGAGAGGCGGAAGTTGATAGACATCAGCAATTAGGCAGCAATTAGTAAGACAGCAGCAATATTCGGTAATGAGGGGATACAGACCAGCAGATAAGGGTGGCACCGCCGCAGCTATATACTGCGCTGCCCGTATATCTCCTCTGTGCCACAGGGGCATCATACCGCACACCTGAAGCCTCCCGAACACGCCGGCACGCAGGTTCCCGAAACCATAGCCGCAATGTGAGTGGAGGGCATCGCTGGACGCTTCTTCAAAGGGCGTCTGCTCTATCTGCCAATCAAACTCTTCCTCGTCCTCTTCAGGGGCTTCACTTGCAGAACCTGAAATACAAAAGTGATTGACAACAAGTAAAAAAAATGAGTCGTACGATTCTTGCTAAAACCGTTCTTAGTTTCCAATGATTCGGACAATGCAGAATTAAAGGGATTATCCCTTTTATTTAAAAATTGACGTTTGTATTAAATCGATCAATTGTTATTACAAGCTTAAAAAGGCCGTGGAGCTTGTGCGAGCGCTGCGGCGTCTTCAGAGTTAAGGTGGCAGGCAGGCTCGTACTTAGCGATGAGGATTATATCCAGCACCGCCGCTAAGGAGAGCGCAGCACCGGAGGGAACAAAACGCCTGTGAGCGGAGACGAGCATTCAAGGGGCCGCAACACTCACACGGGTGATCCAAGAATTGGACCCACGACGATGTAACATTGATGGCCTAATGATATAATATCAATTTAAAAATGGTCAATGCCCGCTTCCCTGAGGACTATGGATAGTGAAAGGGTTAATAGGGGCTTCTCCAATGAACTAAGACAATGGAAGGGTTAATATTAGCTTTTCTAATAGGCTGGGGAAGTGGAGGATTTAATGAATGCTACTCTGGTGGACTAGGGCAGTGGAGGGGTTAATTCTGGCTTCCCTGGTGCACTAGGGTAGTAGTGGGGACAATGCCTGCTTTCCTGCTGGATTAGGGTAGTGGAGGGATCAATACCGGCTTCCCTGATCGACTAAGGTTGTCGAGGGTTTCATCAATGCTTCCCTGGAGGACTAGGGTAGTAGATGGGTTAATCTGGCTGCTGTGGTGGACTAGGGTTGTAGAGGGGTTAATCCTGGCTGCTATGGTGGACGAGGGTAGTAGAGGGGTTAATCTTGGCTGCTGTGGTGGACGAGGGTAGTAGAAGGGTTAATCTGGCTGCTGTGGTGGACGAGGGTAGTATAGGGGTTAATTCTGGCAGTTGATGTGGACCAGGGAGGTAGAGGGGTATAAGGCTGTGTGCACACGATGCGGATTTGCTGCGGATCCGCAGCGGATTTTTCCGTGCAGAAACGCTGCAGATCCGCACTGTGATGTACAGTACAATGTTTTCAATGGGGAAAAAAAAAAAGCTATGCAGATGGTGTGGAAAAATCAGTGCGGAATTGCTGCGGATTTCAAAGAAGTGCATGTCACTTCTTTTGTGCGGATCTGCAGCGTTTCTGCACCCCTCCATGATAAAAATCCGCAGTGGCAAAAATCGCAGAAAATCCGCATCAATTCCGCATAAAAACCGCACAAAATCCGCATAAAAACTGCGACTGCAGATTCTGCCAGGAGATGCGGATTTTGTGCAGAAAATTCTGCACCTCTTTTCCTACGTGTGCACATAGCCTAATACTGGCTGCTATGGTGGACGAGGGTAGTAGATGGGTTAATTCTGGCAGTTGTGGTGGACTAGGGTAGTAGAGGGGTTAATCCTGGCTGCTCTTCTGGATGAGGGTAGTAGAGGGGTTAATCCTGGCTGCTCTGGTGGACGAGGGTAGTGGAGGGGTTAATCCTGGCTGCTCTTCTGGATGAGGGTAGTGGAGGGGTTAATCCTGGCTGCTTTGGTGGACGAGGGTAGTGGAGGGGTTAATCCTGGCTGCTCTTCTGGATGAGGGTAGTAGAGGGGTTAATCCTGGCTGCACTGGTGGATGAGGGTAGTGGAGGGGTTAATTCTGGCAGTTGTGGTGGACTAAGGTAATAGAGGGGTTAATCCTGGCTGCTCTTCTGGATGGGGGTAGTGGAGGGGTTAATCCTGGCTGCTTTGGTGGACTAGGGTAGTAGAGGGGTTAATCCTGGCTGCTCTGGTGGACGAGGGTAGTGCAGGGGTTAATCATGGTTGCTCTGGTGGACGAGGGTAGCGGGGTTAATCCTGGCTGCTCTACTGGATGAGGGTAGTGGAGGGGTTAATTCTGGCTGCATTGGTGGATGAGGGTAGTGGAGGGGTTAATTCTGGCTGCTCTTCTGGATGAGGGTAGTGAAGGAGTTAATCTTGGCTGCATTGGTGGATGAGGGTAGTGGAGGGGTTAATCCTGGCTGCTCTGGTGGACGAGGGTAGTGGAGGGGTTAATTCTGGCTGCTCTTCTGGATGAGGGTAGTGGAGGGGTTAATCTTGGCTGCATTGGTGGATGAGGGTAGTGGAGGGGTTAATCCTGGCTGCTCTGGTGGACGAGGGTAGTGAAGGGGTTAATCTTGGCTGCATTGGTGGATGAGGGTAGTGGAGGGGTTAATCTTGGCTGCTCTGGTGGACGAGGGTAGTGGAGGGGTTAATCCTGGCTGCTCTGGTGGACGAGGGTAGTGGAGGGGTTAATTCTGGCTGCTCTTCTGGATGAGGGTAGTGGAGGGGTTAATCCTGGCTGCACTGGTGGACGAGGGTAGTGGAGGGGTTAATTCTGGCAGTTGTGGTGGACTAAGGTAATAGAGGGGTTAATCCTGGCTGCTCTTCTGGATGGGGGTAGTGGAGGGGTTAATCCTGGCTGCTTTGGTGGACTAGGGTAGTAGAGGGGTTAATCCTGGCTGCTCTGGTGGACGAGGGTAGTGGAGGGGTTAATCATGGTTGCTCTGGTGGACGAGGGTAGCGGGGTTAATCCTGGCTGCTCTACTGGATGAGGGTAGTGGAGGGGTTAATTCTGGCTGCATTGGTGGATGAGGGTAGTGGAGGGGTTAATCCTGGCTGCTCTGGTGGACGAGGGTAGTGAAGGGGTTAATCTTGGCTGCATTGGTGGATGAGGGTAGTGGAGGGGTTAATCTTGGCTGCTCTGGTGGACGAGGGTAGTGGAGGGGTTAATCCTGGCTGCTCTTCTGGATGAGGGTAGTGGAGGGGTTAATTCTGGCTGCTGTGGTGGACTACACTGTGTGCAGAATTATTCGGCAAGTTATATTTTGATCACATGATACTTTTTATACCTGTTGTCCTACTCCCAGCTGTTCAGGCTTGAGAGCCAACTACCAATTAAGTGAATCAGGTGATGTGCATCTCTGTAATGAGGAGGGGTCTTGTCTAATGACATCAGAACCCTATATAAGGTGTGCGTAATTATTAGGCAACTTCCTTTCCTTTGGTAAAATGGGTCAGAAAAGAGATTTGACGGCTCTGAAAAGTCCAATATTGTGAGATGTCTTGCAGAGGGATGCAGCAGTCTTGAAATTGCCAAACTTTTGAAGTGTGATCACCGAACAATCAAGCGTTTCACGGCAAATAGCCAACAGGGTCGCAAGAAGTCTGTTAGGCAAAAAAAGGGGCAAAATAACTGCCCATGAATTGAGGAAAATCACGCGTGAAGCTGCCAAGATGCCATTTGCCACCAGTTTTGCCATATTTCAGAGCTGCAACGTCACTGGAGTAACAAAAAGCGCAAGGTGTGCGATACTCAGGGACATGGCCAAGGTAAGGAAGGCTGAAAAATGACCACCTGTGACCAAGAAACAGAGAGCTCCACTCCGACTCAGACGCCAGCAATGTGGAGGTGGAGTACTGGTATGGGCTGGTATCATCAAAGATGAACTTGTGGGACCTTTTCGGGTGGAGGATGGAGTGAAGCTCAACTCCCAGACCTACTGCCAGTTTTTGGAAGACAACTTCTTCAAGCAGTGGTACAGGAAGAAGTCGGTATCGTTCAAGAAAAACATGATGTTCATGCAGGACAATGCTCCATCACATGCCTCCAACTACTCCACAGCGTGGCTGGCCAGTAAAGGTCTCAACGAAGAAAAAATAATGACATGGTCTGAACCCTATAGAGAACCTGTGGTTCCTTATAAAATGTGTGATCTACAGGGAGGGAAAACAGTCCACCTCTCGGAACAGTGTCTGGAGGCTGTGGTGGCTGCTGCACACGATGTTCATCGTAAACAGATCAACAACTGACAGAATCTATGGATGGAGGCTGCTGAGCGTCATCATATAGAAAGGGGGCTATATTGGGCACTAATTTTTTGGGGTTTTGTTTTTGCATGTCAAATGTTTATTTCTAAATTTTGTGCAGTTATATTGGTTTACCTGGTGAAAATAAACAAGTGAGATGGGAACATATTGGTTTTTATTAAGTTGCCTAATAATTCTGCTCCGTAATAGTTACCTGCACAAACAGATATCCTCCTAAGATACCAAATCTAAAAAACCCCACTCCAACTTCCAAAAATATTAAGCTTTGATATTTATGAGTCTTTTGGGTTAATTGACAACATAGTTGTTGATCAATAATAAAAATAATCCTCTAAAATACAACTTGCCTAATAATTCTGCACACAGTGTAGGGTAGTAGAGGGCTTAATCTGGCTGCTCTGGTGGACTAAGGTAGTAGAGGGGTTAATCCTGGCAGCTCTGGTGGATGAGGGTAGTGAAGGGGTTAATCTGGCTGCTCTGATGCACTAGGGTAGTAGAGGGGTTAATACTGGCTGCTCTGGCAGAAGAGGAGTTAATCCTGGCTGCTGTAGCGGACTAGGGTAGTAGAGGGGTTAATCTGGCTTCTCTGGTAGTAGAAGGGTTAATCTGGCTGCTCTGATGGACTAAGGTAGTAGAGGGGTTAATCTGGCTTCTGTGGTGGACGAGGGTAGTAAAAGGGTTAATTCTGGCTGCTGTGGCTGACTAGGGTAGTAGAAGGGTTAATCTGGTTGCTGTGGTGGACTAGGTTAGTAAAAAAGTTAATCCAGGCTGCTCTAGGGTAGAAGAGGGGTTAATCCTGGCTGCTGTGGTGGACTAGGGTAGTAGAAGGGTTAATCCTGGCTGCTCTGGTAGAAGAGGGGTTAATTTGGCTGCTCTGGTGGACTAGGGTAGTATTATTATTATTATTATTATTATTATTATTTATTTATATAGCACCATTGATTCCATGGTGCTGTACATGAGAAGGGGTTACATACAAGTTACAGATATCACTTACAGTAAACAAACTAACAATGACAGACTGATACAGAGGGGCGAGGACCCTGCCCTTGTGGGCTTACATTCTACAGGATGGTGGGGAAGGAGACAATAGGTTGGGGGTTGCGGTAGCTCCGGTGTTGGTGAGGCGGTAGCTTCGGTAGTGATGAGGAGGCAGCGGGGTCAGTGCAGGCTGTAGACTTTCCTGAAGAGATGGGTTTTCAGGTTCCGTCTGAGGGATCCGAATGTGGTTGATAGTCGGACGTGTTGGGGCAGAGAATTCCAGAGGATGGGGGACATTCGGGAGAAGTCTTGGAGGCGATTGGATGAGGAGCGAATAAGTGTGGAGGAGAGAAGGAGGTCTTGGGAGGACCGGAGATTACGTAAGGGAAGATATCGGGAGATTAGTTCAGAGATATAAGGAGGAGACAGGTTATGGATGGCTTTGTAGGTCAGTATTAAAAAAAATATTTAGAATTGAGAGTCCTCAGTGGTTGATACCTTTTAATGGCTAACTGAAAAGATGGTAACAAATTGCAAGCTTTCGAGACTACATACGTCTCTTCATCAGGCAAAGACTAAAACAAATTCTGAAGAATCACATATTTATGCACAACATAGTATAGAAAAAAAGGTAAAAGGTATCAACCACTGAGAACTCTCAATTCTAAATATTTTTCTATCTACTGGCTAACACGGTACCAACATATATTTCTTTCCTAGGTCAGTATTAGTAATTTGAACTGGATACGCTGAGGGAATGGGAGCCAGTGAAGAGATTTGCAGAGGGGGGAAGCGGAGGAGTAGCGAGGAGAGAGATGAATTAGTCGGGCAACAGAGTTAAGGATGGACTGGAGAGGTGCAAGAGTGTTAGCAGGGAGGCCGCAGAAAAGGATGTTGTAGTAGACAAGGGGGGAGATGATGAGGGCATGTACAAGCATTTTAATAGATTGACGGTTGAGGAAAGGACGGATTCTGGAGATATTTTTGAGCTGGAGGCAACAGGAGGTGGACAGAGCTTGGATGTGCAGTTTGAAGGACAGGGCAGAGTCAAAGGTTACTCTGAGGCAGCGGACTTCCGGTACGGTGGAAAGCATGATGTCATTGATTGCGATAGATAGGTCAGGTAGTAGAAGGGTTAATCCTCGCTTCTCTGGTAGAAGAGGGGTTAATCCTGGCTGATCTGGTAGAAGAGGGGTTAATCCTGGCTGCTCTTCTGGATGAGGGTAGTGGAGGGGTTAATTCTGGCTGCTCTTCTGGATGAGGGTAGTGAAGGGGTTAATCTTGGCTGCATTGGTGGATGAGGGTAGTGGAGGGGTTAATCCTGGCTGCTCTGGTGGACGAGGGTAGTGGAGGGGTTAATTCTGGCTGCTCGTCTGGATGAGGGTAGTGGAGGGGTTAATCCTGGCTGCTCTGGTGGATGAGGGTAGTGGAGGGGTTAATTCTGGCTGCTCTTCTGGATGAGGGTAGTGGAGGGGTTAATTCTGGCTGCTGTGGTGGACTACACTGTGTGCAGAATTATTAGGCAAGTTGTATTTTGATCACGTGATACTTTTTATACATGGTGTCCTACTCCCAGCTGTTCAGGCTTGAGAGCCAACTACCATTTAAGTAAATCAGGTGATGTGCATCTCTGTAATGAGGAGGGGTGTTGTCTAATGACATCAGAACCCTATATAAGGTGTGCTTAATTATTAGGCAACTTCCTTTCCTTTGGTAAAATGGGTCAGAAAAGAGATTTAACGGCTCTGAAAAGTCCAATATTGTGAGATGTCTTGCAGAGGGATGCAGCAGTGTTGAAATTGCCAAACTTTTGAAGTGTGATCACCGAACAATCAAGCGTTTCACGGCAAATAGCCAACAGGGTCGCAAGAAGCGTGTTAGGCAAAAAAAGGGGCAAAATAACTGCCCATGAATTGAGGAAAATCAAGCGTGAAGCTGCCAAGATGCCATTTGCCACCAGTTCTGCCATATTTCAGAGCTGCAACGTCACTGGAGTAACAAAAAGCGCAAGGTGTGCGATACTCAGGGACATGGCCAAGGTAAGGAAGGCTGAAAAATGACCACCTGTGACCAAGAAATAAAAGATAAAATGCCAAGACTGGGCCAAGAAATATCTTAAGACTGACTTTTCAAAGGTTTTCTGGACTGATGAAATGAGAGGGACTCTTGATGGTCCAGATGGATGGGCCAGAGGCTGGATCAGTAAAGGGCAGAGAGCTCCACTCCGACTCAGAGCCAGCAAGGTGGAGGTGGGGTACTGGTATGGGCTGGTATCATCAAAGATGAACTTGTGGGACCTTTTCGGGTTGAGGACGGAGTGAAGCTCAACTCCCAGACCTACTGCCAGTTTCTGGAAGACAACTTCTTCAAGCAGTGGTACAGGAAGAAGTCGGTATCGTTCAAGAAAAACATGATTTTCATGCCGGACAATGCTCCATCACATGCCTCCAACTACTCCACAGCGTGGCTGGCCAGTAATGGTCTCAAAGAAGAAAAAATAATGACATGGCCCCCTTGTTCACCTGATCTGAACCCCATAGAGAACCTGTGGTTCCTTATAAAATGTGAGATCTACAGGGAGGGAAAACAGTCCACCTCTCGGAACAGTGTCTGGAGGCTGTGGTGGCTGCTGCACGCAATGTTCATCGTAAACAGATCAAGCAACTGACAATCTATGGATGGAAGGCTGTTGAGGGTCATCATAAAGAAAGGTTGGCTATATTGGGCACTAATTTTTTGGGGTTTTGTTTTTGCATGTCAAATGTTTATTTCTAAATTTTGTGCAGTTATATTGGTTTACCTGGTGAAAATAAACAAGTGAGATGGGAACATATTGGTTTTTATTAAGTTGCCTAATAATTCTGCTCCGTAATAGTTACCTGCACAAACAGATATCCTCCTAAGATAGCTAAATCTAAAAAAAAAACAAAAAACACTCCAACCAAAAATATTAAGCTTTGATATTTGAGTCTTTTGGGTTAATTGACAACACAGTTGTTGATCAATAATAAAAATAATCCTCTAAAATACAACTTGCCTAATAATTCTGCACACAGTGTAGGGTAGTAGAGGGCTTAATCTGGCTGCTCTGGTGGACTAAGGTAGTAGAGGGGTTAATCCTGGCAGCTCTGGTGGATGAGGGTAGTGAAGGGGTTAATCTGGCTGCTCTGATGGACTAGGGTAGTAGAGGGGTTAATACTGGCTGCTCTGGCAGAAGAGGAGTTAATCCTGGCTGCTGTAGCGGACTAGGGTAGTAGAGGGGTTAATCTGGCTTCTCTGGTGAACGAGGGTAGTGAAGGGGTTAATCTGGCTGCTCTGATGGACTAAGATAGTAGAGGGGTTAATTTGGCTTCTGTGGTCGACGAGGGTAGTAAAAGGGTTAATTCTGGCTGCTGTGGCTGACTAGGGTAGTAGAGGGGTTAATCCTGGCTGCTGTTGCGGACTAGGGTAGTAAAAGGGTTAATCTGGCTGCTGTGGTGGACTAGGGTAGTAGAGGGGTTAATCCTGGCTGCTCTGATGGACGAGGGTAATAGAAGGGTTAATCTGGCTGCTGTGGTGGACTAGGGTAGTAGAAGGGTTAATCCTGGCTTCTCTGGTAGAAGAGGGGTTAATTTGGCTGCTCTGGTGGACTAGGGTAGTATTATTATTATTATTTATTTCTATAGCACCATTGATTCCATGGTGCTGTACATGAGAAGGGGTTACATACAAGTTACAGATATCACTTACAGTAAACAAACAATGACAGACTGATACAGAGGGGCGAGGACCCTGCCCTTGCGGGCTTACATTCTGCAGGATTATGGGGAAGGAGACAATAGGTCAGGGGTTGCAGGAGCTCCGGTGTTGGTGAGGCGGTAGCTTCAGTAGTGATGAGGAGGCAGCGGGGTCAGTGCAGGCTGTAGGCTTTCCTGAAGAGATGGGTTTTCAGGTTCCGTCTGAAGGATCCGAATGTGGTTGATAGTCGGACGTGTTGGGGCAGAGAATTCCAGAGGATGGGGGACATTCGGGAGAAGTCTTGGAGGCGATTGGATGAGGAGCGAATAAGTGTGGAGGAGAGAAGGAGGTCTTGGGAGGACCGGAGATTACGTGAGGGAAGATATTGGGAGATTAGTTCAGAGATATATGGAGGAGACAGGTTATGGATGGCTTTGTAGGTCAGTATTAAAAAAAATATTTAGAATTGAGAGTCCTCAGTGGTTGATACCTGTTAATGGCTAACTGAAAAGATGGTAACAAATTGCAAGCTTTCGAGACTACATACGTCTCTTCATCAGGCATAGACTAAAACAAATTCTGAAGAATCACATATTTATGCACAACATAGTATAGAAAAAAAGGTAAAAGGTATCAACCACTGAGGACTCTCAATTCTAAATATTTTTCTATCTACTGGCTAACACGGTACCAACATATATTTCTTTCCTAGGTCAGTATTAGTAATTTGAACTGGATACGCTGAGGGAATGGGAGCCAGTGAAGAGATTTGCAGAGGGGGGAAGCGGAGGAGTAGCGAGGAGAGAGATGAATTAGTCGGGCAGCAGAGTTAAGGACGGACTGGAGAGGTGCAAGGGTGTTAGCAGGGAGGCCACAGAAAAGGATGTTGCAGTAGTCAAGACGGGAGATGATGAGGGCATGCACAAGCATTTTAATAGATTGACGGTTGAGGAAAGGACGGATTCTGGAGATATTTTTGAGCTGGAGGCAACAGGAGGTGGACAGAGCTTGGATGTGCGGTTTGAAGGACAGGGCAGAGTCAAAGGTTACTCCGAAGCAGCGGACTTCCGGTACGGTGGAAAGCATGATGTCATTGATTGCGATAGATAGGTCAGGTAGTAGAAGGGTTAATCCTCGCTTCTCTGGTAGAAGAGGTGTTAATCCTGGCTGCTCTGGCGGATTAGAGTAGTAGAGGGGTTAATCCTGTCTTCTCCAAGAGTAGAGGGGTTAATCCTGGCTGCTCTGGTAGAAGAGGGGTTAATCCTGGCTGCTGTGGTGGACTAGGGTAGTAGAAGGGTTAATCCTGGCTGCTCTGGTAGCAGAGGGGTTAATCCTGGCTGCTGTGGCGGACGAGGGTAGTAGAAGGGTTAATCCTGGCTTCTCTGGTAGTAGAGGGGTTAATCCTGGCTGCTGTGGTAGTAGAGGGGTTAATCCTGGCTGCTGTGGTAGTAGAGGGGTTAATCTGGCTGCTGTGGTAGTAGAGGGGTTAATCTGGCTGCTGTGGTGGACTAGGGTAGTAGAGGGGTTAATCCTGGCTGCTCTGGTAGTAGAGGAGTTAATCCTGGCTGATGTGGCGGACTAGGATAGTAGAAGGGCTAATCCTGGCTGCTCTGGTAGTAGAGGGGTTAATCCTGGCTGCCCTGGTGGATGAGGGTAGTAGTGGAGGGGTTTATTCTGGATTCTCTGGTGGGCTAGCGTAGTACAAGGGTTAATCCTGGCTGCTCTGGTAGTAGAGGGGTTAATCCTGGCTGCTGTGGTGGACTAGGGTAGTAGTGGAGGGGTTTATTCTGGATTCTCTGGTGGGCTAGCGTAGTACAAGGGTTAATCCTGGCTGCTCTGGTAGTAGAGGGGTTAATCCTGGCTGCTGTGCTGGACTAGGGTAGTAGTGGAGGGGTTTATTCTGGATTCTCTGGTGGGCTAGCGTAGTACAAGGGTTAATTCTGGTTTCTAGGAGGACTAGGGTAATGGCAGGTGGGAGAGGGCAGGTAATGCCTGATTTTCTGCAGAATGAGGGTATGTTTCCACAGGGCGTATTCCTTCAATATTTGCTGTGGATTGGACGCTGCGTACAGATGTTACAGCACAGTGGAGAGGATTTTATGAAATCCCGTCTCCACTATGTGTGCACGGACGCATCCAGCGGCCCTGCGTAACCGGACATGTGGCGCGTCTTTATAGACCGCAGCATGTCTATTTATCTTGCAGAGATGCTCTGTCTCCCCAAGATAAATAACAGTCTATGTATAGGATGCGGTGATTCATTCAAGGAACACATGCGGAATCACCGCACGTACAAAAGGGGGCAGCACTTTGGGCGGAGCGGGGTATCTCCTGCGTCCAAAGCGCTGGGACTCTGGACTGTGGACACATACCCTTAGGGTAATAGAGGACTTCCCTGGTGGACTAAGAACATAGACGGGTAATGCTGGCTCAATAGTAGACGAGGGTTATGTAGGGGTTAATACTGGCATTTCCTGGTGGAGTAGGGCAATAGAGGGGTTAATATTGGCTTCTCTGGTGGTCTACGGATCTGCATTAGGGCATCTTCTGTCCTGGAGGGCTAGAGCTACCCTTGCGTTATATGAACAGCCATTAAATTGGATGCAGAGGAGATGCTGGACGGCTGCAGGAAGCATACACAAACTATTCTGCTATACCCTACATCAGCCACTTGGTGGCACTGCTGCAAACTCTGCAGGAAACAGCAATGCAATCGGTGATCCAGTGATCTGATCACAGTGGGATCCTTCATTTCTGTATTACCCCCTCACAAAGCAGCGAGGGGACATGGCAGGGACTTGTGTTCTTCAGCTCTGCTTGCTCCTGCATAAATCAGCTTTAAGGATGTCCCAGAGGTGGACTCTCCTTCCCTGGCTAAGCAAGGCAATTAATAATGTTGCTTTACCAGCACACATCCCTCCATCCCACGTAAGCCGTGCATTTCCCCAAGGATTAATGCCAGTTTGCAGTCAATAGCCGCCTCCATCCTTAACTATCCCTGGGGCCAGATAGCAGAGCGCAGACTACGGTGACTCTGGAGAAGCTCTGTATGCTCCGTGCTCCTGAATTACTCCTGCGGGATACACTTTCCCCGCGCGGGGACATCATACGAGCTCTCTGGGCAGAAAACTGCAGAGCGCCAGGAGAGCGAATATTGATCCCGGGACGTGAATTACATTGTTTATCTGCAAAACCTGTAAACTGTAAAATGTCAGAACAAGACGCGGCACCGGGGGTCTCCCCGAGTCCCAGGAAAACTGTATACAGGAGCAACTGGACAGATTACTGACACCCATTTATATCTTCAAAATAGTTGTTCCCAGCAGCTCCATCTGCCTCTCTCACAGCAGGGGCCCCAGCACCATTTTGCAGAGCTCATTTACCTGTGGGGTCCGGAGGTCCTCATCACCTCCCTCCATGATAACTTATTGATCGATGGGGGTCCCCCAACATTCCCGAGAACGTTGACCACCTCTAAATGATTTCTCTATGGGACTGTTGGAGATTGCCGAGCGGTGTACAAGGCTTTTTTTTTCCTGGCAGTCCCATAGAGAATACATGGAGAGGAGGTTTCCAGGTACGATCTCCGCTCCGTTCAGACAGGGTACTGCAGAGCCCCATTATTGGGATCACAACAGTCACACTATCAATGATCGACACTTTAATATTCTCTCATATATAGTAGGGGCTCAAAATTCCTCTTAACAGACACATCGGCTGCTGCAGATCCTCTTTTCTAGAAGGACCGAGGAGACATTCACATCATACATTGATTAATCAGAATGTGTCATTTGCACTAAAGAAGATCTGCAGCAGCTGAGGTGTGAAGCAACTTGCCCACACTATGGTAGAACACCTCCAGAGATGGAGTGTTACATGTCAGTAAGTCAGTGGTTGGCACAGAACAAACTTCTGACATAAATCGATCTCGACAAGAGGGAGAGATAAGCGGTGCCTTATATACTGCCACCTATCTCCGTATGGTCCGTTCAGATTAGAGAATGTAAGGGGAAAAAATGGCCGACATTAGAGTGTGGGGGGGTCCCCAACTCTCCTCTGACAGATGATGGGTTGAGAGGCAGTAAGGGTCCGGAGATGTAAATTTCACCACCCGATCCTTTTGGCGGTAGCGCTCTCCGATCTCACACACATACATTCAGCCGAGTGTTCCTGTGCATGGGGCGGTGTGGGAGAGATGGCGGACGTGGGAATGAGCATCGTCAGATTTACACTGGAGCCATAACTAAAGGGAAGCACTCACCCATCTCTTCAATCAAGGGTTTACACGTCCTTGCCCCCTTAGGTGCTAACAGGGACGTCAGCAGATTCAGGCCCTCAAATTGCTGTCCTGGGGTCTCTTTAGAGACTTGGAGAGTGAAAATGCCTAAAAAAAAAAGAGGCACAAATCACAGAGGTGAGCTGTAAAGAAAAGTAACCGGTCGTGAAAAAAAAAAAAAAAGACTGGGGGGAGGCGAGGGCTGTCCTGTTAATTTAAATAAGAATGGAAAGTAAGCAAAACCACACTAAAAATTTTAAAAAATTAGCAAATTTCTAACATAATTTGTGTTTTCACACCGCACCATTTGAAAGATCTTGAAAAAAGATTTAAAAAAAAAAACAAAACACACCTCTGTGGTCAGTTGCATATGGCAGTACAACCATAGACTAGAATGGACAAGATGTATTTCTCCGCCCCTCCCCCTCCTTAAAAAAAAAAAAAAAAACTTTTTTGTGTGCCCGAGAACAGGGCTCCGAGATGCCCGCTGCCCACTAATTCTTTATGGGCCTGCTGGAGCACTGTATACGACAACGGATCCATTCCAATGGGGCATTTCAGACCCAAACTCTTGGGTTGAGTGGGGGTCCGAGTGGCAAGACCGCCACCGTACCACAAGTTATCATCTATCATGTTTGCTGGGAGCACATAGGAAAATATCAGATGCACTGTAAACAGTGCGGTTTGCATTTGTAGCATTTTTTGTACATCCTTTGTGCATTTTTGTTATATGCTTTTCCCATACATGTGTCAATAAATAAAACCCACAAAGAATTTAAAAAAAACAACAAGTTTAAGGACGCCGCTAAAAAGCATATACGAAGCGTGTGATGAATTCTTACCATCATCTGCATTGTACGTGGCTTTCTGACGCCCGTCTTCCACTATCCTCCCAGGCAGCGTTAATCTAAAACCAGAAGAAAACCATGAAAAAGAAGAGAAGCCAACGGGGACCGGCCTGTCCGACTAGTCTACAGCGCAGCGTGGACCCCCGAGGGCCAGAGTGAAACATATACGGCTGGAATCGCGCAGCCGCTATCTGATACATGCTGCATGTGGATCCGGCTACATGTAACGGATGTCTGGTTCCCTTTAAGAGTCCTTTGGATAGGAAGAAATCATTGCAAATTTCAATACAAACATTTTACATGTTCATTTTTTGCACCTATTCCGCCTATTCAGTAAAATCCATAGCAAAACTGCAAAACTAACTAACTAAAATATGTTCCATCAGTGAGAACCCAGATGTGAAAAATGGATGTCTGAATGAGGCCAAAAGTGGTTTTTCTCTCACCTTAAGAAGTACGGCTTGGCATAGAACTTCAAGTCCTCTCCATCAATGTAGAGATCGAACTCAGACACTCTGGCGTAGGGAACCTTGATGGTTATAGTAAGAAAGTCTGGATCCTGCGTGATGTCAAACGCCGGAGTGATCATTGTGGATCACACTAGAAGAGAACACAAGATAGGTCACTTTGTTATATCTATTGATTTTGGACAACTAGCCACCCCACCCAACCAAAAATCAACATTCCCCAATATTAGCTCCCAGAGGATAAGAGAAAGAAAGAATCATAGAATGTTAGAGTTGGAAGGGACCTCTGGGGTCATCGTGTCCGGTCCCCTGCTCAATGCAGGAGTCACTAAACCATCATAAACAGATATCTCTTCAGCGTCTGTTTCAAGACTTTCATTGAAGGAGAACTCACCACCTCTCGTGGCAGCCTGTTCCACTCATTGATCACCCTCACCGTCAAAAAGTTTATCTAATATCTAATCTGTATCTTCTCCCTTTCAGTTTCATTCCATTGCTTCTCGTGTTTCCATGTGCAAATGAGAATAATGATGATCCCTCTACACTGTGACAGCCCTCCAGATATTTGTAGACAGCTATTAAGTCTCCTCTCGTTCTTTTTTGCAAGCTAAAACATTCCCCGATCCTTTAACCGTTCCTCGTAGCACATACTTTGCAGTCCGCTCACCATCCTGGTCGCTCTTCTCTGAACTTGCTCCACTTTTTCAATGTCTTTTTTAAAATGTGATGCCCAGAACTGGACACAGTATTCCAGATGAGGCCTGACCAAGGAGGAGTAGAGGGGGATAATTGCTTCACATAATCTAGACTCTATGCTTCTCTTACTACATCCTAGAACTGTGTTTGCCTTTTTTTTGCTGCTGCATCACATTGTTGACTCATGTGCAGTCTGTAATCTATTAGTATTCCCAAGTCTTTTTCACACGTGCTGTTGCTTAGTTCTATTCCTCCCATTCTGTAGATGTAATTTTCATTTTTCTTGCCCAGATTTAGAATCTTGCATTTCTTCCTGTTAAATACCATTCTATTAGTCGCTGCCCATTGTTCAAGCTAATCTAGATTCTTCTGAATCCTTTCACTGTCTTCTATAGTGTAAGCTATCCTTCATAGCTATGCAACGTCTGCAGATTTGATTAGTTTACCATCAGTTCCCTTATCTAGACACTTTATAAAGATGTTGAACAACACTGGCGCCAGGACAGAGCCTTGTGGTCCCCACTTGTAACACTGGGGCCAGGACAGAGCCTTGTGGTCCCCACTTGTAACACTGGGGCCAGGACAGAGCCTTGTGGTCCCCACTTGTAACACTGGGGCCAGGACAAAGCCTTGAGGTCCCCACTTGTAACACTGGGGCCAGGACAGAGCCTTGTGGTCCCCACTTGTAACACTGGGGCCAGGACAGAGCCTTGTGGTCCCCACTTGTAACACTGGGGCCAGGACAGAGCCTTGAGGTCCCCACTTGTAACACTGGGACCAGGACAGAGCCTTGTGGTCCCCACTTGTAACACTGGGGCCAGGACAGAGCCTTGTGGTCCCCACTTGTAACACTGGGGCCAGGACAGAGCCTTGTGGTCCCCACTTGTAACACTGGGGCCAGGACAGAGCCTTGAGGTCCGCACTTGTAACACTGGGGCCAGGACAGAGCCTTGAGGTCCACACTTGTAACACTGGGGCCAGGACAGAGCCTTGTGGTCCCCACTTGTAACACTGGGGCCAGGACAGAGCCTTGTGGTCCCCACTTGTAACACTGGGGCCAGGACAGAGCCTTGTGGTCCCCACTTGTAACACTGGGGCCAGGACAGAGCCTTGAGGTCCGCACTTGTAACACTGGGGCCAGGACAGAGCCTTGTGGTCCCCACTTGAAACACTGGGGCCAGGACAGAGCCTTGAGGTCCACACTTGTAACACTGGGGCCAGGACAGAGCCTTGTGGTCCCCACTTGTAACACTAGGGCCAGGACAGAGCCTTGTGGTCCCCACTTGTAACACTGGGGCCAGGACAGAGCCTTGTGGTCCCCACTTGTAACACTAGGGCCAGGACAGAGCCTTGTGGTCCCCACTTGTAACACTTGGGCCAGGACAGAGCCTTGTGGTCCCCACTTGTAACACTAGGGCCAGGACAGAGCCTTGTGGTCCCCACTTGTAACACTAGGGCCAGGACAGAGCCTTGTGGTCCCCACTTGTAACACTGGGGCCAGGACAGAGCCTTGTGGTCCCCACTTGTAACACTAGGGCCAGGACAGAGCCTTGAGGTCCCAACTTGTAACACTGGGGCCAGGACAGAGCCTTGTGGTCCCCACTTGAAACACTGGGGCCAGGACAGAGCCTTGTGGTCCCCACTTGAAACACTTCCAATTGGATGTGCAACCATTTATTACCACTCTGAGTCTTATAAGAAGGGCCCGTCCACACCACACTGTCCTATAGGATGACATTTATTCTCTTCTTACAACAGCTGAGTGTATAGGGCTCAGGGCTTCTCTATGCCCCCAGTAGGTAGATTATAAAAATAAGTGATTTTGTGTTTAACTCACCCTCACCCCATCCAGTTTTTATTCCCAATTAAAAATATATATATTTCTTCAAAAAAAGTGCTAAGAAAGTAAAATTGTTGCATGTGCGCCAAAATGGTATCAATTAATACGACTCTCACATCTCCATATAAAGAAAAAAAAAAAAAAAGATTTCAGGTCTTAGAATTAAAAAAAATAATAAATAAAGTAAATAAAAAGATTGTTTTGAAATTTTTTTTAATCACTGAATTAATAAAAAAAATTAAAACATTAACGACGCTGAAATCATCCTGCCCTGCAGTCTCATGTTACCAGGTCATTTTTACTGCACAGTAAACGCTATAAAAAGAAAAAAAAACGCAATAGCACAAAGTATATGGTCAAATGAACGGTATCGATTATAACTACAGCCTCCCCCTCCAAAAAAAAAATAAAAAAATAATAAAAATAAAAAGCAAGTGCCCTCATATGAGGGGGAAAAAAACAAATAAAAATTCTATAACTATATGATCAGCTGCAGAGGGGAGTACAGACTTTTTTGGAGGTCCAATGTTAACCCATGCGAGACAGAAAATGGCAGGTCCATACAAAACATATGATGTTGAACACATGAGACATGCTGAGACTTGTAGTTCCTCTGTTATTCCACATAGTTATCACCCAAATTTGTTCACTAGGGGGCTTCAAGTTGTGGCATTCCAACTACTGTGGAACTACAACTCCCAGCATGCAATGAATATCAATCTACGACTTCTCAGCTGGTTGTGGACTGCAACTCCCAGCATGCCCTGAGCTTCAGCCGTAAAGCCACATGTTGCACACCACCACAGCACGGTACGGTATGCTACGGCTAATAACCCACATTAGCCATAACTCCCAGCACCGGAGCTCTCCCTCCTCTCCCCGCTCACCTGCGCCACACGCTCCGCACACGCCGCGCTCCAGTTCTTACTACTTCCGGGTCTGCACGTGTTACAGAAGGAGACCAAAAGCAAAACACTGATTGGACGACTCATCCAAAGAGCCCCACCTCCTCAGGACCTCCTCACCAATGAAAGCCTAGATTAGAAATAAACGGACGGAGATTGGCTACTGACACAGTGCCTGCGGGGCGGGAAGTTCAGACATCTTGTGGTTGGCGAAAAGAAAAATGAAAGTGCCAATCAAGCGTCATGGTTGTCATAGAAACGAGAGAAAAAAAGAGCTGTGTACCATAATATAGGAAATAAAGGACAATATATAAAAGTGTATTAAATATTCTTCACTTCTTACGATCTCTGTTTGCTTTCAGTGAATAGGACCTTTGATTTTTTCACTCAGGCTCAGTACTTGTCCTGATTATGCACTAGTAAGACACAATCAGGTTTTCAGTCTTTCTTTGCGAAAAAGAATGTGCAGAGATTTTTAAAATGGCGAAAACCTGACATGTAACGAATATTACACAGCTGCACATTCCCATCAGGCCTCAATCTGCATCATGGCAGCTTTGGATTTGATGAAAGACCCCCCCATGTCAGCTATCTTTGCCTCAGGCCTCATAGATCGGTCATTTTACAATAAACGGCAATATTATAGCATTATGGTGTTCTGTATAAGCGATCGCAGGAGAACTAATAAAGAAAACTGGGAACAAAATGTTTAAATATATGAAAGTTCATATCAGCCGCCTTTTTCCAAAACATAAATAAAATCTAAACCAAAAACTACTTGTTACGTAACTATAAAACTAGTAAAATATATTATTAATATCATACAGTGAACGCCGAAACAAAAACTACAAAAATTTAAGAATCCAAAAAATGGACCTCGAAACGGTAATGACAAAAAATGCGGCTCATACTGCAACTAACGAGCCTTGATACGACTCTATCTACAATAATTAATATATATATAACTCTTAGAAGGTGAGAAGGAAAAAATGAAAGCGGAGAGGGTCCCACTGTCGCCCCATGGGCCTGCAGAAAGCTGGAGCTGGCCGGGGCACTATGGTTGAGCAGCCATAGATCTGAATGTTATGGGACATCATGGCTGTCTGAGGCTACCAGGAATGGAGTAACTATGTCTGCAGGGGCGGACATATCAGTGGTGCTACCTGTGCAGGTCCACAGGGGCCCAGGAGGTCAATGGGCCCATGTCCACCTCCCAAAAAAGATGGAATTGTGCATTGTGATGAACTATTGGTCTGCAAAGGGCCCATATATTGTTCTTGCACAGGGGCCTCCTATGCCAGTGTGTGCCTCGTAATGTAGGTTGGGGCTGTAGCTTGCACTTTTTAGGTCACCATAACTAGCAATGTTATATGGGCACTATGGTTTGCTCCTGGGCACTGTGGCTGGCAGGAAAAGGGTCATCATGGCGTGCGATGTAAGGGGGCTCCAGCAGTTGCTTACGGTGGTACCACATTTAGCAATGTTAGGGGGGCACTATGGCAAAAATGTCCCCACGACTGCAGAAATTAATATGAGTGGTCCACAATCTCTAATAGTTCTGGAAAACTACAACTCCCAGCATGCCCTGCAGCGTATGACAACATGTCATTTTATTTTCAGCCTTCAATGCAATCAAGGGGTTAACATTAAAAATATAATTTTGTTTTTTTTCACAATGCTGGCGATAAAATTTCTGCTTTTAATAACAAATTTCAAAGAAATCGGGGGATTATTTGCGTTTTACTCAGCAAAAAAAAAAAAAAAAAGCGCGATTTTCTTTCCATAAAACATGATACTTCCCCTTGAATTCCCAGGTCGTGACGCTCTGCCGTCCGTAATACGTACCATATGTAATAAAGACAACCTATCGAGGGAGGATAAATGCTCCTACTGAGCAGGGGATGTAATCCCACATTTGTGACTTTATATCCTGTGATTTGATATTTCCAAGATTCGTTTCAAACCCCCCTCTCCACCCCCCAAAATAAAAAAGGACCCCCTCTACAGTCATAAATCCACTCGAGAGCCAAATGTGGAGCGGCAGCGACGGGTCACTCCAGGTTACTTCAGCGCAGTGCGGTCATAATTCTAGCCAGACGTTACTTTCTGGGAGTAATTTAGAGCAGGCTTCATTTTGGGCCTATAATTAAAAGAAAAAAATATTCAGATCAGACACCATTTCCGGGGGAAAAAGTAACTATATCTGGTCTTCTCATGTCTATAGTCATGCAGTGAGCGGGAACGCGCCGTCTTCTTCTTGTGATTTAGTCAGCGACGGCCACACTGCCGCCACTCTGCGCGTGAAGTCATTGCAGCTGTACGACCCTTGGTTGAGCCGTCCTAAGCTATCCAGATGTTCCAAGGATTCGTGTTTCTGTTTTAAAGCCAAAGAGGCCCCTTTCTACCCCCACGTGCTGGTTTTTATCATCTTTATTTTATGAGCGTGTTTCGGATTTCACGGGTCATGTACGGGACAAGCGCGGTCTAATTCCCCCAGATATCTTTTATTTTAGGTTTTATGAAGGGTAGTTGTAATATTTATTTTTAATTTGGTGTATAATACAGTTTGGTCTGATATGGCACTTATCTAGGCACGCCATAGTACCCCTTGCTCTACTATGGGGGTATTGGGGTTGGCCTGTATGGGGTCTCTGTAGCTAATAATGTGAGTGTAAGGAGATGGACAAGTGAGAAGATGCACATAGTTAATGTCTAAGTCTACGTTCACATTTGCGGTCGGCGCCGCAGCGTTGGGCGCCGCAGCGTCGCCGCATGCGTCATGCGCCCCTATATTTAACATGGGGGCGCATGGACATGCGTTGCACTTGCGTTTTGCGCCGCATGCGTCACTGCGGCGCACGCGTCCGGGCGCAGAGGACGCAGCAAGTTGCATTTTTGCTGCGTCCAAAATCAATCAAAAAAAGGACGCATGCGGTGCAAAACGCAGCGTTGTGCATGCATTTTGCTGCGTTTTTGTTTGCGTTGTGCGTTGCGTCGCCGACGCTGCGGCGCACAACACAAATGTGAACGTAGCCTAACAGAGTGTCCGCAAGCAAACACCCCAGCTGCCGGTCAGATATGATAGGAATAAGGAAATCAGAGATAATTACATTAGCAGGAACGGAAGAGTGAAGTGCATGTTCCCTTTGGGAAGAGGCTGGAGGAGACACCAGGTCAGGTGATAGCGGTGGCGCAGTTAGTAATTATAAAAGGTCCAGAAGGGCAGTGGAGGGTAGGAACCAGTGCCTGAACCTGTAGTAGGACAGACATGTGGTGCAGTGAGGTTGGGTTATAGCCGTCATGCCAGAGACCAGACCTCAGAGGAGAATTGAGAGACCACACCCGAGAAGAACCAAGAGACAAGACCTAAGAGAAGAAGCGAGCGACCGCATCAGAGAGAAGAATAGAGAGACCAGACCTGAGAAAAGAATTTAATGACCAGATCCGAGAGAAGAACCGAGAGACCAAATCGAGAAAAGAACCAAGAGACCAAATCTGGGAGATGAACCGAGAGACTAGACCCAAGAGAAGAATCGAGTGACCAGATCCGAGAGACCAGGCCCAAGAGAAGAACCGACAGACCAGAGTCAAGAGAACTGAAAGACCAGATTGAATAGAAGAACAGAGAGACCACACCCAAGAGAAGAACCGAGAGACCAGACCCTAGAGAAGAACCAAGAGTCCAGACCCAAGAGAATGGATAGACCAGAGCCAATAGAAGAACCGAGAGACCACATCCAAGAAAAGAACTGAGAGACCAGACCCGAGAGAAGAACCGAGAGACCAGAACCGAGAGACCAGATTTGAGTGACCAGGACCAAGAGACGAGACCCAAGAGAAGAACCGAGAGACCAGAACTGAGAGACCAGACTTGAGTGACCAGGACTGAGAGACCAGACCCAAGAGAAGAACCGAGAGACCAGACCCAAGAGAAGAACCGAGAGACCAGACTCAAGTGACCAGAACCAAGAGACCAGACTCGAGAGAAGGACAGAGAGACTAGACCTGAGAGAAGAATCTAGTGACCAGGTCCAAGAGAGGAACTGAGAACAAACTCAAGAGAAGAACCGAGAGACCAGACCCGAGAGAAATGCCAAGAGACAAGATCCAAGAGAAGAACTGAGAGACTAGACCCAAGAGAAGAACCGGGAGACCAGATCCGAGAGAAGAATCAAGTGACCAGATGAGAAAGAAGAACCTAGAGATTAGACCTGAAAGAAGAACTGAGAGACCAGACCAGAGAACACCGACAGACCAAACCCAAGACGGTTGTGCCCATTTATCCCCAGTTGTTATCACTTCCCTTCCTACAGTTGTGCCCATTTATCCACAGATGTGGTCACTTCTATTCCTACGTTTGTGCCCATTTAACTTTCCTATGGTTGTGCCCACGTGGTAACTTCCCTTCCTATGGTTGTGCCCATTTATCCCCAGATGTGGTCACTTTCCTTCCCAAGACAGTGCTCCCCAACCTTAGTTTCTAGCTACTGCAAAACAACAACCCCCATCATACCTTAATAGCCCCGGGGCTGCCTAAAGTTACATGGCGACTGTAAGATAAGTCACACAATAATGCCTGCGACTGTGAGGCCATGATGGGAGTGGCAGTTTTGCAGCAGCTGGAGAGCCACATGTTGGGGAACTCTGCTCTAGGGCTACATGTCGACTCACAGATAAACATCATAAACGGCGTCTGTTTTCTCTAATACTTTCATATGTTCAGTACAATCAGTAAGATGCTGAATATGAAGATTCCTACATCCCTCAAAGCTTTAATAAGAATCAACATGGTGGAGGCGATCGTTCGTTGTCCCTATAAACAAGGCAGGTGGTGTATCCGGATTTGATATCTGAGCATTGTATTTGGTTACTCCATTACAATCAATGCTCCAAGAATGTAAATAATCTCCAAGTCATGACAAGGGATCACTTAATATTTGTTGGAGATTCAACAGCTGGGACCCCCACAGATCCTGAGAATGGGGTCTAAATGAACAATTATGAACAGCTTTTTGCAATGACTCAAAATTAGCATTGGTTCATCCTAATTACAGATTCCTTAATGTATCGTTCATAGGAATCTATGGGCCAATTCTGTATGGCTGCATTGGTTCATGTGCGGTGGCATACAGATTTTTTTTTATCATGAAGTTATACAAAAAATAATCTTCCATTGCACGTTATATCCTTCCAGCATTGCTTGTAGCACAGTATATGGTGACAAAAGGGGCTAGTAATGTGGGGGGCTCTGTGCACGTGGCCATCTCTGGGATTGTGGCAGCTAATCCCATCCTAGTACTCATCTACCAGACATGGCACTGTGTCTACAAGTCATGCCCAGCAATTGAGAGTGGTTATCTCTGCAGGGCATAGCTGACCACCCATACATATCACAGCAGTGCATGACTGGCAGTACTGCTGTCATCTTGTGCATGGCTGATCACTGATAGCGGGGGTTAATGATAACGTAGTTTATCTATGTGCAATGTATGACTCTAGGGACAAGATGTGATTGTTTGGTTGCTTTGAATGGCGGATCTAGAGATTATACACAGCTTCATAACATGCATGATTCAATTGAATAGGATCTGAGCCGCAGTGATCAGCCACTAAACACTGTGCCGTTCCATTTCTGTATACCATGTACATCCAGCTGTCACCGATCGTGCGGGTGCCAGATGTTGGAACCTTTACTGATGATCTGTCCTAAGGTAGGCAACCCCTAGGCAACCCCTTTAAGTCCTGATTTTAGCACCACTGGTGCAGACTAGGAAACTTCACTTTTGTATTCCTTCCAACACAGCGGAGCAACTCCCCCCATTCTCAGTGCAGGGTTCAATAGCTAAGTCAATCCATTTTCAATCTGTACAGCAACCATGATGGAGATGGGGGCAGGTTTAGGTAATGAACTGAGCCACCAGAGGACAAAGACAGAAGACCATTTGCAGTCTAATAGCTCATCATAATGCACAATTCCACTTGTTATGGAGGTGATAGTGGCCCACTTACCTCTCGGGTCCCTAGGTTCCACCTATGATATATCCACCACTGACATGAGCCAAGATAGATAGTCAGCCCCCTTCATCACTTGCAGAGACAGAGAAGGGGAAAGAAACTGTGCACTTGCGGATGTAAAGCAGCTGGAAGCATTGGACGGCACTGAAGTCGAACTCCCTTAATTAAATTATAATACGTTTGATTAGTTTCCACTTTACATATCAAAACAGCCTTTCATGTGGCTGCAGAACCTCTTTAAAAAGATGTGTAGCCCTTTCCTTTTCATGCATTTAGAGCTGCTGCATGCATGGAGGGACAGCTGAGGAGGCAACCATTGCTACTCCAGCAGGTATTGTGCAAAAAATGTCCCTCCTGCTTTGTCACAGAGTATTTCAATACTTAATGTCAGGGGTGTAATTATAATAGGTGCAGGGGTCAAAACTACCCCCAGGCCCTGGTGGGCTCTAAAGCTTCCCTTGGCCCACAAAGACCATTACTAGTACAGACCTGCAATAGTTTGGGTACCCATTGCATTGGGGAACACGAGCTTCAAGTTACGCCACTGCTTGATGTGGTAATGAGATGAGCTGCACGACACCTTCAAGATGTCTATACACTATAGATAAGTATTGCCCGCACCCACTGATTTTAGTTTGACCCCTATTCTATTTGTGTAAGAGTCCTAAGGTCACATGTTGGTGCAAAGAAGGTTCAGACATGTTTGGTTTTAATATGCCTGATCATTTGCTTCTGGCAGGGAAATATATGATGCCAGAGTTGGGGTCCCCTTTACTATACACATAGACACAGCGTCTCTTTCATCAGGGTGTACACCTTTAAGCAGTTTTCTAATATTCTTCATTTGAGCTACATTTTACCATTTTTGGCTAAGACATGATTTTCTGTGATGATGATAAACATCCAATTACAAAGATACACCAACATACGTCTGATTTTTGCATACGATTGCTATCTGACATGTTTTTTAACGGACAGCACTCATACCTGTGATAATGGGGCATTCACATGTCTGATTTTTTTTTTTTTTGTGAACCCCTGAAAATGGCGGAGACGCCCAATTATAATCTGAAAGTTGCTTCAAAATCGGCAATACAAGTCAAAGGGTAGTGAAAAATGCAGACCACACTCTGATTACATCACAGACTCTCAGCATGGAGACGGTGGAGTTTCTTTCTTTTCATTTCTCCCCTAATTACGTGGAAAAAAAACTGATGTCTGAATGAGGCCTAACAAAAGGACATCACTTGGCTGACCCACGGATGGCATTCACATCCTATCTTTTTTTTGACTGACCCATTTTATCAACTAAGCCAATTTTATCTGCAAATCAGATAAAAAACAAACGTCTCCTTTTTTTCTTCAATTGTTCCCCAATAAAGAACACATGTATGAACGGCTACATAGATTATAATAGGTACTTGTTTTATCTTCAGTAAATCAGCCCCACGTGTGAATGGAATAAATGGTGCTATAAAAATAAATAAATAAATAATAATAATGTAAAGTGCTGCTGAATATGTTGGCGCTATATAAATAAAAATAATAATAATTATTATTATTAATATTATTCAGGTTTCTGTCAAGAGCTAAACCAAAACTGATGACTAAGTGACCTGTATAGTGGTGTCTTTGGATGGCAATACTCTTGTTTCTCCTAGTTCGGGAGTCTCCTCTTTGGAATGTTTACAGTAGAACGTTGATACAATGTATCTTCTTGTAACAGTGCGCGTGCGCGCCCTCTGCAGGTCAGAGCAGGAACAGCAGCGCGTGTAGAATGTGTCATGGAGAACAGAGGGAGCTTGAGCTCCACACATTACGGTAGGATCCCTCCCACCTCTGTCTCCTCTGCCCCCCTCCCCCTGCCCTGACAATCGGATACGTGGTGCCTGCAGCCCCCGGAGCTCCCTGTGGAAGCTTCTCACAATGTTGCCTGCAATGCTGATCCCCAAGGGGTAAGAAGCCCCCCTCCAAATATGATCTACAAGGGAGACCCCACACTATGAGGATCCATTGCAAGCTCCTGGTCAGCTTGCTCTGCCTGGGGGGGCTTCTGATCCTATATCTCTTCTTGGGGAATACAGATGAGCCCCCTGGTAAAGGAACCCGGAGATCCAAACTTCCAGCCCCCTCTGGACACAACCTGGTGCAGCCCACCACCAGCACCACCACCACCCCTAGGCACTTCAGAGCCATAGAGGAGCACAAACCAAAAAAAGAGTCCAGGGTGAAGAAGAAGAAAAGCAACACGAAGGGGAGACCAGCTAAAACTAGGTAAGAAGTTCAGGACGCAGCTGCTGCAGAACATCTTGGCTGACGGCCTGTATTTTCTATGATGATTGACAGCTGTCGTCTCTGTAGTGAATGTGTTCTGTTTGTTTATTATTTATATATTACAAAGAATCCATTCATATTGCAAGATACTGCGCCACGTAACCCAAGAATCATTTAGAAAGGATGGGGGTACGCGGACTTTAGGTGGGGGGTTTCCTGGGTTTGGTTCTTATCTTGGTTTTATCATTTCACCTTAATCAGAATATAACAATATTTTAAATATTACAATACATTGTTCTCTTCAAGGGATTTTCCTCTTTACGCCCCTTTATGATATGTCAGTGGATACAATTGGTCGCGGTCCATGACTCCTAGCAATTCCCAGAACTTTTGTGACTGGATCCGCACCCTCTTAGCACTGGATGGCAATTTTATTTCAAGCCCGTTTCTCGCATCCCGACTTTCACAGTTTGAGTATAGACAGGCCGGGGGTCTCCTGACCCCGAACTCAGCAGCCTCATATTTGCTTTTGGGTGTCCATAATGGGCATGGCGTTCAGGGCAGTGTGCTGGGAGCCAAAAATCCCGGATATTTAGACACAGCGCTAGGACAGCAAAGTGAAACTTTGCAAAAAAAAAAGGCCAATGTTACTGGGTGTTTTAGGGAACACTATTTTGATGGCCTATCCCCTGTCAGATCAGCTCCAAATCTCTCCCACCACTAGCTGTTTGAAGGGGCCGAGTGTCAGGTCCCCATCATTGTGATCCTATGGATAGGCCATCAAAATTGTGATCCCAGAAAACTGAAAATCCCCAAAAGTTTGTTGTGCATAAATATGTGATTCTTCAGAATTTGTTTTAGTCTTTGCCTGATGAAGAGACGTATGTAGTCTCGAAAGCTTGCAATTTGTTACCATCTTTTCAGTTAGCCATTAAAAGGTATCAACCACTGAGGACTCTCAATTCTAAATATTTTTCTTAAAGTTTCTTAAATTCTTAATTTCGGGAATATTTACTGAAGTAAATAGTAGCAAAGTTGCTGTTTGCAGCCATTTCTGCGTTCAGCTACGTTTACTGTTTTCAATTCTGCTGGCATCCGGATGTAATCAGCTGACTATTGGGGTGCCGGACCCCCCATCAATCTAATATCTAAAACCCATGGGTGTAACTACAACAGGTGCAGGGGTTGAAATCGCACCCGGACCCTGGAGCCTAGGGGGCCCTAAAAGTCCCTTTGGCCTATAGAAAGACTATTGCTATTAAAGATTTAAAATATTTGGGGGCCCTGTTGGAGCTTTCGCACCGGGGCCCATGAGTTTCAAGTTACGCCACTGCTAAAACCTATCCTTGGAATAGGTCATCAATTTCATAAATCTAGACTACTCCTTTAAAGGAAAACTTCGGGCCAAGTAGAGGGGGTATTCTAGGCCAGTATATTTTATTAATACAACATTAATGAGGCTACTGGGACCCCCACTATTGCATTCTATGGTCAGTCCCACAGATGTTGAGTGGAGCAGCAGATCATGTTCTTGATCACCTTTTTATCAACGTTTGAGGCTGCGGAAAACGATGGACAAGGGTTCCCCCATTCTGGTGATTTTTTGGGGTCCCAGGGTATGGACCGCTCTAATCTTGCATCACTTCATCTAGTTGATAAATGCTTCAATCCGGAATGAATGGCAGAGCATGACACGTCCCCTCCGGCCATAACACAATGTAACAGTTTTGCGGAGTTTTCCTTTAGCTACTGTGACTTTTTCTGCATTGGGTGATATTATTGGTGGCAACGTTTTATTTCCAGGTCTCCCGGGGACTTGCAGTTTAGAGTTGAAGAGTCTCGTATCTCAGCAGTATGAGTAACATTTCGGTAATCTATGCCTCCTGACTGCCGCCAGAGCCATAAAGTGCTCTCGATGTTAAATGGCTGCATTTAGGAAGCGATTCGCTCGATCTCAGCAGTAATGTATTAGTTTATGCGTCTCAGCAGTGCCATCATTTTAATAGAAGCGCAAGGTTTAATTTGGGTGACAGTAAAAAGTTGGGTTCTGGCATAAAGTTTAGTCCGTTGTGATATTATCCATGGTGCAGAGTCAGTGCCATCCACATGTGTGCCGAGGAACCGACATGGAGGCATCTGTGCCCAGACTATCGGAGATTATAGGGTTACGGAAACTGTGCAGGATGAGCCCCAGAGCTGTAGGAAGGATGGGGAGTGAAGGGCGCAGTATCAAGCTTGAAAGTTCCCCCTGCAGTGACCCCAGCGATCCCTAGAACTGGACAGAGATCGGTAATGCGCACTGCTTCTCCATTCATTCTAATGGGAGAGCCAAAGATTGGCAAGCGCTGCGCTCAACTAATCTCAGGCGCTCTCCTTAAAGGGGTTGTCCTTCTCATATGCCACGTTGGGCCCTGATAATATAAAAAAAGCCTATACTCCCCTGCCATGTCGGCACTCGCGGTCCCGGGACTCTCGTGCGGTTGTATGACACGTGGTTCCCAGCGCCCAGTTAGTGCTGGCGTCACTGTCTCCACCTTCCGGCAAACTGAACATGAAGAGGAAGTGAGAGATCAGCTGCAGCCCATGTTCAGTTTGGCCAAAGGCGCCGATCGGGGTCACGTGTCGCAACAAAGTGGCGCCAGCACAGGAGGTGAGTGTAGGCTTTATTATTTTATCGGGGCCAAGCGTGACGTATGAGAAGGAGATGTCCAAGTAGTGGACAACTTCTTTAAGAGTAAGTGGAAAGGTAGCGCTCATATTCGACCACCGCTCCATTGAGGAGCCCCTGTTCTCAGTCAAGGAGCCTCAGCAATCGGAAACGTATTCCCTATAATTTTCAAGCTTGAGAATACCCCTTTACGTGAAACCACCCCCTGGACTCATCTGCCATGTCTGCATCTGGTCAGTACCCCTTGCTCTGTAAAGTGGGTCTCATAGATGGGGCGGTAGGCTTTAAAGAGGACCTGTCACTCGCCATAAATATGTCATTATTGTATCTGGTGTAAATGCCGCTGTTCTCCTGAATCCGATGATCTTTTTCTTTTGTTCCTGCGCCTCTCCGTTCCTGAGATATGGCCTCTTTTTGTCTTTTTGTTTTTAGCCAAGTGGGTGGGATCCTCGAGAAAAAGCTCACATAGAGGATTTTTAGTGCCATGCCCAGTTGGCTAAAAAGACTAGATTTTTATACAGGGAAGAAGAGGCCATATCTCAGGAACGGAGAGGAGCAGGAACAAAAGAAAAATATGGCCGGATTCAGGAGAACAGCGGCATTTACACCAGGGGAAGAAAATACATATTTATGGCAAAGTGACAGATCAACTTTTAAATGTGACCACACAAATCCAAATTCTGTCAGCAGAATGCTTTTTCAGTTGCCGGCTATTCCTTCTCACGTCCCTGTGTACATACACTCTGATGGGCCTCAGCAAAACAAAGTGGGGATTTCAGGGGTATCTGGGAGTGGGGCTTACTTATGTAACGTCTGTCTGGTTACATTACATTGATTTCTGTAACGTTCGCCATCTTGGTGCCAGTCATTCCCTTTTCACTGATTTCTATACTTTAGGACATAATAAGCCTCCTCTTCATTGTGTCCTAAATGATTTTATTATAGGGTGGGCAAACCGGGGGCATCCACCACCACAGTGACCTCGGAAACCCCCAACACCGACCCTGCCTGATGACGACTGTCTACCCTATATGTTATAGTGGGGTCCAAAGGTGGGATGGGGCCTCAGGGGCCTTCTCCAACCTCCGTCTTGCTCTGGGTTTTGGGCTCGGCTTCTCAGCAATTTTTGGCCCAAGTGTAGCAAAGAGCCCTTCATTTTGGCAGCTGGGATCCATACACACGAAGCCTCGGAGGAAGGGTCAGGCTGTAATTTCATTTTTTGCTCCAGGTTTATGCTGCGGTCTGTTATCCAGACTTCTCGGTTACGTAATATAGTTTTGGCCGGCGCTCTGCACTCGTTTATCAGGTTTTATTCTGTGGTTATTATAACAATGTTCTATTATAGTTCCACGTACACTCCTACTGCGGGGATCGACGGCACAAAGGTTCATTGGGGCAGAGTTGGGCAGTCGGTGCCGCCCTTTTTATCCGCGGTGTGATCATTATTTTCAGATGCTTTTTCATTTGCAAATGTAAACTGCGTATGATAATTAGGTGCTGAGAAATCTGGGTTTAAGCTCCTCTGCCTTCTCAGGGGACGCAGTCAGAAATCTTTCCTTTAAGTTTTGCTTCTGCAGATTAACTTTTTTTTTTTTGGAGGTGAATCAGCAGCTGCCAAACACATCTATTTCCACCCATCCTCACAAGGATCAGATAGTCTGAACAGGACCTGATACTTGACATAAATGTTTTTTTTTTGTTTGTTTTTTTAGCCTGTATAAATGCCGCTGTTTTCCTGAATCCGTCGACGTTCTTTTTTCTTTCCTGCGCCTCTCCTTTCCTGAGATATGGCCCCATCTTCCAATATGTAAATATAGTCTTTTTATCAAAGTGGGTGTGGTCTGAAATGCTTCTCTGTGGGCGTCGTATTGATAGCCACTCCCATTATGCTTCAAAGGCAGGATTTACATACAGTGAAGAGAGGACCATATCTCAGGAACAGAGAGGTGCAGGAATGAAAGAAAAATGGCGCCGGATTCAGGAGAACAGCGGCATTTACACCAGGTAAAAAAATTACATATTTGCAACAAGCTCAATTCAACCTGTAAGAGTTTTTTTTTTCTTCAATTCTAGACTTTAAAGAATAATGAGTGTTTATTATGCCACTGGCCTCTTGAAAACTTTTTTAAAGCGTTATTCCCACCTCTGATTTTTATCGCATTGATGGATTTAACTTCTTTAAGGTGTACTATGGTTCTGTGCACAAAGAATATCATATTATCGGCGGCATTATCATTTACACTGGATGATGTTCAGCCGAGGACAATAAATTTAACGATCCAATTACCCGATGAACGAGCTTGTTCCCAATCGGCCCATTTAATCAGGCCATATACATGATGAGATAACTGACAAGCGTCCGTTCCGCAGACCGCCGTCTCTTTCCATCCCCCACATTCACATAATGGCTCCCCACAACCGTTGTTCATGGGTTTTCCTTGGAGAAAGCCTTTGCCGTATTCCTCTTCTCTGAAAATGAAAATTCCCAATACCCGATCCTTCTCTCCCCGGACATCTTCTGCCTTGGGCTGGCCTGGAAGCCCCCATACATGTCCGGTCCCATCAGTTTCAGCCAATTCTAGCGTGCCTTGTACTGTATTATATTGTTGGCGAATCTTCAGACACTTCCGTATTTGGGATTGTAGAACCGTGTCTTATTTGTGGTTTTCTGTAGCAATTATATATCAATTCATGATGGATGTTGCAGAGTTTGGATGAAGGACTAATACTGGCGGGAGGTTAACGTCTAATAGAAGTGTTAAATGTACATTACGGCGGGCGATGCCAGCCAGCGAGGAGAAAATAAATGGGAATTTCCTGCGTTGTTACCGGTCAGATACTTTTGAGTTTCAATTATACATTGTTATTGTGCCGTCGGCGTGTGCCGTGACTCCGTAGGGTTTGGCAGGCGACACAATGCGGAATCGTTCGACGTCTCCACGTTACATTTCAGGATTTGTGAGTTCTGACGGCTTTATAAGTAAAGACGAGAAACACAAATTTTCCTGTAGAGAATTCAAAGCGCAAAAACTCCGGTGGTGATGACTGTAATGTATCAGTATTCTCAGCTTCTCGTCTTGTCAGTACGTTGCGCTCTCTGGAGTGTTGCATCAGTCGGACGCAGATTCCCCCATCTCTGATAGAATAAGTTATCTGTCCCCGTATTCAGCGGGGGTTGTTGTAGCAGCAGAAGCTGAAGATTATAGGATTGCGGCTTGTCAGTCATGGCTGACTATAGGAGATGGGCTGCTGGGAGGTGACTTTCCTATGCCGCCATTAGGGTATGTGCACATGGCAGGATTTTAGGCAGGAATTTCCTGAACAAAACCGGAGATTTTCTGCAGAAAATCCGCACGCGTTTTTCTCGCTTTTTACTCGCTTTTTTTTTTACGCTTTTCTGTGCGGATTTTTTGCGTGTTTTTTTCCGGTGCTTCCCAATGCATTAAATAGCGGGAAATCCTCGAAAAATCCGCAAAATTAATGAGCATGCTGCGTATTTTTCCGAAATGCGTTATCGCCGAAAAATACGCAGCATGTGCACAAAAATTGCGGAATGCATTCAAAATGATGGGATGCTTAACGTAAGCTTTTTTAAGCGTTTTTGCCTTGGAAAACCGCCGAAAAAACGTGCAAAAAATCCAGAATGATCCATCCACTTGTTCCCTCCAACAGACTAGAGTTGGACCCTCACCAATCTGTTATTGATTGTCTAGGAGAAGCTATCAGTTTTAACCCCTAACAGACTAATCATCAATCAGCCTAGACGAGGAGCTACAAGACTTGTCTAGAACCAGGGGTATAATTATAGGGAATGCAAATACTTCAGTCCAGGCTTGGGCACCACATAGATCTAACTGATACACTTGTAGCTGTCTTCGCTCACCACTAGAGGGAGCTTACTGTATATTAATCTGTATTCGGTGAGCTCCCCCTAGTGGTGGCCGAAGGAACCAGAATTCTACCAACTAAAGGAAAGCTGGAGATTTGAAGATCTGTATCAGGAAATTAATCAATAAAGAATTTGTGAACTAAAAACACGAAGCTGTGTAATCTCAGCTCAGCTCACATCGAGTTGGAAAAAAACATTTACTTGGCACAGAAAGTTGTTCAGATCGGATTTAATTAACTCCATGAAACAAGTTTGCAGTTTGTACTTTTGTGCATTGTTTAGCTTGGGTCTGATGTGGGGATACGTTCCCGCTGCTGCGTTTTGGATCGGATTACTGTTTTTATGTTTCCAGCTTTTTGTAATCTGAGAAATATTCCATTTGGCTTCCTGGCGGGTTCTTGGATGCAAAACCCCCAAATAAGTCATGTGACCCAAACTTGTTACGGTCATAGACACAAGGTCTCCATACATCATCAGGGGGTGGGGATGAGTCAAGTTTCTAGGAATGTATAAGAGGTCAATAATATCAATCATTAGGAATCTGACTTACAGCGCCCCCATGATCAGCTGGCTGGAAGTGGTACAGCGCCATTCATTATGTAGTGGCCTTGAGTGGTGGTGCAAGCAAATAGAAGACCACTTGCAGTACCATTCACGACCACTAAACTGTGTATGAAGCCGTGCCACTTCTGGTGCATTATGGCCCCTTCAATTAGCTAATTGGTGGGGGGAGCAAGGAATTGGCTAATGTAATATCGAGAACCTAATCTATGGATAGGTATATAGTATTAAAGTCCCTGAAAATCCCTTTAAAAATATATATTTAACCCCTTAACGACCGCCGATACGCCTTTTAACGGCGGCCGCTAAGGGTACTTAAACCACAGCGCCGTTAATTAACGGCGCTGTGGAAAAAGTGAATAGCGCCCCCCAGAGTCGGATTTTCTCTGGGGTCTCGGTTGCCGAGGGTAGCCGAGACCCCAGAGAACATGATTCGGGGGTTTTTTACCGACCCCCGAGTTGCGATCGCCGGTAATTAACCGTTTACCGGCGGTCGCAACAAAAACAAACAAACGTGATTTGCCATTTAATTTCTCTGTCCTCCGATGTGATCGCACATCGGAGGACAGAGAAATAGGGTCCCCGATGGACCCCGATAGCCCCCAATACTCACCTATCTCCCCCGGTGCTCCTCGTGGCTCCCGATGGGCGCCGCCATCTTTTTCCGGGGAAAAAATGGCGGGCGCATGCGCAGTGCGCCCGGCCCCCGGAAGATCTTTGGGGTCTCGGCTGCCGGGGGTAGCCGAGACCCCAAAGAACATGATCGGGGTTGGTTTTTACCGACCCCTGTTTTGCGATCGCCGGTAATTAACTGTTTACCGGCGACCGCAAAAAAAAAAAAGCGATCTGTAATTCTCTGTCCTCTGATGTGATCGCACATCAGAGGACAGAGAAATAGGGGGATTCGGGGAACCTATCATACTTACCGGTGTCCCTGGGTCCTCCTGCGTCTCCTCCTGCCGGCCGGCTTCTTCCTCGGGAAAGAAAATGGCGGGCGCATGCGCAGTGCGCCCGCCATCTGCTGCCATCTGCCGGCCGGCAGGAGAGACGAGTTGGGGCTAAAATTAGGGTTAGGATTAGGGTTGGGGCTAAATTTAGGGTTAGGGTTGGGGCTAAATTTAGGGCTAGGGTTAGGGTTAGGGCTAGGGTTAGGCTACTTTCACACTAGCGTTTTTTGGCTTCCGTCGCAATGCGCCGTTTTGGAGAAAAAACGCATCCTGCAAAAGTGCTTGCAGGATGCGTTTTTTCTCCATTGACTTGCATTAGCGACACATTGCGACGGATTGCCACACGTCGCATCCGTCGTGCGACGGATGCGTCATGCTTTGGCGGACCGTCGGCACAAAAAACGCTACATGTAACGTTTTTTTGTGCGACGTGTCCGCCATTTCCGACCGCGCATGCGCGGCCGGAACGCCGCCCCCGCCTCCCCGCACCTCACAATTGGGCAGCGGATGCGTTGAAAAACAGCATCCGCTGCACCCGTTGTGCGGCGCTTACAACGCTAGCGTCGGTACGTCGGCCCGACACACTGCGACGGGCCGAGTACGACGCTAGTGTGAAAGTAGCCTTAGGCTTCTTTCACACTTGCGTCGGTACGGGCCGTCGCAATGCGTCGGCCCGACGTACCGACGCACATTGTGAAAATTGTGCACAACGTGGGCAGCGGATGCAGTTTTTCAACACCCAGTCTATGTCCTGGGGAGGAGGGGGCAGAGTTACGGCCACGCATGCGTGGAAATGGCGGACGCGACGTACACAAAAAAGGTTACATTGAACTTTTTTTGTGACGACGGTCCGCCAAAACACAACGGATCCAGTGCACGATGGACGCGACGTGTGGCCATCCGTCGGCAAAACAAGTCTATGGGCAAAAAAGGCATCCTGTGGGCACATTTGCTGGATCCGTTTTTTGTCCAAAACAACGGATTGCGACGGATGCCACACGACGCAAGTGTGAAAGTAGCCTTAGGGTTAGGGTTAAATTTAGGGTTAGGGTTGGGGCTAAATTTAGGGTTAGGTTTGGGGCTAAATTTAGGGTTAGGGCTAAAGTTAGGGTTAGGGCTAGGGTTGGGGCTAAAATTAGGGTTAGGGTTGGGGCTAAAATTAGGGTTAGGGTTGTGTTATGACCCCAATGGCAGAGGGTCTCAGAAATATTTACTAAGTCTGCAAACACTAAAACCAGCTCATAGGGCAGTGGTAACTGGGCTGACCATATATCTAATCCTAGCACCACAAATAACAGCAGCCGGGGAACGCGCCTACGTTGATTCCAGACGCCTCGCGCTAGCCGGAGAACCAACCAACCCCAGAAGGGAAAAGAAAGACCTCTCTTGCCTCCAGAGAAAAGACCCCAAAAGTTGGATACAAGCCCCCAACAAATAATAACGGTGAGGTAAGAGGAAAAGACAAACGTAAGAATGAGCTAGGTATCTAGCAAAGAGAGGCCCACTAGCTAATAGCAGAATATAGTAAGATAACTTATATGGTCAGCAAAAACCCTATCAAAATTATCCACGCTGGAAATTCAAGAACCCCCGAACCGTCTAACGGCCCGGGGGGAGAACACCAGCCCCCTAGAGCTTCCAGCAAGGTCAGGAATCACATTTAGTACAAGCTGGACAAAAATGAGAGCAAGCAAATAACCCAAAAAACAAAGAAGCAGGACTTAGCTTAATTTAGCACGAACCGGGACCAGCAGATAGGAGCAAACAGAAAGGATCTGATTACAACGATGCCAGGCACTGGACTAAGGATCCAGGAAGTTTATATAGCAACACCCCTGGACTAACGGCCCAGGTGGGTGCAAACTGAGGGAAGAAACTCCCAGAGTAATATCACTAGTAACCACAAGAGGGAGCCAAAAAGTCTAATTCACAACAGTACCCCCCCCTTAAGGAGGGGTCACCGAACCCTTACCAAGACCACCAGGGCGATCAGGATGAGCAGCGTGAAAGGCACGAACTAAATCAGCCGCATGCACGTCAGAGGCAACCACCCAGGAATTATCCTCCTGACCATAGCCCTTCCACTTGACCAGATACTGAAGTCTCCGTCTGGAGAGACGAGAATCCAAGATCTTCTCCACCACGTACTCCAACTTGCCCTCAACCAACACCGGAGCAGGAGGCTCAGCAGAAGGAACCACAGGCACAACGTAGTGTCGCAACCAGGACCTATGGAACACGTTGTGAATGGCAAACGACACCGGAAGATCCAAGCGAAAGGACACTGGATTAAGGATTTACAATATCTTGTAAGGACCGATGAAGCGAGGCTTAAATTTAGGAGAGGAGACCTTCATAGGAACAAATCGAGAAGACAGCCACACCAAATCCCCAACACGAAGTCGGGGACCCACACCGCGGCGGCGGTTGGCAAAACGCTGAGCCTTCTCCTGTGACAATTTTAAGTTGTCCACCACATGATTCCAGATCTGCTGCAACCTATCCACCACAGAATCTACCCCAGGACAGTCAGAAGGCTCCACATGTCCCGAGGAAAAACGAGGATGGAAACCAGAGTTGCAGAAAAATGGCGAAACCAAAGTAGCGGAACTAGCCCGATTATTAAGGGCAAACTCAGCCAACGGCAAGAAGGTCACCCAATCATCCTGATCTGCCGAAACAAAACACCTCAAATAAGCCTCCAGAGTCTGATTAGTTCGCTCCGTTTGTCCATTAGTCTGAGGATGAAAGGCAGACGAGAACGACAAATCAATGCTCATCCTAGCACAAAAGGATCGCCAGAACCTGGAAACAAACTGGGATCCTCTGTCAGACACAATATTCTCAGGAATGCCGTGTAAGCGAACCACATTCTGAAAGAACACAGGAACCAGATCGGAAGAGGAAGGCAGCTTAGGCAAAGGCACCAAATGGACCATTTTCGAAAAGCGATCACATACCACCCAGATGACAGACATACCCTGAGACACCGGGAGATCAGAAATGAAATCCATGGAAATGTGTGTCCAAGGCCTCTTCGGGACAGGCAAGGGCAAGAGCAACCCGCTGGCACGAGAACAGCAAGGCTTAGCTCGAGCACAAGTCCCACAGGACTGCACAAATGACCGCACATCCCGTGACAAGGAAGGCCACCAAAAGGACCTAGCCACCAGATCTCTGGTGCCAAAAATTCCCGGATGACCTGCCAACACCGAGGAATGAACCTCGGAAATGACTCTGCTGGTCCACTTATCAGGAACAAACAGTCTGTCAGGTGGACAAGAGTCAGGTCTACCAGCCTGAAATCTCTGCAACACGCGTCGCAAATCAGGAGAAATGGCTGACAAAATAACTCCCTCTTTAAGAATACCAACTGGTTCTGCGACTCCAGGAGAGTCAGGCACAAAGCTCCTTGAAAGAGCATCAGCCTTCACATTCTTTGAACCTGGTAAATACGAGACCACAAAGTCAAAACGGGAGAAAAACAATGACCAGCGGGCCTGTCTAGGATTCAGGCGTTTAGCAGACTCGAGATACATCAAATTTTTGTGATCAGTCAAGACCACCACACGATGCTTAGCACCCTCGAGCCAATGACGCCACTCCTCAAATGCCCACTTCATGGCCAGCAACTCCCGATTGCCAACATCATAATTCCGCTCAGCAGGCGAAAACTTCCTAGAGAAGAAAGCACATGGTCTCATTACCGAGCAACCAGGGCCTCTCTGCGACAAAACGGCCCCTGCCCCGATCTCAGAAGCATCCACTTCAACCTGAAAGGGAAGTGAGACATCAGGCTGGCACAAAACAGGCGCCGAAGTAAACCGGCGCTTCAGCTCTTGGAAAGCTTCCACGGCTGCAGGAGCCCAGTTAGCAACATCAGAACCTTTCTTGGTCATATCCGTCAAAGGTTTAACAACGCTAGAAAAATTAGCGATAAAACGACGGTAGAAGTTAGCAAAACCCAAGAACTTCTGAAGACTCTTAACTGACGTGGGTTGAGTCCACTCATGAATAGCTCGGACCTTGACTGGGTCCATCTCCACAGCAGAAGGGGAAAAAATAAACCCCAAAAAGGGAACCTTCTGTACTCCAAAGAGACACTTTGAGCCCTTAACAAACAAAGCATTCTCACGCAAAACCTGAAACACCATCCTGACCTGCTCCACATGTGAGTCCCAATCATCAGAGAAAACCAGAATATCGTCCAGATAAACAATCATAAATTTATCCAGATACTTCCGGAAGATATCATGCATAAAGGACTGAAACACTGAGGGAGCATTAGAGAGCCCAAAAGGCATCACCAAGTACTCAAAATGACCTTCGGGCATATTAAATGCAGTCTTCCATTCATCTCCTTGCTTAATGCGCACAAGGTTGTACGCACCACGAAGATCTATCTTGGTGAACCACTTGGCACCTTTAATCCGGGCAAACAAGTCCGACAACAGAGGCAAAGGATACTGAAATTTAACAGTGATTTTATTCAGAAGCCGATAGTCAATACAAGGTCTCAAAGATCCGTCCTTCTTGGCCACAAAAAAGAATCCCGCACCAAGAGGGGAAGAGGATGGACGGATATGCCCCTTCTCCAGGGACTCCTTGATATACGAACGCATTGCGGCATGCTCAGGTACAGACAGATTAAATAATCTTCCCTTAGGAAATTTACTACCTGGAATCAAATCTATGGCGCAGTCACAGTCCCTATGAGGAGGCAGAGCACCGGATCTGGACTCGCTGAACACATCCTGATAATCAGACAAATACTCAGGAACTTCCGAAGGAGTAGAGGAAGCAATAGACACCGGCGGGGAATCAGCATGAATTCCCTGACAGCCCCAACTTGACACAGACATTGCCTTCCAATCCAAGACTGGATTGTGGGTCTGTAACCATGGCAGACCTAAAACGACCAAATCATGCATTTTATGCAGAACAAGAAAACGAATCACCTCCCGATGTTCAGGAGTCATGCACATGGTTACCTGCGTCCAAAACTGCGGTTTATTTTCCGCCAATGGCGTAGCATCAATACCTCTAAGAGGAATAGGATTTACCAACGTTCAAGAACAAAACCACAGCGCTTGGCAAATGACAGATCCATAAGACTCAGGGCAGCACCTGAATCCACAAACGCCATAACAGGGTAAGAAGACAATGAGCAAATTAAAGTCGCACACAAAATAAATTTAGGTTGCAAATTACCAATGGCGACAGGACTAACAACCCTTGTTAGGCGTTTAGAGCATGCTGATATAACATGTGTAGAATCACCACAGTAAAAACACAACCCATTCTGACGTCTATGATTTTTCCGCTCATTTCTAGTCTGAATTCTATCACATTGCATTAAATCAGGTGTTTGTTCAGACAACACCACCAGAGGATTAGCGGTTTTGCGCTCCCGCAAACGCCGGTCAATCTGAATGGCCAGCGTCATAGAATCATTCAGACTTGTAGGAAGGGGGAAACCCACCATCACATTCTTAATGGCTTCAGAAAGGCCATTTCTGAAATTTGCGGCCAGAGCACACTCATTCCACTGAGTAAGCACGGACCATTTCCGAAATTTTTGGCAATACACTTCAGCTTCATCCTGGCCCTGAGAAATAGCCAGCAAGGCTTTTTCTGCCTGAACTTCAAGATTGGGTTCCTCGTAAAGCAATCCGAGCGTCAGAAAAAACGCATCAATATTTGCCAATGCCGGATCTCCTGGCGCTAGCGAGAAAGCCCAATCCTGAGGGTCGCCCCGTAAAAAAGAAATAACAATTTTAACTTGCTGAGCTGAATCTCCAGATGAACGGGGTCTCAGAGAAAGAAACAATTTACAATTATTCTTGAAATTCCTAAACCTAAATCGGTCTCCAGAAAACAGTTCAGGAATAGGTATTTTAGGTTCAGACATAGGACTACTGGTAACAAAATCTTGTATGCCCTGCACACGAGCAGCAAGCTGGTCCACACTTGTAATCAAGGTCTGGACATTCATGTCTGCAGCAAGCACAAGCCACTCAAAGGTAAAGGGGAGAAAGAGGGAAAAAAAAAAAAAAACTCAGAATTTCCTTTCTTATTATCCCACTTCTGCAATGCATAAACATACAATGTTGGCCTGGCATACTGTTATGACCCCAATGGCAGAGGGTCTCAGAAATATTTACTAAGTCTGCAAACACTAAAACCAGCTCATAGGGCAGTGGTAACTGGGCTGACCATATATCTAATCCTAGCACCACAAATAACAGCAGCCGGGGAACGCGCCTACGTTGATTCCAGACGCCTCGCGCCAGCCGGAGAACCAACCAACCCCAGAAGGGAAAAGAAAGACCTCTCTTGCCTCCAGAGAAAAGACCCCAAAAGTTGGATACAAGCCCCCAACAAATAATAACGGTGAGGTAAGAGGAAAAGACAAACGTAAGAATGAGCTAGGTATCTAGCAAAGAGAGGCCCACTAGCTAATAGCAGAATATAGTAAGATAACTTATATGGTCAGCAAAAACCCTATCAAAAATATCCACGCTGGAAATTCAAGAACCCCCGAACCGTCTAACGGCCCGGGGGGAGAACACCAGCCCCCTAGAGCTTCCAGCAAGGTCAGGAATCACATTTAGTACAAGCTGGACAAAAATGAGAGCAAGCAAATAACCCAAAAAACAAAGAAGCAGGACTTAGCTTAATTTAGCACGAACCGGGACCAGCAGATAGGAGCAAACAGAAAGGATCTGATTACAACGATGCCAGGCACTGGACTAAGGATCCAGGAAGTTTATATAGCAACACCCCTGGACTAACGGCCCAGGTGGGTGCAAACTGAGGGAAGAAACTCCCAGAGTAATATCACTAGTAACCACAAGAGGGAGCCAAAAAGTCTAATTCACAACAGGTTGGGGCTAAAGTTAGGGTTAGGGTTGGGGCTAAAGTTAGGGTTAGAGTTGGGATTAGGGTTAGGGTTTGGATTAGGGTTGGTATTAGGGTTACGTTTGGGATTAGGGTTGGGATTAGGGTTACGTTTGGGATTAGGGTTGGGATTAGGGTTGGTATTAGGGTTACGTTTGGGATTAGGGTTTGTGATTAGGGTTACGTTTGGGATTAGGGTTGGGATTAGGGTTAGGGTTGGGATTAGGGTTAAGGTTAAGGTTGGGATTAGGGTTAAGGTTAGGGTTGGGATTAGGGTTAGGGGTGTATTGGGATTAGGGTTAGGGTTGAGATTAGGATTAGGGGTGTGTTGGATTTAGGGTTTTGATTAGGGTTATGGTTAGGGTTGAGATTAGGGCTGTTTTGGGGTTAGGGTTGTGATTATTGTTAGGGTTGTGATTAGGATTATGGATCGGGTTGAGATTAGGGTTAGGGGTGTGTTGGAGTTAGGGTTGGAGTTAGAATTGGGGGGTTTCCACTGTTTAGGTACATCAGGGGGTCTCCAAACATGACAGCCAATTTTGCGCTAAAAAAGTCAAATGGTGCTCCCTCCCTTCTGAGCTCTACCGTGCGCCCAAACAGTGGTTTACCCCCACATATGGGGCATCAGCGTACTCGGGATAAATTGGACAACAACTTATGGGGTCCAATTTCTCCTGTTACCCTTGTGAAAATAAAAACTTGGGGGCTAAAAATCTTTTTTGTGGAAAAAAAAAATATTTTTCATTTTCACTACTCTGCATTATAAACTTCTGTGAAGCACTTGAGCATTCAAAGTTCTTACCACATATCTAGATAAGTTCCTTAGGGGGTCTAGTTTCCAAAATTTGGTCACTTGTGGGGGGTTTCTACTGTTTAGGTACATCAGTGGCTCTGCAAACGCAACATAACGCCCGCAGACCATTCTATCAAAGCCTGCATTCCAAAATGGCGCTCCTTCCCTTCCGAGCTCTGCCGTGCGCCCAAACAGTGGTTTACCCCCACATATGGGGTACCAGCATACTCAGGACAAATTGGACAACAACTTTTGGGGTCCAATTTCTCTTGTTACCCTTGTGAAAATAAAAACTTGGGGGCTAAAAAAATCTTTTTTGTGGAAAAAAAAATATTTTTTATTTTCACGACTCTGCATTATAAACTTCTGTGAAGCACTTGTGTGGTGAGAACTTTGAATGCCCATCTAGATAAGTTCCATGGGGGGGTCTAGTTTCCAAAATGGGGTCACTTGTGGGGGGTTTCTACTGTTTAGGCACATCAGGGGCTCTCCAAACGCGACATGGCGTCCGATCTCAATTCCAGTCAATTTTGCATTGAAAAGTCAAATGGCGCTCCTTTGCTTCCAAGCTCAGCCATGCGCCCAAACAGTAGTTTACCCCCACATATGGGGTGTCGGCGTACTCAGGACAAATTGTACAACAACTTCTGGGGTCCATTTTCTCCTGTTAACCTTGGTAAAATAAAAATTTGGAGGCAAAAAGATCATTTTTGTAGAAAAAATGCGATATTTTTATTTTCACGGCTCTACGTTATAAACTTTTGTGAAGCACCTGGGGGTTTAAAGTGCTCACCACACATCTACATAAGTTCCTTAAGGGGTCTAGTTTCCAAAATGGTGTCACTTGTGGGGGGTTTCCACTGTTGAGGCACATCAGGGGCTCTCCAAACGTGACATGGCGTCTGATCTCAATTCCAGCCAATTCTACATTGAAAAAGTAAAACGACACTCCTTCTCTTCCAAGCTCTGCGGTGCGCATAAACAGTGGTTTACCCCCACATATGGGGTATCGACGTACTCAGGAGAAATTGCACAACAACTTTTGTGGTCTAATTTCTCCTGTTACCCTTGTGAAAATAAAAATTTGGGGGCAAAATATCATTTTTGTAGAAAAAATGTGATTTTTTTATTTTCACGGCTCTACATTATAAACTTCTGTGAAGCACTTGGGGGTTCAAAGTGCTCACAACACATCTAGATAAGTTCCTTAAGGGGTCTAGTTTCCAAAATGGTATCACTTGTGGGGGGTTTCCACTGTTTAGGCACATCAGGGGCTCTCCAAACGCGACATGGCGTCCTATCTCAATTCCAGCCAATTCTGCATTGAAAAAGTCAAACGGTGCTCCTTCACTTCCAAGCTCTGCGGTGCGCTCAAACAGTGGTTTACCTCCACATATGGGGTATCGGCGTAGTCAGGAGAAATTGCACAACAAAATTTGTGGTTAAATTTCTGTTTTTACACTTGTGAAAATTAAAAAAAATGGTTCTGAAGTAAAATGTTTGCAAAAAAAAGTTAAATGTTCATTTTTTTTTTCCACATTGTTTCAGTTCCTGTGAAGCACGTAAAGGGTTAATAAACTTATTGAATGTGGTTTTGAGCACCTTGAGGGGTGCAGTTTTTAGAATGGTGTCACACTTGGTTATTTTCTATCATATAGACCCCTCAAAATGACTTCAAAGGTGATGTGGTCCCTAAAAAAAGATGGTGTTGTAAAAATGAGAAATTGCTGGTCAACTTTTAACCCTTATAACTCCCTAACAAAAAAAAATTTTGTTTCCAAAATTGTGCTGATGTAAAGTAGACATGTGGGAAATGTTATTTATAAACTATTTTTCGTGACATATCTCTCTGATTTAAGGGCATAAAAATACAAAGTTTGAAAATTGCAAAATTTTAAAAATTTTCGCCATATTTCAATTTTTTTCATAAATAATCGCAAGTAATATCAAAGAAATGTTACCACTAACTTGAAGAACAATATGTCACAAAATAACAGTCTCAGAATCAGCGGGATCCGATAAAGCGTTCCAGAGTTATAACCTCTTAAAGTGACAGTGGTCAGAATTGTAAAAATTGGCCCGGTCATTAAGTACCAAATTGGCTCTGTCACTAAGGGGTTAAGCCTCATCTTCCTGTCTGTTACACTGCGGCTCTGCTTGTTCAGGTCGGCTCTGCTTGTTCAGGTCGGCTGCTGTGCATTATCACAAGCTTACCAGAAAGTCTGTAACATTAGCTCCTAAACCAGCATGCAGTGGAAAGATGACAGAAATCAACACTGAACCCCGATGGACCCCATTATAGTCAATGGAGTCTGTCCTGCACGGTTGATGCTGTTATTTATGGTTTTATGCTCCCATGTTGGAATCTTTAGCCTAAATTATGTGCAGTAAGCACCTTCTAGTGGTCGTTGTAAGTAGTCACAATTTTATAATTTAAAGAGATTTTCTATGATTTATATTTCCTTTACAATAGTGAGTAAATCTAAAAAAGAACGCAAAATAACCGCTAATCGCCTCTTGATGTTATCGTCGTACACCGCCGCTACTCTCGTGATCCTTTTCAGTCTCTGTTGACTTTCCTGCAGAGATCACAAGTTGGACTTGCCCATGACTGTTACTTGCTGCAGGGATCACATGTCAGACATGCACAAGACTGTTATTTGCTGCAGGGATCATATATCGGACATGCACAAGACTGTTATTTGCTGCAGGGATCACATATCGGACATGCACAAGACTGTTATTTGCTGCAGGGTTCACATGTCGGACACGCACAAGACTGTTATTTGCTGCAGGGATCACATATCGGACATGCACAAGACTGTTATTTGCTGCAGGGTTCACATGTCGGACACGCACAAGAGTGTTATTTGCTGCAGGGATCGCATATTTAGCATGCACAAGACTGTTATTTACTTCAGGGATCGCTTCTCAGACACACACAAGACTGTTATATGCTGCAGGGATCACATGGTTGCTGTTGTTTGCTGCAGGTATCGCATGTCCAACACGCGCAAGACTGTTTTCCGCATGTCACATGATCACATGTTGGGTTGGACATGCAGGTGACTACTGCAGCCAATTACAGGCATTAGCTTTCTTTTTTATATCTTGTGGCTTTTTAGGAATTTAATATTATTGATCTATGCTTTGGTTGTGTCTTATTCCCGGCACCCCTCCGATCAGCTGATTGATTGCTTCTCACTAGACTGCTACATACTTTGTATAGTGGTTGTAATTGGTACTGCAGCCTTCTTAACCAGTCCAGAAGGAGAACTTTGAAATTGACATGGTATTAAAGGGTGGAGGTTCACTTTAAAATGAGCTTTCCGCGCTCTACGCAAATTTTTGCAGTCACGTTAGATGACTCCAGATTACCGAATCATGACAGTATGCAATGTGCACGCTGTCACGATTCCTATTTATTCCCGGCGCAAGTAGGCGGTCACGTGCCAACTAGATTCTTCTCCACTTTTCTCAATGTTCTAATTTGTGTCAAGCACGGACGCCCCTGATACTATTTTATGATGCATATTTTACTTTTAACGCTTACAGACCGGAAATCCATTAAGTAACGGTCCATAAATGACGGGACGTCTAATCACCCCAGCGCGGACCGTCCCGCCATTGCCTGTCTGGCGTCCTCCTGCTCAGCGCTGAGCGGCACGACAACCGTCATTTATTAACTTTGAAGATAATTGTCGAATCCATAAAATAAAAATCGACAGCGAAGCTTTTATATCCGCGCAGGAATCAAGGGTTTACATCTCTTCAGAGGATGGCTCTTGATAAACAGCTTGTCTAAGCAGATGTGAGGCCGAGAAACTCTTTATAAAGCTGTAATTGATTGATCTGCCACAGGGAAAATGGATACAAATGCGCTTTTTGATTTTCGGATTCCCTCCCGGTAATGGCTGGAATAAAAGACGCTGCTCGCGATTGTAGTAGATGGCAGGGAGGTTTTGGGTTTTGGGGGTTTTTTTTCTATTTTTTTTTTGCAGAACTTACTGTACAGGTAAAAGTAACATCGGGCCCTCCATATATATGTAGCTGTGCCGGAGGTGGCGCTGGATGAGAGGCGTAATTAATGGGGGTTGGGGGAGCATTTTTATTTTGTCTTTTGTGATCCCTTTAAATATTCAGAAGGAAGTCTGTGGGATTCAGCCGAGTGTGCACTTTTTTATGTTTAGTTGGGAATCAGCAGCAGAACCAAAGCACTGGGCATGCTGAAATTAACATGCCCAATCCTGCTTTGCCTGGGGCGTTGTATCTAATAGAAAGGCATTGTCATCCCCAAAAATGATCCACGGTGTAAGAAGAAGCGTTGATCTCGTAAATCCTTTTAAAAAAAGTTTCCAAGTGTGCCATAAAGAGTCAATCCGATCATTAAAAATGATCAATCATCCAGTGCACAGGTGAACATTCTGATCCGGGGTGTGAACATTTGGGAACTCCATTGGGCTCTGCACCGTTCCAGTCATTCCCTATGAGAAGGCTGGAGACAGGCCAGATTGGGGATCGGTGGGATCCCTGGGGTCAGACCCCCTTACCCCAAATCCCAAGTTATCAATGACATGTCAGCTGACCTGCAGTGTAAAGCATGGCGGACTGGACTATCAGTCATGGGGGAAGCGGCCTACATTTTAATTGTTAAAAACACTTTAAAGTCAAAGGAAAGGAAGAAAGATTTAAAGAGTGTGCCAGCAACCCCAAATCTTAGAGTGGAGGATACCTGACCCAGGGGTGCAGGGGTTTCCTTGCTTGTCATTTTGTAAGCAGCCACCATGTGTGGACCCAGAAGTTCTGGACCCGGATACATCGCTGGGGACACATAAAAACCGTCAGACATGACAGCCGTCAGTGCAGCTCCGAGCGCTCTCTGCCTGGTTTCCCAGAGCAACCTGATCCCATACTCAGGATGGAGAGCGGCAATCTGCTAGGACTGACAGCTGCTCCGTTATCTGGTCCCAGATGTCATTTCCACTTGTGTGTAAAGGGACCGTAAGGGTCGTTTCAAAGAAACCGCGCATCTCTTGTCCACAGGCTGTGTCTGGTACTGCAACTTTGCGTCAAGTCAATGCTACAATATCAGAAAGCCAACGTCAAATATTCCGCCATTGCAGACAGCTGAAGTCACATGTCTCCATTACAGATGACATAAAGCACACTTGCCCCCCCATTACACCGATTACACTGCCGGCCACAGTTGTCTCCTTCCCCCATGATGCTGCCGGCCACAGTTGTCTTCTTCCCCCATGATGCTGCCGGCCACAGTTGTCTCCTTCCCCCATGATGCTGACGGCCACAGTTGTCTCCTTCCGCCATGATGCTGCCGGCCACAGTTGCCTCCTTTCCCCATGACGCTGCCGGCCACAGTTGTCTCCTTTCCCCATGATGCTGACGGCCACAGTTGTCTCCTTCCGCCATGATGCTGCCAGCCACAGTTGCCTCCTTTCCCCATGACGCTGCCGGCCACAGTTGCCTCCTTTCCCCATGACGCTGCCGGCCACAGTTGTCTCCTTCCCCCATGATGCTGACGGCCACAGTTGTCTCCTTCCGCCATGATGCTGCCAGCCACAGTTGCCTCCTTTCCCCATGACGCTGCCGGCCACAGTTGCCTCCTTTCCCCATGACGCTGCCGGCCACAGTTGTCTCCTTCCCCCATGATGCTGACGGCCACAGTTGTCTCCTTCCGCCATGATGCTGCCAGCCACAGTTGCCTCCTTTCCCCATGACGCTGCCGGCCACAGTTGTCTCCTTCCCCCATGATGCTGACGGCCACAGTTGTCTCCTTCCGCCATGATGCTGCCAGCCACAGTTGCCTCCTTTCCCCATGACGCTGCCGGCCACAGTTGTCTCCTTCCCCCATGATGCTGACGGCCACAGTTGTCTCCTTCCACCATGATGCTGCCGGCCACAGTTGCCTCCTTTCCCCATGACGCTGCCGGCCACAGTTGCCTCCTTTGTCCATGACGCTGCCGGCCACGGTTGTCTCCTTTCCCCATGACGCTGCCGGCCACGGTTGTCTCCTTCCGCCATGATGCTGCCGGCCACGGTTGTCTCCCCCATGACGCTGCCGGCCACAGTTGTCTCCTTCCCCCATGATGCTGCCGGCCACAGTTGTCTCCTTCCCCCATGATGCTGCCGGCCACAGTTGTCTCCTTCCCCCATGATGCTGCCGGCCACAGTCACCTCCTTTCCCCATGACCCTGCCGGCCACGGTTGCCCCCTTCCCCCATGACTCTGCCCATATTTTTGCTCCTTCTGTCTCCCCTTCAGGGAAGGGTGTAGATAACGGCTCCTTTAATATTATTCCTCCAGAGTCTCAGACCTTTATTTTTCGGAGACATACACTGTATCTGGGCGCAGGGATAAGAGGCCGCTCTGCAGTCAGGGTTTTTTTTACGACCGTTCATTTAATCCTTATTAATCGGTGAGATCTGAGCAGAGCAGCAGAGTTCGGGACTTTTCCTCTTTTCTCATGTAAATGGCGGAGGACTTAACAAGAAATAGCTGTTATAACAAAAGCCTCTGCCGCCGCACTCTGAACGCTCTGGACACTCTGCACACTCTGCACCACTCAGCCGAATCTGCTTTTATGACTTCCTACTGTTTGGTGTTAGATTTTTTGGTTCCTTAAAGGGCCGGTAACCTAAAATGTAAAGCGTACCGTAATAAAGTATCACTGTATTCGCAATCATCACTGCTACATCTTCATGTTACTGTGGGTTCTCAGAACTGAAGAAGACATGGGGACAGGGATTTATCCTCACGTTTGATCAGTTATCCCTTGGAAGATTTTATCAAAATTCTAAAAAGGCTGATAAGTGAGAACAATAGCTTAGCATTTAAAGGGAATCAGAAAATGACCTACTGTCTAAATCGATGCAACCAATCAGCAGCAACTGATTAACTGCAGCAGTCATGTGAGGCGCCACCTGTGGGCAGCTGCCCGGCGCGGAGCGACGCTGGTCTGGTCAACCAGACTGTTGCGTATTTTTTAATAACTTTTGTTTTTTTGTTTTTTTTTATACTTTTTGATTTTGTCCCATTTATGGATGAGCATAAAAGTATTGGACAACCCTTTTAAGAACTGCTGTGATTTGTAGTTCCTCCTCTTTTTTTTTTCTCTTCCTTTGTTGGTGTTTTGTATACGATTCCCTCTTTGGTTTCGTATGGCAGAATACTTGAAAATAAAGTATATTACTTGTGGATCGTAAATCCGGCCGCTCGGATGATGGATTTTAACGAGCGGTATTTCCCTTTTAATAATTCACGGTGTTACATTAAAAGCTGGAAGGTAAATACTAATTCACATAAATGAGCTCATTCAATATTTATGCCCCTCTGAAAGTAGAATTTAATTAAGACCTAAGCCTTCTCTGGTCTTACTGATACGCGGGATCGCTGCACAGTAGTCGCTCTCGTAAATCCGGCGGCAAAGCTTTCATTGTGACATTTTATTCATGGCTCTCGCTCGCTATTTCTCAGACTTTCATATTTTATGGAAATTGCACTTCGCAAAAAAAGATATAACTTGTGCGCTGTACCCTGAGACCGCCTGTGCCGGTGTTATTCTGCTGCGCTCAATGACGCCCCCTGCTGAGTAATGCACTTTGGATAACCTAATGGGGGGAGCAGAGTCGTGATTTCAGGCTCCAGCGTGAAATCTGCCATTTATGAGACGGGGGCAATTCCGACCTCGGCACTGCCTTGTAGAAGAAACAGGTCGGACGCCATCTTTATTAACATCCCCTGTGTGAATGGAGCCGTACTGCGCATGGGTCACCACCAGAGATGAGCAAATCCCTGATCCAGTTCTCCATTGTTGCCGGACTGGAGCCCTTCGAACCACCTCCTACCTGTCGACATTCCCAGCTCCTCTTTTAATAAGCCGGTCTGGGTCAAAATCATGTATGCGTCACAAAGCAACGATAACGTCGTCCTGAGGCTGCACATCGGAGGAGGCGCCGGGGATTCCGGCAGCCACGGTGACATGACGTGGCCGGTGTACCAGGGTCCTGCGAAACGTTTCCCAACCACCAAGTCCAGTTTCACTCATTCGATTTTGCATTCCAAGCACGGACCGTAATTTCCAGATCGGCCATGAGTCTACAAACGCAATTGTAACAACCATATATGAGACCGTTCAGTTCAGGTTTGGTGACCCGCTGCCGGTCCGGACATCGCAACCCATCCTCGGACCGTGAAAGTCTGATGTGTGAAACCGGTCTGAATGTACAATTAGATATGATGGAGCATCCTGCACAAGAAACCTCGTGGCTTCTAGGAGTTTTGGGTAGAATCTAATAGTCTAGGAGGTCTACCCGTTTTTTGGGAGACTCCTGGACAGTTGACGAACAGACAGATAGCTGAGTGGGGTCTTCATCAGTCCCATAGAGGTGGATAGAGTGGAGGTCATGCATGCGCACCATCTTTCCGCTTAGATAGGGTTCTCTGGGATTTCCATTCTCCGCTTTCGGACCCCCAGCGATCATACATTTAGCACCTATTCTATGGTGAGCTATGTATTTTGAGCTGGTTGGCAAACACTCTTCCATGGCTTCACTTAGTGGAATAAGACTTGAGGCAACAAAGAATGACCATGCATGTAAGATCCTTCTTTTCATCAACACGTGGGGCTGCCATTGAGCTCCACATCGGTCAAATATGGCTCACAGGTAGGCCTCACATATTAGTCAGTTGATCCATCAATTTTAGTAGATCTTATGTGTATGGGGGATCTTCTAGCTGTACCCTAATGGCAGATATTACGGAGAAGGAGAATGGGAGCACCACTGTGCATGCAGGGTGAGTGGCTGGGAGCACCACTGTGCACACAGGGTGAGTGGCTGGGAGCACCACTGTGCACACAGGGTGAGTGGCTGGGAGCACCACTGTGTACACAGGGTGAGTGGCTGGGAGCACCACTGTGTACACAGGGTGAGTGGCTGGGAGCACCACTGTGTACACAGGGTGAGTGGCTGGGATCACCACTGTGTACGCAGGGTGAGTGGCTGGGAGCACCACTGTGCACGCAGGGTGAGTGGCTGGGAGCACCACTGTGCACGCAGGGTGAGTGGCTGGGAGCCACACTGTGCACGCAGGGTGAGTGGCTGGGAGCACCACTGTGTACACAGGGTGAGTGGCTGGGAGCACCACTGTGTACGCAGGGTGAGTGGCTGGGAGCACCACTGTGCACGCAGGGTGAGTGGCTGGGAGCACCACTGTGCACGCAGGGTGAGTGGCTGGGAGCACCACTGTGTACGCAGGGTGAGTGGCTGGGATCACCACTGTGTACGCAGGGTGAGTGGCTGGGAGCACCACTGTGCACGCAGGGTGAGTGGCTGGGAGCACCACTGTGCACGCAGGGTGAGTGGCTGGGAGCCACACTGTGCACGCAGGGTGAGTGGCTGGGAGCACCACTGTGTACGCAGGGTGAGTGGCTGGGAGCACCACTGTGCACGCAGGGTGAGTGGCTGGGAGCACCACTGTGCACGCAGGGTGAGTGGCTGGGAGCACCACTGTGTACGCAGGGTGAGTGGCTGGGATCACCACTGTGTACGCAGGGTGAGTGGCTGGGAGCACCACTGTGCACGCAGGGTGAGTGGCTGGGAGCACCACTGTGCACGCAGGGTGAGTGGCTGGGAGCCACACTGTGCACGCAGGGTGAGTGGCTGGGAGCACCACTGTGTACACAGGGTGAGTGGCTGGGAGCACCACTGTGCACGCAGGGTGAGTGGCTGGGAGCACCACTGTGCAGGGAAAACAATTAGAAAGGGACACTGCCGTAAATTGGTGCTGCATTCCCTTTATTGTCAGGATCCGTGGAGTCCTGGTTCCTTTCCCATCTTCGAGACCAGGATTGTGCATACGTCTTCCTCGGAGCTTTGTTTTTCTGTTGGCTTCATCCTGTTCGGAGCACAATAGAGCAGTGACGAGCCTGCGCCAAGTCGGAGAGGAAGTTGTACATCTGTTGTTGTGCTTTGCCATTGAACAATACCCTGTATTTTTTTTTTTTTGCCAAGTAAAAAGTTTTTGATCTAGTGTGAGCTATTAAAGGAGAACGTAATGAGGATGGGCTGTTGTGTGCGAGGTTTCTTGGGTACCTGGTTGATAATGTCTGTATCATACTTGCCAACTTTTCCTTATCGTTGTCTGGGAGGATCGGGTTTATGGTGTGCGAAACGCGTTGCCTAAATTCTATTTTTTTTTCTTGTAAGCACAACGTTTTTCTCAGGACATAACCTATCCACCTAAAATCCTGAGGACTAGAAAACTTTACAGGAGCGCTGCCTTGCGGGACGTTTGTGTAAAACCCAGAAGAATTCCAAACTCGGCCAAAGGGTCCTGGTTATTTTTTTTTTCAGGATCCTTCTGGATGTTCCTGGGGAGATGGTGTACAGGGTGCTGTATGAAGCCATTGGTGGTACCAACGGACGGAGAGCAGATTTCTTTGCCCAGACATACACCATGATGCAACCCCAACTGGGTCACTGCAAAATCTGTGACTGGTCCCCACCACGTGGCTTCTGAAACACATTCTAACAACCCATAGACTTGGATTTTGAGTGACTTTATGCCTTAGTGACCCAATATTGAGCCCAGGGCTGGTGAAATCTGTTGCACCGAGGTTGCGGATTCTATAATAATTTTTCCTCCATCTTTCCATAGAGTGACGGAACAAAAGCAGAAAGCCGTGGCCCCTGCGGAATGGATGCACTTGGCCGTGGTGGCGTGCGGAGAGCGTGTAGAGGAGACGGTCACTATGGTGAAATCCGCCGTGCTCTTCAGTGTGAAAAAAATCCGATTCCACATATTTGCCGAAGATGCATTAAAACCGGAATTTGACCGAAAGGTAAGTAATTGAGGGAAATATGCAAGCAAAGACATCCCAGCAGAAAGACCACCCATGAGTCACATAACGGGGTCCTCTACTTCCCCACATCACTACTCTGGTCCATGGGGCCACATCTGGTTCTTTTACTTGCAGTGCCAGACACAGCCATGTGCATAAGGATGGCGCTGTTGGAGGCAATATAAGCGCTGCAGAAGTGATCGATCTGCGGGGATGTCGGGGAATTTGAGATGTGATACATTTTATGGAATTGTCCTTTTAGTTGCTGCCGCTATAACGCCGTGTAAATAGTATCTCTCTGTACGCCATTGCTCAATCGTGAAAGTCCTTTTTGTCATCTGGGATTGTAGGGGTTAATGACTTTCCAAATAAACCACATAGCCTCCAACCATAGGAGAGAACTGCTGTGACATTGCCCGACCTTGTCCATTGCTGACATTGCCCGACCTTGTCCATTGCTGACATTGCTTGACCTTGTCCATTGCTGACATTGCTTGACCTTGTCCATTGCTGACATTGCCCGACCTTGTCCATTGCTGACATTGCCCAACCTTGTCCATTGCTGACATTGCCCGACCTTGTCCATTGCTGACATTGTCCGACCTTGTCCATTGCTGACATTGTCCGACCTTGTCCATTGCTGACATTGTCCGACCTTGTCCATTGCTGACATTGCTTGACCTTGTCCATTGCTGACATTGCTTGACCTTGTCCATTGCTGACATTGCCCAACCTTGTCCATTGCTGACATTGTCCGACCTTGTCCATTGCTGACATTGCACGACCTTGTCCATTGCTGACATTGCACGACCTTGTCCATTTTTAACATTGCCCGACCTTGTCCATTGCTGACGTTGCCCGATCTTGTCCATTGCTGACGTTACCTGTCCTTGTCCATTGCTGACATTGTCCGACGTTGTCCATTGCTGACGTTGCCCGTCCTTGTCCATTGCTGACGTTGCCCGTCCTTGTCCATTGCTGACGTTGCCCGTCCTTGTCCATTGCTGACGTTGCCCGTCCTTGTCCATTGCTGACATTGCCCGACCTTGTCCATTGCTGACATTGCTTGACCTTGTCCATTGCTGACATTGCCCGACCTTGTCCATTGCTGACATTGCTTGACCTTGTCCATTGCTGACGTTGCCCGACCTTGTCCATTGCTGACGTTGCCCGACCTTGTCCATTGCTGACGTTGCCCGTCCTTGTCCATTGCTGACGTTGCCCGTCCTTGTCCATTGCTGACGTTGCCCGTCCTTGTCCATTGCTGACGTTGCCCGACCTTGTCCATTGCTGACCTTGCCCGACCTTGTCCATTGCTGACATTTCCCGACCTTGTCCATTGCTGACATTTCCCGACCTTGTCCATTGCTGACATTGCCCGACCTTGTCCATATTTAACATTGCCGAACCTTGTCCATTGCTGACATTGCCCGACCTTGCCCATTGCTGACATTGCCCGACCTTGTCCATTTTTAACATTGCCCGACCTTGTCCATTGCTGACATTGCCCGACCTTGTCCATTTTTAACATTGCCCGACCTTGTCCATTGCTGACGTTGCCCGACCTTGTCCATTGCTGACGCTGCCTGACCTTGTCAATTGCTGACATTGCAGAAGACTGAGACAACAAAAACGCAGAAAAAAATGCAGCAAAAATGCTACATGTGAACATAGCCTATGGGTGAAAAAACGCTGAAAGAAGTGACCTGCTGCCATTTGCAAAAAAAAAAAGCAGTTTTGCAAATCAATCAGGAAAAAACCCAATGTGTGTGCAAATGAGATTTCTGAAATTTCATAGGATTTGCATTAAAAAGAAGCAGCAAACAATGCAGTATGTGAACACAATCTTAAAGTTAACTTCACGAATGCCGATACATTAATGTCAATATTTGTTGTTTTTAATGTATCACTTTTCTTCTAGCTTCAGGAATGGCCACATCAGCTTTCCCGAAAATTTGACTACAAGATTTACCCCATTACATTTTCTGTTGGAAATGCTCAGGAATGGAAGAAATTATTCAAACCCTGCGCCGCTCAGCGCCTCTTCCTTCCGGTAAGTCGCCTGTGATGGGATCCAGGTTTCTTCTTGTTCTTCTGCATCTGGTCGTCCTGAGGATTATCTGCAACTTTTACTTTCTTCCTCCAGCGAGAGATTTTTTTTCTCTATTTTTTTCATGGCTTCTTAAGACTCTTTGGTCCGGCGGCGTTTATTTTTTTTCCACTTGATCTTTTCACTGTGTGATTTTTTTTTTTTTTGCTCTCTTTGAAGACCCGGTCACAAGTTTAGTCTCCCTGCCAGGAGCGCTGAGCGTGCCACGGCGTGGAATCCTGATTCTGATGCCCGGGTAGTAAGAATAGTTGGCCTATTGAAGGAGGAAAGTGTGTCCCCGTGAGAGAAACCGGGGACGAACAATGGGACCATTTAAAAGGTTGAGGTGAACGGGCAGGGTTGTGTTGGCCCTTGAACCGTGTGTTTTTCTACTTAAAGGGACAGTCACCCTAAAAAAAAATTAAAAAAAATTAATATCATAATAATTTCACAAGGCTAAACTTTTATAAAAGAAACTTATATTAAAAAGAGCAAACCAAAAATTTCCCATCTTGTCCATTTCAGCTGGCTTGGCATAGGGGGCATGGCTTGGTAAGTTTTCCGCAACAGTGATTTGATTCAGTGTCTATGAAGGAGGTGCGATGCAATTGCAAACATGACTCGGTCTGATTTTCTGACACTGCGTGATCTCGGGTTAACAAAACAACAGGCTGATTTAATTTTTTTATATTTATTAATAGTGGAGGCAGCCCAATTTTTCTCTGATACATAGATCCAAATTAACTTCATGGGCAGAACCTACTATTTTGCTGCCTGCAGCCACCACTAGAGGGAGCTCTCTGCATGCGGTGTTGACATTGAGTTGAATGCCGGCTCCCCCTAGTGGTGGCTGCAGTGACTTTTTAGAATTTTATGATTTTGCTTTTGTCTTTGTAGGGGATTTGGAGTTTTGTATCAGAAAAAAAAAAAAAACAATTGCAGACTGAATAAAGATGTATTAAGAAACTAGCGCAGAATTTTTATCCGTTTTACGGTGCTCAAGCATAGACATAGCAGACACTTCTGTGTTTCAAGGAAGTCAAACTTTGTCCGTGGGAACAATCCCTGATTGAGTCCATTAGATGTATATCATTTCACAGTTTAATCCCCTGGTGGATGGGAACGCTCCGGACCCCCTAACACCAGAGCTGTGGGGGGAGGTAGCGGCAGCACCTGTTCTTTTAGATTGACTACAAGCATCTTGGCATTAGACTTCCTGCTGGATCCTTAATACCATGCGACCCTCCGCCGTCCATTAACTCTTTACGCCCTGCAGTGAGATTAGTTTAGGAATTCTTGCCTTTTACCGTATGATGGCTGGGTGGAATTGTCCTGTAGATGTTGGGGGCATATGTGGCACATGTTGCTCAGGACAACACTGCGTTTGGTTTAATTTTGCTCAAAATTCAGTGCACATGTCCCTGGTGTCTAGTGACTTGATGCTGACACTTGTCCTTAGGTTTGGTGCCCATATCCCTGGTGTTTAGTGGCTGATCTTCACATGTGCAAGCCGAGCATCCTCCGGTTCAGTTCCCATGTCCCTGGTATGTAGTAGATGCCCACATATACAAGTGCCCTTGGTTTAGTGTCCGTGCCTCCGGTTTGATACTTACGTGTGCAGGTGTCCTCGGGATTAGTACTCTTGCCCCTTGTTCACATTTATATGCGAGCATCCTGAGGTTTGGTACCCACATCCCTGCTCTGTAGTACATTCTTTTGTAACATGTGTAAGTTTACCCAGTTTAATGACCACTTTACTGGTGTCTAGTGGCTTGATGCTGACACGTGTCTTTAGGTTTGGCGCCTCTCTCTCTGGAGGACCTGGCACACCCACCCACAGTGCCTCTCTCCGGAGGACCTGGCGTTCACACACACACAGTGCCTCTCACTCTGGAGGACCCGGCGTGCACACACACAGTGCCTCTCTCTCCAGAGGACAAAATGTGCACACACACAGTGCCTCTCGCTCCGGAGAACCAGGTGTTCACACATAGTGCCTCTCTCTCTCGAGGACCCGGTGTGCACACACACAGTGCCTCTCTCTCCAGAGGACCAGGCATTCACACACAGTGCCTCTCGCTCTGGAAGACCCAGCGTGCACACACACACAGTGCCTCTCGCTCTGGAGGACCCGGTGTGCACACATAGTGCCTCTCTCTCCGGAGGACCAGGCATTCACACACACAGTGCCTCTCTCTCCGGAGGACCAGGCGTTCACACACACAGTGCCTCTCTCTCCGGAGGACCAGGCGTTCACACACACAGTGCCTCTCTCTCCGGAGGACCAGGCATTCACACACACAGTGCCTCTCTCTCCGGAGGACCAGGCGTTCACACACACAGTGCCTCTCTCTCCGGAGGACCAGGCGTTCACACACACAGTGCCTCTCTCTCCGGAGGACCAGGCGTTCACACACACAGTGCCTCTCTCTCCGGAGGACCAGGCATTCACACACACAGTGCCTCTCTCTCCGGAGGACCAGGCGTTCACACACACAGTGCCTCTCTCTCCGGAGGACCAGGCGTTCACACACACAGTGCCTCTCTCTCCGGAGGACCAGGCATTCACACACACAGTGCCTCTCTCTCCGGAGGACCTGGCGTTCACACACACACAGTGCCTCTCACTCTGGAGGACCCGGCGTGCACACACACAGTGCCTCTCTCTCTGGAGGACAAAATGTGCACACACACACAGTGCCTCTCGCTCCGGAGGACCTGGCGCGCCCACACATAGCGCCTGTCTCCAGAGAACCTGGCGCGCCCACACACAGTGCCTCTCCCTCCAGAGGACCTGGCGTGCCCACCCACAGTGCCTTTCCCTCCAGCGGACCTGGTGCGCCCACACACAGTGCCTTTTGCTCTAGAGAACCTGGCGCTCCCACACCCAGCGCCTCTCACTGTGGAGGACCTGATGTGATCACCCACAGTGTCTTTCCCTCCAGAGGACCTGGCGCGCCCACCCACAGTGCCTTTTGCTCTGGAGAACCTGGCACTCCCACACCCAGCGCCTCTCACTGTGGAGGACCTGTTGTGATCACCCACAGTGCCTCTCGCTCTGGAGGAGCTGGTGCGCCCACACATTTTGCCTCTTGCTCTAGAGGAGCTGGTGTGATCACCCACAGTGCCTCTTGCCCTGGAGGAGCTGGTGCGCCCACACATTTTGCCTCTTGCTCTAGAGGAGCTGGTGCGCCCACACATTTTGCCTCTTACTCTAGAGGAGCTGGTGCGCCTGCGCTTTCCACAATTATTTCAATAGTAACCATGTACCACTTTATGACCCCTGTGGTGGCGCGGCAGCAGAACGGATCGTGCCCCATTGCTCCCCAGGTCACCGCTGCCCCGCTAAGTGCTCTTGTCTGTAGGGGGCAGTATCCGGCCCTGTGAATTCACCATGTAACAGGCATTAGATGCGGAAGTAGTGACTGCGCGTTCTAAAATGAAATTGCTTCTCCTTGAATGAGTGGATGTGGGGGGCGGCGCCATCCGGTGGGTGCATTAAATGTTAAGTGTTCATCTCTCACCCCGGGATTGCTGGGCGAGATCACATCTCGTGGCGAGTTACAGATAATTACGAAGCGCGTTGAAGTGATTCACGGCGCGGCGCAGCTGTTAGGTGGAGTGCGCGGAGGTTAATTGCAGTGTTTTCCCCAGCGATATTGCACCCTTTTATCTACCTTGCTTCTGAGGTACAGAAGTTCTCACTTCTCTGACTGCTAAATAGCGGGAGCCAACGCGTTTCTGCAACTATTCAATTTACCGCTCCTGGTATTTAATTATCTCCGTCACCTATTTCTGATGATAATCGGCGTCTCATGGAGCTGTGCGCCGCCCGCGTCACCGCTCGGGTCATTGCCGGGGTATCCTCCGGATGCTTTATGTCCGCTACGTGTGACAATTTGGGTTTTTTACGGAATTGCAAGAATAGCATGTGCCTAAAATATCGGCAGAATGGCTCCTGAGAGCGTTGTCCTTTACTGACACATAATGTTAGGAAATTCCGAACAAAACTTGGCTTGTGTCGCCATTTTTCAAAACCCTTAACATTTTCTTCTGTCAAATTATTATTATTTTTTTTTTTCATCATAAGCTGTAGTTTTTATTGTTTCCGTGTTTGGACACTTACGACGCCTTTTTTTATTGCATTTTTTATGGGAGATTCTTGAATTTGAAAAACAGCAATTTTAGCTTTTATTTTTTCTCTTTACAGCATTTAACTTGGGGATTATATAATTTTATATTTTGCTAAATTGAGTTTTTATACTGAAATATGCTATTTTTTTTTACATTTCTTTATTTTTTAATGGGGAAAATAAAGTGTTTTTTTTTCCATATTATTTTTTTTTGTTGTATGGTATGTTTAGAAACTTTTTCTTTATACTGAATTTTTTAGTCTTCACAGGAGACTTCAAACTGCAATTATTTGATCACTTAGACTTCAGTATTGCAGTATATAGTGAAACTCGGTCTCCTGTTGTGAAGGGTTAAACTAAGATCAAAATTAAAGCGGGCTTCATTTTGTGCTTTTCGACACCATCTTGCTGTTTTGAGATAAATTCTGTTACTAGGCTAAAGTTCATAGTTGTTGTTATGAAACCTTGATTGTTTCAACCTGAATAAGATATGAGACTGAGGGTGTATTGTTCTACGAGACCTTGACATACAGGCTGTTCCTGCATTCTTATAGGTTAAGAACTGTGAGCGTGTTCTTATGTTGATTGGTTGAAGTATAACTTGCTAAGATTATGAAAAGTGCGACACAATAAACGGGGGGTCAGAGATCTGCTCGATCCTCCCAAACAGAGACACACGTCTCCGTCTGGTCATTTTCAGTTGCCAGCAACGCTCTGTGGATCAATTTGGAAATCACTAGGTCAACCGCGAAGGGTCACTTTCAGATCCTCCGTCAACACTATGAAGTCCTGTTTGCACAGTGTGTCGCCAAAAGGGTTAAAGGAACAGTGTACCGACTGATTTCTGCTATAGCATTTGTCTGCAGCCACTACCAGGGGGAGCTCACTGCATACAGATTTTTACAGCTCTGAGCTGGCACTAACTGTATAAATCCATGTGCAGTGAGCTCCCTCTAGTGGTCGCTTTCTGCAGTTAGAATTTTATTAGGCAACCCTGAAATAAAGCTGTGGATCTGAGTCTACCGACAGAATGCAGCTTCAATATTGACCTAAAATGAGATCTTTTTTTTTTTTCAAATTGAATAAATGTTCCAAAATTTGTAAAACAATTATGTATTAATATAAAGTGTGTTCAGTTTAATGCTAAGCTGCTCTTCTGCGTTCTCATGAATATTAATAAATCTTTCAAAGGGGACACTGGGATAATTAGATTAACGCTCCAAGCCAATAAAAATTGCAGTTTGAGCAGACGCCTGTAATCGTTTCCCGGAAAGCTTATTTCTTTGGGTGCTGTACTGCACTGATATTATAGTAACATAGTAACATAGTTAGTAAGGCCGAAAAAAGACATTTGTCCATCCAGTTCAGCCTATATTCCATCATAATAAATCCCCAGATCTACGTCCTTCTACAGAACCTAATAATTGTATGATACAATATTGTTCTGCTCCAGGAAGACATCCAGGCCTCTCTTGAACCCCTCGACTGAGTTCGCCATCACCACCTCCTCAGGCAAGCAATTCCAGATTCTCACTGCCCTAACAGTAAAGAATCCTCTTCTATGTTGGTGGAAAAACCTTCTCTCCTCCAGACGCAAAGAATGCCCCCTTGTGCCCGTCACCTTCCTTGGTATAAAGAGATCCTCAGCAAGATATTTGTATTGTCCCCTTATATACTTATACATGGTTATTAGATCGCCCCTCAGTCGTCTTTTTTCTAGACTAAATAATCCTAATTTCACTAATCTCTCTGGGTATTGTAGTTCTCCCATCCCCTTTATTAATTTTGTTGCCCTCCTTTGTACTCTCTCTAGTTCCATTATATCCTTCCTGAGCACCGGTGCCCAAAACTGGACACAGTACTCCATGTGCGGTCTAACTAGGGATTTGTACAGAGGCAGTATAATGCTCTCATCATGTGTATCCAGACCTCTTTTAATGCACCCCATGATCCTGTTTGCCTTGGCAAAAAATTATGACATATTATGTTTAGTTGTTTTTTTTTCTAGGCTGTGACAACCTGTAATATCATTTGAAAATGACATAGATTTTTTTTTTTTTATTGTGTGTGTGTATATATTAATTTTATATGTGATGAATGTACTTAGAGATAAAAATCCTTTATCTAGTGATAATGAAATGACTCTGCTGATCTGTCCAAGTCTGTACAGTAAAGCTGACAATAAGCTGATAATAATTCCCAATTTAATGTTACCTGCTTAACCCAGCAGGAAGTACAGCGGCGCCTAAAAATCACAAAAATTGACAAATCTCCGGGCCCGGATGGGATACACCCCCGAGTACTGCAGGAACTAAGTACAGTCATTGATAGACCATTATTTTTAATCTTTAAAGAGTCCATAATAACAGGGTCTGTACCACAGGACTGGCGTATAGCAAATGTGGTGCCAATATTCAAAAAGGGGACAAAAACTGAACTCGGAAATTATAGGCCAGTAAGCTTAACCTCTACTGTGGGTAAAATCCTGGAGGGTATACTAAGGGATGCTATGCTGGAGTATCTGAAGAGGAATAACCTCATGACCCAGTATCAGCACGGGTTTACTAGGGACCGATCATGTCAGACTAATTTGATCAGCTTCTATGAAGAGGTAAGTTCCGGACTGGACCAAGGGAACCCAGTAGATGTAGTGTATATGGACTTTTCAAAAGCTTTTGATACGGTGCCACACAAAAGGTTGTTACATAAAATGAGAGTAATGGGGATAGGGGAAAATATGTGTAAGTGGGTTGAGAGCTGGCTCAGGGATAGGAAACAAAGGGTGGTTATTAATGGAGCACACTCGGACTGGGTCACGGTTAGTAGTGGGGTACCACAGGGGTCAGTATTGGGCCCTCTTCTTTTTAACATATTTATTAATGACCTTGTAGGGGGCATTCAGAGTAGAATTTCAATATTTGCAGATGACACTAAACTCTGCAGGGTAATCAATACAGGGGAGGACAATTTTATATTACAGGCCGATTTATGTAAACTAGAAGCTTGGGCTGATAAATGGCAAATGAGCTTTAATGGGGATAAATGTAAGGTCATGCACTTGGGTAGAAGTAATAAGATGTATAACTATGTGCTTAATTCTAAAACTCTGGGCAAAACCGTCAATGAAAAAGACCTGGGAGTATGGGTGGATGACAAACTCATATTCAGTGGCCAGTGTCAGGCAGCTGCTACAAAGGCAAATAAAATAATGGGATGCATTAAAAGAGGCATTGATGCTCATGAGGAGAACATAATTTTACCTCTATACAAGTCACTAGTTCGACCACATTTAGAATACTGTGCACAGTTCTGGTCTCCGGTGTATAAGAAAGACATAGCTGAACTAGAGCGGGTGCAGAGAAGAGCGACCAAGGTTATTAGAGGACTGGGGGGTCTGCAATACCAAGATAGGTTATTACACTTGGGGCTATTTAGTTTGGAAAAACAAGACTAAGGGGTGATCTTATTTTAATGTATAAATATATGAGGGGACAGTACAAAGACCTTTCTGATGATCTTTTTAATCATAGACCGGTGACAGGGACAAGGGGGCATCCTCTACGTCTGGAGGAAAGAAGGTTTAAGCATAATAACAGACGCGGATTCTTTACTGTAAGAGCAGTGAGACTATGGAACTCTCTGCCGTATGATGTTGTAATGAGTGATTCATTAATTAAATTTAAGAGGGGACTGGATGCCTTTCTGGAAAAGTATAATGTTACAGGGTATATACACTAGATTCCTTGATAAGGCGTTGATCCAGGGAACTAGTCTGATTGCCGTATGTGGAGTCGGGAAGGAATTTTTTTCCCCATGATGGAGTTACTCTTTGCCACATGGGTTTTTTTTGCCTTCCCCTGGATCAACATGTTAGGGCATGTTAGGTTAGGCTATGGGTTGAACTAGATGGACTTACAGTCTTCCTTCAACCTTAATAACTATGTAACTATGTAAGTGTGTTTTTCTAGTAAAAGTGAAAATAAGAATTTTGAAAGATTTAGAACATTTGTAGGGGTGAGGGAGAATGTTTTCTTTGTGTTTTTAAATCCTGAAATCTTCCCATTTTCACCTCCAGTAGAGAACACATTTATCAGATTTACTGTATAGTCTGGGACAGCTCAGCAGAGTCATTTCATTATCACAGAATTTTAGAGGGTTTTACCTCTAGGTATGTCGATCACCTGTCTATAGGGTAGTTGGTAAAATGTATGAAACATAAAGGGAGAATTCGGTTATTAATATTTTTTTTTAATAAATGTCTTTGTGTTACCGGACAGATGATCCTGCAGGACGTGGACTCCTTGCTGTACGTGGACACCGACGTTCTTTTCTTGAGGCCTCTGGACGACATCTGGGCTTTTCTCAAGCAATTCAATGACACCCAACTGGCAGCAATGGCTCCCGAGCACGAGGTGCCCAAGATCGGCTGGTACAGCCGCTTTGCCCGTCACCCATTCTACGGCACCACGGGCGTCAACTCTGGGGTCATGTTGATGAATCTGACACGTATTAGGAAGCAGCAGTTTAAGGTAAAAAAAAAAGGGTTAATAGCGCCGACTGCATAGAAAATAAATCATGGGGCTGCAATAACGCTGGATAAAATATATCTGGATGGATGAGTGAACTTAATGTGCCCGGCGGAGAGGAGAGTAGAGAACCCGCCACTTATTAATGGTCTCTACAGAGGGAGAGGGAAGACGGTCCTTCGAGGGAAGAAAGATAATGGAATGACATTTCTCATACAAGGACTGTTACTATAAAAAAGTATTTTATCAATATTAGAAAGTCTCCTTGATTCATCCATAGAGGTCATTGTTGTTGCACATGTTTCTTAAAGGGACGTGACCTTTTTGCTATATACATATACCTCTCTAGCCCTATAAGAACGGTCATCCCCTATTAAGTAAAAGAAGAACATTTATCTAGTAAGATATTTCAAGGTCACCTCTGAGATGTTAACTGCTACGTATGATGACAGCAGCACCATAAATGACCCATGGCTATGGGGGAGAGGGGTGTTGGAACAGATTTTACAGTACATTGCTTGGTCTCCTTTGCGGTTTTACCAAAATGCATTGAAGGACAGAAAAGGAGGGGGAGATAAAAGGTGATGCTCCTGAGATGCCTGCAAGTTCCTTGTCCCCATATGCCGTGATAAATATTATCAATTAGGTCTTTTTAGTATATTTCTGATTAGATTTCAGGATTTCAAGTAGATGTGTCACTTTCAGTAATACATACTGGCTGGATGTGACGTGTCCAGGACGCTGATGTCCTCACTAGCTCTCGTGTATCAGCACAGCTTCATTTCTGTACTGATTTTCCTTTGTACAGCCTGTGTTGTATCTTTCCTTACTTGCTGACAGAGTGATAAATATTATCAATTAGATCTGTTTAAAATATTTCTGATTGAGCCCCAGGATTTCAAGTGGATGTGTCATTTTCAGTAATACTTAATGGCTGGATGTGACGTGTCCAGGACGCTGATATCCTCACTAGCTCTCATGTATCGGCACAGCTTCATTTCTGTACTGATTTTCCCTTGCCCTTGTTGTATCTTTTCTTACTTGCTGACAGAATGCTGAGGAATTTGTGATTGTTTCCCCCTCTTCTGCAATCTCTGTGTTCTTTCCTTACTCTCTACAGTCTGTGATCTGTCCTCCCTGATGCTTTGGATGCTTTGCCCCCTCTACACACCTTGATCTGTTGTGTGCACACCCTTTCTTCTCCCAGTTGCTCTGTTAAGATGACCATACTTTATATGGGAACGGCTGACCCTCTAATATGTAAAGAGGTCTCCCAGCCCTCCTCAGACATCGTATGTTGGAGGAGTAAAGGATCGAGCGGTTGTACTTTAACTGATCGATCCTTTATTCTTAGGAGAATAGTCACCACCTAAAGAGTTTGGCAGCAGGTTACATCCTCGTGAACATACACGCGTGCTCGGGCGAGCTTTGCATCTATGGGCACGGTAAATCGGGAGTGTTAACTGTCGCCTCAACAGGGAGCGTTTGAGTTAAAGTCGTTTATTGTGTATGGCCAGCCTAACCCTAAGCAATGGAAGAGATAAAGCGGAAAGAGCCAAGAGCTGTCAGATCTGTGTTCAAAAGCAGCAGGACAGCCAGCTATACGAAGAAGTTACACAGACTCTACGGCAACTATCTGTCTGCAAATTTTTAATTCTGACTATTTGGAAAATTGCCTAAATTTGAATGTTAAAATCAAATTAATAATAATAAAAAAAAAAATTCAGTGACAAGGTGAGAATAAAAAATGCCGCAAGTAGATATTGCGGTTTATTTTAGCATCCATTAAGCTGCTCTTTGATAGGTTGGTCCCACATCAGTGTAAAAATAAAGGGTTCTGTAAGTGCTGCTACAATAAAACCGCGCACGGGAGCCGCCACCGTGCCTACAAGGCTGATGAATCGCTTACATGGTATCGTAAATCAAACCAATCTCCGCGGTAAGTCCTTCACTCAGCGCTACATTGACAGCCGTGTTACGGATCAGCGGGATCCTCTCTCAAGGTGAACGACAATGTTCATGTCCTTACTGATCTGAAACATGGATGTCAGCAGAGAACATTAGGGAGATGTACAGCGCCGGCTCCACTCCTGCCGCGGTTATTTACTGTAGTGCGCTGCATAATGGTTTACTGGATGCGCGGCGACTGTAGGGAGATAACCAGCGCCAATCAATCACAGGATGCCACCCTCGGCTCCGGGAAATTAAAGGAAAACCCTCATGGAATTAAGGGTAAATATTTATGACCTAATAATATTTTATCTTCTTGTGTAATTAGAGGGGTCTATAAAGGGGTTGTCCGTACCCCACAGGATAGGTGATACTTCCCTGGGCTCTAGGGGTCCGACTTCTCAGACCCTCTAAAAATGCCCCATTAGAACACAACCATTCATTACTTATGAGCTGCCAGCTCTCGGCCATGCATGTTCGGCCAGTGCTTTGACTTTGTTCACATGTTGCATTTTTGCTGTGTTTTTGTGCAAATTGAAAGCTGTTTTTTCCAGTACCCACCGAATCTAGGAGATTTCAGAAGTCTCATGCACACACTTGCTTTTCTATCTGGTTGAATTGGAAAACTGCTGCTTTTTTAAAACTGCATAGTCAATTCTTTCTGCATTTTTACTGCATTTCTTTACCCATAGAAAGCAATAGGCAAGTGCAAAAAAGCAGCAAAAACGCCGCTATCAGTTTTTGCAGCATTTTTTTGTGAAAAAACCCCTAGGTTCAGGATGCGTAATCGAGCGCCCCCGTAGAGCAGTGGGGTACTCGGTACCGGGCCCTTCGGTTCTCAAGGGGGGTGTCATGGTGGCTGACCCGGTCCGTGGCCCTAGGGACGTCCGTATTAAAAGGGGGGAAAAGTCTTTAAAGGGGAAATGTTTGTGATGCCACCTGTGGTATTCGGTCAGGGTGACCGACGCTGCTTTAAGGGGTCCTCTGGGGTGATGTGATGGCAGCTAGATGGTATATCTTCCCACAGGTGAAGTGCTTCCCAGAGTGTAGATGGTGGATGGTGAGAGGCGCAGAGAAGAACGAGGACACAAGGTTGCAGTCTCTTTACCTTTACTGAAGGCTTCAGCATCCACAGTCCAGGGTACAGACCACAGGGTAGGCAGGGTCCGGCCGGTCCGAAGGCAAATCCAGAGTCCCCCTATCCAGGTGGAAATCAGTAGCCTTCCTCTAGCGCCTGTGTGTTGTAGTGCCTCCCTGCTGAGCCTCTCATAAGGTCCTCAACTGTTGTAGATATTATGTCTCTCTCTGTCCCCCAGATGGATAGGACACACCCATATGACTGATGACCTGAGGCTTTTTACAAGGACCCTAGCACGCCCCAGCCCCCACAAGTTGCCACCGTGCCTCCTGGGTATAGGTCGGGCAGGTAACATGGAATTAGCTGTCCTGCTGGTCTCTGAAGCAAGGCATGGAGACGATTGCTCCCTCGGTGTTCCGGCTACCGGATCCTGCACCTCAGAAGGAGGCAGCCTTTTGCAGGGCAGAACTCCTTCTGGTTTCCTCTCCTTTTGCTATGACTTCATTTCTCACCCTCTCTACAATACAATTCGCTGTTCTTGTCTCTTTCTTAGGAACTGCTGCATGTGGGGCAGGCGCAGTTCCATGGCCTTCTGTCTAGGCCTCTGACAGGATCCCACCCCTGTCAGGGACCAACTACCTGAGCGGAGCTCAGATAGCAGCTCACTGGGTGAAGCCCAGCCAGCTTCTGCCTAACTTCCTATCCAGACCACCAGTTTTACCTAATTGTGAAGAGTGCCCTAATAGATAGCTCCCCTGGTGGACTGGAGTGTGAAGTGTGTTGTGTGGTTTGTGATACCTGGTAAAGAGATCTCCTTTATTGCCTTCAGACGTAACATCACTCCCCCCGGTGGAAGAATGGCATTACTGCAGTGACCAGGACCCTGGGGCGCTGCACGTAACTCATTTATTTTTGTGATTTTCCCATGTATAAACCATAATGTCTTGATATCTTCACATGAGCCTGGATGTTAGTAGTACAGTTTAATTAAATTAGTGATATGTGTGAAAGTAAACAATGCCCTACCAACTAAATGTCCTACCAATGTATTAAGTAAACAATGCCCTACCAACTCAATGCCTTATCAATGTGTAAAGTAAAGAATGCGGTCCCCCCCCCCCCAATATTGTGATCAATGGTGGTCCCCCAATGATCAGGCACTTTCCATCTATCATGTGATTTTTTTTGTGTTCTAGGAACAGCCCTTGAAGGTTTGCTCTGGGCACAAGCCTCAGGTGCCAACCGGCATAAGAGGCTGAAACACTCTGTGCTGCCTTTATCACGTCAGCCGGCTGCGCGCTTATATCTAATTATCCTATTTTTTTTCTTGTTCTCATAGAATAACATGATTCCCGCTGGCCTGACGTGGGAAGAGATGCTCCATCCGTTATATCAGAAATACAAAAACTACATCACATGGGGAGACCAAGACTTACTAAATATCATATTCTCCTTCAACCCAGGTAAAAATGACTGCAATACTGAGTAACAGTCACTGCATTGTCGCTGTTCTCCTCTGGGGAAGTGCTATCTTCACTGACTCTATGGTAGTCTAAAACTTCTTTTTGTAAGAGATTACATTTTTGTCCCTCCACGGTGCTTTATACTGCAGTTCTGCTCTTTTTTTCCAGATTATGTAAAAAAAAAAAAAAAGAGGTGGCTACATAAAACATATACCAAATTCCATTTTTTATTTTAGCAATTTTTTAATAACTTTATTTATTTTATTTTTTTTTTAGAGAATCTGTTTGTGTTTCCGTGTCAGTGGAATTATCGACCCGATCACTGCATGTACGGGAGCAACTGTAAATCTGCAGAAGAAGATGGCGTGTCTATCCTCCACGGTAACAGGGGCGTCTATCATGATGATAAGCAACCAGCGTTCAAGGCTTTCTACGAAGTGATACGTGACGTACGTGCGACGGATACTTAACAGCCGCAATCTAAAATTGTGAATATGGTAAATTTTTATATAATTTTATGACGTATAACCTAACACACATTCTTCTTTTTTTTTTTTTTTTTTCCTCCCCTCCCCCGACAGTATCCTTTTGATGGAAATCTTTTCCAGTCCATGTATTACCCCCTACAGACAAAATTCCTGGAAAGCGTCCACACGTTATGCGGTCGGATTCCGCAGGTGTTCCTCAAGCAGATAGAGAACACTATGAAGAAGGTGTACGAGAGGCGAGTGATCTTCTACGCCGGATCTCGAGTCCGGAGCTGAGGATTTTTCACTTTTGATACCATTCATTGCTTTACAAAAATTATTTAATTTTTTTTTTTTTTTTATCGGTGACATCTAATGCTATGCAAAAATGAACCTCAGCAGATCGGATGACGCGATTACGACATTTTTCAAGATATTTTGTGCATCTCAAATCCAAGAGGAACAACTATATATTTCTTAGGAAATTTTTTTTTCTAAAAATAAATATAAATTATGTAAAAAAAAAAAAAAAAAAGAAAAATCCTGGCAGATAACAAAGACTGTTGTAAACATTAGGCTTCACGATGCATCAAAAATTGGGGTGTTGCTCATAGCAGCCAATCAGAATTCATCTTCAGTCTTTTCCTCGGGGGGTGTTACCATTAGGAGCCAATCAGAATTCATCTTCTTAATTTTCATCATGGGTGTTGCCATTAGCAGCCATTCAGAATTAATTGATTTTATTTTCAGCGTGGGTATTGCCATTAGAATCCAGTCAGCATTCATTTTCAGTCTTTTCAGCATGGGTGTTGCCATTAGCAGCCAATCAGAATTCATCTTCAGTCCTTTTAGAGTGGGTGTTGCCATTAGCAGCCAATCAGAATTCATCTTCAGTCTTTTCAGCGTGGGTGTTGCCATTAGCAGCCAATCAGAATTCATTTTCAGTGTTTTCAGCGTGGGTGTTGCCATTAGCAGCCAATCAGTATTCAGCACAATTCATAAATAAAGAATGTAAGTAATCTGAATAGTTGCTATGGGCAACAGGTCTCATTCTTTTCTGTAGCATTTTTTTTATATACTCGAGGTCTAATTACCCCAGTTTTTATTTATTTTTTGTACATTTTTTTTTAGCTCTTCTCCTGTTAAAAAAAAAATGATTGTTGTATTCCCAGGAAGGGAAGAGCTTCAGTTTACCTATAACGACCAATCAAGATGGCAACTTATGGAACGACCCCATACATGGTCACAGTAGGGATCTCTCAGATGGGAATGATACGCATAATGGTGATGACTAAAAAATTAAAAATTGGGATTAATATTGTAAAATTCCTATAATCCGGCATCTAATAATTCAGATACATCTGATACTCCAGTACAGAACTGTACGATAATCTGGAGTCTCGCAATCAAGAATATAGAATAATATATCACCTCTCAGGTTTAATTGGTTTATCACTTCGTAAATGAAGTAGTTTTGCAAATTCATATAAAAAGAATCTCCTATATTATATCTACAGCTTCTATGCGAACCTATGTGTCTCTATGGTAACCGTCCACAAACACTCCGATCCTACAGTCTTACTCCCTTCACTCTATCCGCCACCAGAATCAATTAGCAGAAAGTAAGGAACAGATAAATGAAAGCATTATTGTAGGATCTGACTACACAGAGCTTGTTTGTAGTCTGTTACCATAGAGACGCATAGCTCTGCACAGCAGCTGTAGACATAAAACAAAAACTTGATTATTTTTTTTTTTTTAAATCAAGACCATCCACCAAATTTCTTCATGTTTATATTAGATGCATTAAAGGAATAAATTAAATATACAGTCAAGTTATTTTTAGGAAGACCCCTTTAAATTGTGTTCGAGAGCTTTAAATGTATTACTTTTAGGCTTTAAATTAGAAAATTAATAAAATATATATTTTATGTAAGAAAGCTGTGGAATCGTGGACACATTCTCACTCATTAACGGAACGTGTATTCTCAACCTTCCAATGTTCGTGTTGCTGCTCGGTTTAAAATAATGAGCTGCAATACCATGAGCAACCTGTGAGCTGGTGGGGGGCGTTGTTGGAATAACATAATTCTATGGGGTTTTTTTTGGTTTTTATTCATGGAAAACTCCTTTTAGGATGTGTTTTTTTGCTGTTGTTGAGTTTTGGGAGCAGAAACGGAGTGAAAACTCCAAGTTTTTGCAGAGTTTCAAGCTTTAAAGGAAAATTTTGATGAAACCTCCTTTAAAAAAATAAAAATAAACCTCTGTGTGCACATAGCCTTAGTATTTTCAATAAAATTGCCGGATGATATTTTCTTATAACGCTGAATAGTTATGTCCCTCTGTTATTCCTCCTGGAAATGTATGAATAAATTGACAAATGGGTGTAACACACACCTTTCACAATTGCAAGAATATATATATATATATATATATATATATATTTATATATATATGTGTGTATATATATATATATATATATGTATATATACATATATATATATATATATATATATATATATATATATATATATATATATATATATATATATTATTATATATATGTAAACAAATATATATATATATATTTATTTATTTTAAAAAAAAAAATTACTTTTCCAGGAGGAACAACAGAGGGATAAAAAAAAATAATAATGATGGGAAATGCAAATAATTACTAAACTATACATGTCAGGGGAGTTAAAGCGTCATTATATTGAGGGTGGATCTCATTGGAGTAATGGGGATTTACCCAAATTTTGAGCCCCCCATGGGCGGCTAAGGCAGCGGATTATTACACCCGTCCCAATGTGGCATTTTGCATAAGACAAAGGACCGTACATTGTAATTCAGTCCTCGCCGCCGGGGCTGGAAGTCTGACAGTTTCCTCACATCCAGTTTTATTGCTGCCCATCGTCTCCACTTTTTCACAGCATGCGGTAATTGATAGTGCCGCGACTACAGCGGGAAATCCAATACGTTCGCACTTAAGCGACTTTTGTGTAATGCTGATGAAGTGCGTCGCACTGGAAGGAGGCGAAGATTAAAATGTTTGTTGTCAAACAGGTTATGATTCCGTGCGGGCGCAGGAAGGAGCCTGGTATTGATTCGCGGGGAGTTGGCACGAGGCGTTGAGACGCCTACTGGTGCCATGCAGGGCGGTTTTAGGCAGTAATGTGCCCCAATCCAACAATTAAGGCTCATTATAAAGCTTCCCCATCCCCTACGAGCAAACTTATTTTTTTTTTTTTTTAGCCCAAAGTACAAAAAAAAACCCATTTAACATTTCTCATACACCTTTGATGCAGTGTGTGGTCATCGATCAGCGGAGATGAGCTCTAAAAATCGCAGTCAAACACTCTCCCGTCAGAAGGAGCTCACTGATGGACTCTTAGTTCACTCATTCTGCAGCCAGCAATAGATAGTGGAACACAGAGGCTGCGGAAAGCAAATGGTGGAAAATATTGCAATTAAGACCGATTGCAAAAATTATTTTAACTCCCAAATGTGTGCATTTAGCTAAAGGAAAAAAAATATATAAGAATATTGTCCCTGAAGGAACTGCTTCTTCCTAGTGCAGTGACACGCCCACATGCACTTACAGCCTAATTTGCATACGACTTCTATGTTCGACTTCTCATGACTGGCAAATCAGATCTCCACAATAATGGTACCATTTTTAATGGGGGAGACGTGTCTATACGGCCATACCACTACCTCCGCATGTAGAAATGAAGCCGACAGGTTCCCTTTCTTTAAAGGGATTTTCTTACAATAGACCGCCCCTTTCAGTATGGATTTGCAGTGCCGATCAGATGATCGCTGCAGGTCCGGCTTCCAACACCTCTGCCAATAAGCTGGTAATTCATTGATGCCATGAATTCTCCAGGTACAGAGCTGCATGTAGAGGACGGCTCCGCCTCCAGGGTTGTAGAGCGAGGGTCTGCTGAGACACCCCCGTCTATGACCCCCTCTAGTTGTAGAATACATGGATGCTTAATCTGGGTGGCTGATAAATGTATAATAACTGGGGTGTTCCGACCCCTGAGACGCCAAGAATGGGGGGTCCCAATGCCCCCTGTGTGAGTGAATTGCTACTGAGCATGTGCAGTACCACTACTTCATCAGCTGTCTATGAGAGTGAGACAGCAATGGAGCAACGGTCGCACATGCTCAGTAACGCTTTATTTACACAAGGGACTTGAAGCGTTACTGAGCATGTGCGACCGTTTCTCCATTGGCGGTTTACCTCCATAGATAGCTGATGACAGCAGTGGTGCTGCACATGCTCAGTAACCCTTCATTTACAACTCGGACTTAGAGCCTCTCATTCACAGAATCTGTGGGGGCGTGAAACCCCATCAATCCTTCATTTACCACCTGTCCTGGAGTTATTACAGGTGGCCATCCCCTTTAAATTAACTCTTATTTGTTTAGTTCTGAACCCCTTATAGATTCTTTTTTTTTTTTTTAGGCGATGTGCATACTTGTAACAGAACCCATATGTGCCGGAATGGGCATGAAAGGGGCAGGGTTCTGCAAAACCATGCCCAAAACTAGCAATTATATAGCATTCTGGGGGCAGGGCTTAAAGTGTAACTGTCATTTCCGGAGAACTTGCTGTAAAATGTCTGTGTCTTGTTTCCAGCCCCTTTCCATAGAATTTTCTGAGCATCAATTGTCATCTCCTATCTCAGTAATGGGGAAATCTTTATCACAGAATACATTTTACAAAGTGAAAGTTCAGTCCAGAAGGAGAAAGAAGCAGATTTCTCTGATAAGATATATCACAAAGTTTCTTATTTTCACGTGTACTATTGATTTATGAAATAAAATTTAATACGACCGTCACACTTTAAATGTTCCAAATTTGGTTGTCTTGTTGCTTCTTAGGTTTTATTATCTCTTTTGACTTCAGCCATCACCCAAATATCCATGTGGTGCACCCCACCCCCCACGGCTCCATGTTATTTCCGTCATTATGGGTAATACAACTTAGCATGTTGCCTTTTTTTTTGTTTATTTTGCATTATTACATATGTGCGTTATATTATACTGGAACTATAAAATCTGCCTTGTGACTTCCTGAGGAATCTCTGTATTGATGGTTTATGTCTCCCAAGGAGACAATGAAGAAGAAAATATGTACAGTCATCATTTACAGGCGCACGGGACGGCCGGATAGCGCACATTGCTGGCTAGTGTGTTGTTACCCAGCAGTCTGCAGCATGGCAGCTCTCCGGCTGTTGTGACCTTACCACTCCCGGGGCATGCTGGGAGATGTCCGGTCACAACAGCTGATGGCAGACCAGTGAGGTAGCATGGGGAGGCTGTTCTGTGGATAGATGGGGGCGCACAGAATGACTGCTCCCAAATTTGTGCGGGTTATTAACACTTTAAATGTCTGATTTTTTTTTTTATTTTCAAATTATTTGCTAATTTTTCCAATATCTCTCATGTGTAACATTAAGTTTGAGAATAAAGATGGTAAAACAATCCTTGATGTCGTCATCTGCTTATTTTAGGGATTGGGACAGACAGATTGGGTGGGAAAACCAAAACCCACTTTATTGTGGCTTCTCCCCCAGTGCGGAGTGGATCTGCTGAAAGGGAATTGCAGTATTACGTAGCGCCAGTTGTGCCACGTTCAGGAACTCACTTTACCATCTAAAGCCGCCGCCATTTTTTTATTGCTTTGATTTATGGGCTTAACCGCATGGTCCAGGTCTGGACCAAAATCCACGAAATGGCCAAGGGTCTCCTGCCCTGAAATTGTCAGCCTTATACATATGCCAATGAGGCTGTAGCATTCGGGTGATAAAACCCATGGCAGGTCTGTAATAATTTACTTCTCATTGCCGAGGTTACCGACCACCTCTGCAGTCTAACAGAGGTGGCTAGTTTCTAGGCAAGGAGTGCGTGTCTGCAAGATTTGCTCTGCAGCTGGCCGGACCCTTCTCCGACGTAAAGTTGACTCTGCTTGCAACAGCGAAGAGCGCTCAGTACTGATCAACGGCTCCCCTATGCCATCGTCCCGAGCTGTCAATCTTAAGGAGGCAAGAAGGCAGACGAGGGAGTGATGCTGCCCTGAAGATAGATGATGCGCCAACTCCTTTAATTCTTTGCGCAGAATTCAGCACTGGAAAGAAATTTATGAAATCTGTAGCAAATACACACAGATACATATTTTTTTTCAGCAGGTTTTGCAGCAGACATGTTGCGAAACGAATCTTCACCAAATACGCAAGGTGTGAACTTATGCTAAGGTTGAATTCGCAATCTGTTAAATTCATCCGAATGGGGTTGTGTCATAGGAATGGGCAGAACTTTCCGCAGCAAATATCCTGAAGCTACATTCACTTGTTGCCTATTTGGGGTAGATGTTTATATCGGTAGTAAAATCAGCACCTGTTCCATTCATAGTTTGTTACAGATTTAGCGCAGATCTCACCTTGTCTATTTTATAGGGTGAAATCTGCGCTAAATCTGCAGTAAGAATTGACTCACTGCAGATTTACACGCAGAAAATATCTACGTCGCTGGTGCAGAATTTCTGCACTTAAATCTGCACAGAAAATCTGGTCCGTATACGCAATGAGCGAACAACATTTCTGCATCTGAAATCTGTGCGTAATTTCCCACATTATTTTTGCATTTTTCTTGCCATAAAACCATAGATCCTAACTAGTCCGATATTTTACACGCAGCCATAGACTTTTATAGGTGCGCGTGATCGATCGTCAGATGCACCCACAGCACTGATAAAACATTGCATAGCACTCGGCTGCGTTATACGCTCATGAGAGCGAACTCTAACTCGCTCTTTTCTCTGCGCTGTACAGTCACTGATCAATAGTTCCCCCTCGGGTGGGGGGTGCCAGCATGTTTGTGCCTTGCATTTAATGAACCCATTTTTCTCCATTTTTTAAGTCTGGCCTGACCAGGATTCAAACTCCCAACCTGTAGCATTGTACTGGCACATAGAGCTACATCTTTATATACCAGTGTATTTCTACATACCTGTATTTTAGGGGTAAACCAAAAGTCACAGACTTTTTGTTGTTGTTGTTGTTCCTATAAAATTACTAAAAAAACAATGAAAAACAATTACAATAATGTCATTTTAAAATAGACTTTAAAATAAATATTCCAAATTGACAAATAACACAAACATATATTTGGTGTCCCTGTAATTGCAAAAACTTGCACAAAATAGCAATCGGAATATTTATGAAGATCAGAAAATGGTGAAAAAAAAATTTGTTGTGACAAATTTTTTTTCTCTCCATTTAAATGTAAAAAAATGTTTTTTAAAAAAATGCACTTTGCTTTTTTAAGTGTAGAATCAAACTTGTCTGTACTCTAAAAAAAAAAAAAAAAAAGTAAAAAACACTATTTCAAATCTACACCAAAAAAAGCATCAAATAAGGTGGAGAAATAATAGAAAGTGCAGCAAAAATGCAATAATCCGAGACGATTGTTATTGCGTAGTTTGGAGCAGACACCTGCAGATAAAAAGCAGCAGTGAGGATGAGGATTCACAAGTCTGCAATCACATAAAGTGACCGCAGACTTGAGCCCCAAGTGTGGACAGGCCCTTTAAGGTTATGTTCACACAGTTTTTTTTGAGGCGTTCAAAAAAAACCTCACGTGTTTCAAGCAGAAATCACATCTGGAAATGCTTCTTTTTTGGGGGGAGGGAGAATTTGTCTTTTTCTGAAGTGGTTATGACAAATTTTAGGAGTCTTTTTTTTCTTTTTCTGAAGTGATTTGAATACTGAAAATCATCTAGTAGTTTGAAGCAGATTCCATCAGGAGCCGCTTTAGAGAAGTGACCTGGACTTATTTTTCCATCAGGTATTTTTCAAAAATCTCTGGAGGGGAAAAAAACACTCCAAAAAATGCTCATAGGGACAAAAAAGTGGATTTCCTATAGAAATAAATGGAAGGAATTTTCCAAGTGTTTTTGAAGCAGTTTTTGAGATGGATTTTCTAGAGGATCTGTTAAAAAAAAAAATCCTCAAAAAAGCAGAGTTTAGACCAGCAGATGCAAAATTGACCATTTTTCATCCAGAAACAGGCAATTTTTTTTTTTCATATTTTTCTCGTTGTGCTTCTGAAAATATATCAATAGGAGCAAAACAATTTCCTATGTTAATAACTATAATAAATCTGTGAATAAGAATACGACCTACGGATAGTAAACCCATATATGATCCGTTTTTATTGTCTTATAAGGGGTTGGTCTCATCTACAAAACCGATCACAGTAGAACATGCTATTTTTTTAACATACGGACCACCGATCCATGTGTAGAATAATGTGAACTATCACATTGACTTGCGTTGGTCCGTGGTTCTGTCCTTTTACTACCAGTTTTGGGTACTGACAGCAAACGGACGCTCATCTGGATGAGCCCAAACTCTGTAGGAATGTCGGCAGCAGATCCTTTCTATCCTATAAATTTCTCTGTGCCACCTCCATGGATCGGACTTGTCATTCCAGCAATCCCACAAGTGATCGATTGGATTTACCGCAGATCTGGAGAATTTTGGGACATCACCTTGGACTCTTTATCATGTTCCTAAAAGCATTCCTGACCGACCATTATTCAGAGGAAACAGGCGCTGCCATTAGGGAATCCTGCTGCCATGGAGAGGGGGTATCTCGTCTGTACAATGCTAGGCAGGTGACCTATCACATCCACATGATGCCAGGACCAGAGGTTTGCTGGGAGACCATTGCCCCATCACCCTGCCTCCGCTGGTTTGTCTTCTTCCCATAGTGCATCCTGGTGCCATCTCTTCCCCAGGTACTCTCCACAAGGAGAAACGGTCCCCATTAAATCTCCAATCAGAGGTTTCTCTCCGAGCCAAATCATACCTCCTGCGTTGCTCTGATGAGGGGCGTACTCCCCTGAAACACGTGTCTGCAAAGTCAGTATCTGGTTTAGCTTTACTCCTAAATCATGTGGCAAGGCTCGTTCAAGGGTCGATATTGACACTTAGGATTTCTATATCCAATAGGAGTTCTTGTCCTCTTCCTCTCTGAAAAAGACATTTCCGTATTTAATTCCCCAGGCAAGGGACACACATGCACCCAGCCGCCCTCTGTTTCTTCATGGTCCAGTTCTGATGCTCGGGTTTTCCAATCTCATAAAGTGATGCCATATCTCAATGACTAGTGGAAGTCAATCTCTATCAACCCCACCTATCCAGAAAATAAAAGGGGCCCATGTACTGGTGTCCTCTTACTGCTGGGGCAGAAGATATGCAGAATTAAAAAGTCACAGATACAAACACTGGTCCGTGCTGCTGCTCTCTAGTAAGTATTTATCTCACCCTGGTGCAGTATCTACAGCTACACTGCTCAGTACTGCAATATAATGTCCTCCATGCTGCTGCTTCTGAAAGTGTGAATCGGCGTAGTTTTCCTTGTGTCACTGCAGTCTCTTCCTTGTAAACAGGAAGTGGCTGCAACCAGAGACAACAACACCCGAGTCAGGTGTAAGTATAAGGGGTTTTCCAAACTTTAATGAGTTACAAAAGCCTAAATAAAGAAGTCATGTAGCTGATTTCATAATATGCGGATGCAAAGGAAAAAAGTAAATAAATGGTGAATTTACTATGTTATCTAACCAGAAAATCCCAGGTAACATCATTAGGTGAAAGCATACAAAGAGGAGTAATAGGACATACAAAATGGCGACCACTCAAATGCAAATGTGGTGCCAATATTCAAAAAGGGGACAAAAACTGAACTTGGAAATTATAGGCCAGTAAGCTTAACCTCTACTGTGGGTAAAATCCTGGAGGGCATTCTAAGGGATGCTATACTGGAGTATCTGAAGAGGAATAACCTCATGACCCAGTATCAGCACGGGTTTACTAGAGACCGTTCCTGTCAGACTAATTTGATCAGCTTCTATGAAGCGGTAAGTTCCGGACTGGACCAAGGGAAACCTGTAGATGTAGTGTATATGGAATTTTCAAAAGCTTTTGATACGGTGCCACACAAAAGGTTGATGCATAAAATGAGAATAATGGGGATAGGGGAAAATATGTGTAAGTGGGTTGAGAGCTGGGTCAGGGATAGGAAACAAAGGATGGTTATTAATGGAGCACACTCGGACTGGGTCGCGGTTAGCAGTGGGGTACCACAGGGGTCAGTATTGGGCCCTCTTCTTTTTAACATATTTATTAATGACCTTGTAGGGGGCATTCAGAGTAGAATTTCAATATTTGCAGATAACACTAAACTCTGCAGGGTAATCAATACAGGGGAGGACAATTTTATATTACAGGATGATTTATGTAAACTAGAAGCTTGGGCTGATAAATGGTAAATGAGCTTTAATGGGGATAAATGTAAGGTCATGCACTTGGGTAGAAGTAATAAGATGTATAACTATGGGCTTAACTCTAAAACTCTGGGCAAAACCGTCAATGAAAAAGACCTGGGTGTATGGGTGGATGACAAACTCATATTCAGTGGCCAGTGTCAGGCAGCTGCTACAAAGGCAAATAAAATAATGGGATGCATTAAAAGAGGCATAGATGCTCATGAGGAGAACATAATTTTACCTCTATACAAGTCACTAGTGCGACCACACTTAGAATACTGTGCACAGTTCTGGTCTCCGGTGTATAAGAAAGACATAGCTGAACTGGAGCGGGTGCAGAGAAGAGCGACCAAGGTTATTAGAGGACTGGGGGGTCTGCAATACCAAGATAGATTATTACACTTGGGGCTATTTAGTTTGGAAAAGCGAAGACTAAGGGGTGATCTTATGTTAATGTATAAATATATGAGGGGACAGTACAAAGACCTTTCTGATGATCTTTTTAATCATAGACCGGTGACAGGGACAAGGGGGCATCCTCTACGTCTGGAGGAAAGGAGGTTTAAGCAAAATAACAGACGCAGATTCTTTACTGTAAGAGCAGTGAGACTATGGAACTCTCTGCCGTATGATGTTGTAATGAGTGATTCATTAATTAAATTTAAGAGGGGACTGGATACCTTTCTGGAAAAGTATAATGTTACAGGGTATATATATTAGATTCCTTGATAGGGTGTTGATCCAGGGAACTAGTCTGATTGCCCTATGTGGAGTCGGGAAGGAATTTTTTTCCCCAATGTGGAGCTTACTCTTTGCCACATGGGTTTTTTTTTGCCTTCCTCTGGATCAACATGTTAGGGCATGTTAGGTTAGGCTATGGGTTGAACTAGATGGACTTAAAGTCTTCCTTCAACCTTAATAACTATGTAACTATGTAACTCTAACAAAGTGCTACATAGACACCGGAGAGCAGAAGTCTCATGTCTGTGTGTGCTGTGTATGGGGGACATCATAGCAGATAGTCTCCAGAGACTAGAGACCGAGCCTGCAGTGGGGAGAGAGGCCGGTTCTGTGTGGTACCGTTAGAGCCCGGTCACAAGGCTGTATAAAGTGGACACAGACCGGGACGTAGTGCACAGACTGGCCGGCGGCTCTCCCGACCCGAGCGTGATGGCTTCATGTATTTCTATGCAGCTGTAACGCTCAGATTGGGAAAGTGCGGCCGGACCGTGCACGGCACTCTAATCTTGCTCCCATTTAGGCTATGTGCACACGTTGCGGATTTTGCTGAGGATTCGCAGCAGTTTTCCATGCGGTTTACAGTACCGTGTAAACCTATGGAAAACCAAATCCGCAGTGCACATGCTGCGGAAAATACCGCTCAGAAACGTCGTGTTGTATTTTGCGCAGCATGTCAATTCTTTGTGTGGATTCCGCAGCGGTTTACACCTGCTCCATAATAGGAATCCGCAGGTGAAATCCGCAGGAATTCGGCAGTAAATCCGCAGGTAAAATTCAGTGCGTTTTACCTGCGGATTTTTCAAAAACGGTGCGGAAAGATCGGCACACAAATCCGCAACGTGGGCACATAGCCTTATACGACCGTCTGACTACGCCATAACTCTGCCCCTGTCACTGAGTTGCAATACCAGACACAACCCGTTGGCAGGTGTGGCGCTGTTTTTTGAAAGAACGAAGCCTTTGTGTTCTACTCCTGGAAAAGCCCTTTAAGTGCAGCTAATAACGTCTGACATGTAGCAGGCAGAGAGCTTGACGTTTTGGAGATAGTGAGTACACTCTGGCTCATATTGTCAGAAACCCCTTTAATACCCTCAGATTTTACTTTTCTGGGGAGAATCATGAGGCTTAATTGACTGCAAGCAAAATTTTCTTTATTGTCCATAGCAACCAATTGCAGCTCAGCTTTCATTTTACCAGAGCACTATACAAAATGACAGGTGGGCTATTATTGGTTGGCACTATAGGAAATGAAAGCTGAGCTGTGATTGGTTGACACTCCACGAAATGAAAGCTGGACTATGATTAGTTGACAGAGTATACCAAATTAAAGCTGCGCTGTGATTGGTTGCTATGTGCAACAAAGAGTGTTCATTTCTCAAGAGTCTGCACAAAGTATCCACATAGATAGAAATGCTGAGCGTTGTCGTGCTCCCACAACCATTACCAAGATCCACTGACTGCTGTGCTGGGAGAAACAGACAGAAAAAAAACAGCATTACCAGCAGATCAATCATCCTGACGTCATTTTAAAACCCGCCAATCAGGACGGAGCCGGCCTGCAGACCCCACCAATCAGCGAGCTTTCCGGGATTCCCTCCCTCCCGTCACTTTGCTGTTACGTGCGCGCTGCCCTGTCTCCTGACGTGCTCGTGCCCGCGGCGCTCCCTGTAGAGAAGCGCGCCTCCGCCGCTTCCTCCTCCTCTGCGCGGTCCCGGTGACGTCACGAGCGCCATATTGAACGACAGTTTTTGCTCCTCGTTCCCGAAGCTGCTTCCGCCGCTGCCTTACAGACTGCTACCGGCGACCGCCCGCTGCTGATCTCGTATTCCTGTCAGGAGCAGAACAGGGGGCCCCAAACCGGGGAGAAAGGGTTGGGGTCTCCTGGTTCTGGAGGTGAAAGTGTGGCTCGGAGGCTCGGGAGGCAGCCGGTGTGCGACAACCCCTCTTCCGGCCATGGACGTCGACCGGCTCCAAGAGGCTCTAAAAGGTCAATGCTGTTCTTCAGGCTCTGACTGTGGTGGTAATGGGAGGGAGAGACTATGGGGGAGCAGGGTGTGTAATGGGGGGCAACGATAAGGCTGTCAGGATGGGGGTGAGTGCAGAGGCTACGGGGTCCGGGGGAGGTGAGTGTGGAGGCTACGGGGTCCGGGGGAGGTGAGTGCAGAGGCTACGGGGTCCGGGGGAGGTGAGTGCGGAGGCCGCGGGGTCCGGGGGAGGTGAGCGTGGAGGCTATGGGGTCCGGGGAAGGTGAGTGTAGAGGCTACGGGGTCCGGGGGAGGTGAGTGCGGAGGCTACAGGGTCCGGGGGAGGTGAGTGTGGAGGCTACGGGGTCCGGGGAGGTGAGCGTGGAGGCTATGGGGTCCGGGGGAGGTGAGTGCGGAGGCCGCGGGGTCCGGGGGAGGTGAGCGTGGAGGCTATGGGGTCCGGGGAAGGTGAGTGTAGAGGCTACGGGGTCCGGGGGAGGTGAGTGCGGAGGCTACAGGGTCCGGGGAAGGTGAGTGTGGAGGCTACGGGGTCCGGGGAGGTGAGCGTGGAGGCTATGGGGTCCGGGGGAGGTGAGTGCGGAGGCTACAGGGTCCGGGGGAGGTGAATGCGCAGGCCGCGGGGTCCGGGGGAGGTGAGCGTGGAGGCTATGGGGTCTGGGGGAGGTGAGTGTAGAGGCTACGGGGTCCGAGGGAGGTGAGCGCGGAGGCTACGGGGTCCGGGGGAGGTGAGCGCGGAGGCTACGGGGTCCGGGGGAGGTGAGCGTGGAGGCTATGGGGTCCGGGGAAGGTGAGTGTAGAGGCTACGGGGTCCGGGGGGAGGTGAGCGTGGGGGCCACGGGGTCCGGGGGAGGTGAGCGTCAAGGCTACGGGGTCCGGGGGTGGTGAGCGTCAAGGCTACGAGGTCCGGGGGAGGTGAGCGTGGGGGCCACGAGGTCTGGGGGAGGTGAGCGTCGAGGCTTTGGGGTCCGGGGGAGGTGAGCGTGGAGGCTACGAGGTCTGGGGGAGGTGAGCGTGGAGGCTATGGGGTCTGGGGGAGGTGAGCGTGGAGGCTACGAGGTCCGGGGGAGGTGAGCGTGGAGGCAAAGGGGTCCGGGGGAGGCGAGCGTGGAGGCCACGGGGTCCGGGGGAGGCGAGTATGGAGGCCACGGGATCCGGGGGAGGCGAGTATGGAGGCCACGGGATCCGGGGGAGGCGAGCTCGGAGGCCAAGGGGTCTGGGGGAGGTGAGCGCGGAGGCTACGGGGTCCGGGGGGAGGTGAGCGTGGAGGCTACGGGTGGAGGCGAGCGTGGAGGCTATGGCGTCCGGGGGGAGGCGAGCGCGGAGGCTCCGGGGGAGGTGAGCGTAGAGGCTATGGGGTCCGGGGGAGGCGAGCGTGGGGGCCACGGGATCCGGGGGAGGTGAGCGCGGAGGGTCTGGGGGGAGGCGAGCGTGGAGGCTACGAGGTCTGGGGGAGGTGAGCGTGGAGGCTATGGGGTCTGGGAGAGTTGAGCTTGGAGGCAAAGGGGTCTGGGGGAGGTGAGCGCGGAGGGTCCAGGGGAGGCGAGCGCGGAGGCCACCGGGTCTGGGGGAGGCGAGCGCGGAGGCCACGGGGTCTGGGGGAGGTGAGCGCGGAGGCTACGGGGTCCGGGGGGAGGCGAGCATGGAGGCTATAGGGGGAGGCGAGCATGGAGGCTATAGGGGGAGGCGAGCGTGGAGGCTATAGGGGGAGGTGAGCGTGGGGGCCACGGGGTCCGGGGGAGGCGAGCGGGGGGCCATGGGGTCCAGGGGAGGCAAGCGCAGAGGCCACGGGGTCTGGGGGGAGGTGAGTGCGGAGGCTACGGGATCCGGGGGAGGCGAGCGCGGAGGCCACGGGGTCTGGGGGAGGTGAGCGCGGAGGCTACGGGGTCCGGGGGAGGCGAGCGCGGAGGCTACGGTGTCCTGGGGAGGCGAGCGTGGAGGCTGCGGGGCCCAGGGTAGGTGAGCGCTGAGGCTATGGGGCCCGAGGGAGGCGAGTGCGGAGGCCGCGGGGCCCGGGGGAGACGAGCGTGTAGGCTGCAGAGGGCGGATCCATTTGAGGACGCTAAGAGGGTACTGTACCCTAGTGACTTCAAGAAGTGAGTGTGTGAAGGAGGCTTTGGTTGTAGGGACAAGAGTGCGGAGGCTGGGGGGGGGATTGAGTTTGAGGAGGGAGGTAGAGGGATGTGAATGTTTACACTACGTATGTGGGGTGGGGTGAGGTGAGTGTTGAGGTTTTGAGGGTCCTGCAAAATAAGGAGAGAACTGTGACGTGTCTGGGAGCAGCATGTGTACCAACCACGTCCAGAGGGATTGGACAGTCAGACGTTTTGTCTGTAGCAAATTTTATTTATTTTATTTTCAGGGTTGACAATCAGTGAATGTAACAAGCAAGTTATCGCCAGACGTGTCAATACAATATCCTGTTAAATTAGTCGTTTGTATTTTTTTCTTTGCTACTAGTTTCCCTCCATTCAGAACTCTGGCAATACACATTGATTTGGGCTAAACAATCGGTTGAAGAATTGTCTGAAAATTTCAGTCCTGTCTGACTTTGTCCCAGATGATAGTGCTGCTAAAATGATGATTTGGTAATAAATTCTACCGAGGCGCAGATCTGTTTGTTTTTTTGTTTTTTTTGGTAGGAAATTTTTATGTTGTAAAGGGGTTGTCCCGTGATAAGTTATCATCTTATACAAAGCATGACAGGTGATAAGTTCTAGATTGGTGGGGGTCCGACTGCTGGAAATTGGGCATTTTCATGGAGCAACAGTGTGAATGTCCGACCACCACCCCATTCATTCCATATGGGACTGCCAGAAAAAGAGTGCAGCCCCTTAGAGAATGGATGGTGCGGCTGTCGAGCATGCACAGTGCTGCTCCATTCTAACGCGGGGATGAAAGTGTCCCATTCCCAGCAGTTGGACCCCCACTGACATGTGATCCCCCTAATCAGTGGATCGGTGCTACTTTATCATCACTGGACAGCCCCTTTAATGCACAGAGGGGGCACTGGTGAGCAAAGATGGAGGATTTGTGCTGGTGAGTGCGGTTCTTTTGTCCTACCAAGGCGTATCCAGACTAGTTTTGAGTATGATGCAGGAAATTGACCCGATCTTTATTTCTGGATCTTAGGAACCTGTCTTGAAATTTGTCATTGGCTTCTGGACTTATTTGCCAACTGAAAACACTGAATTGGTTTCTGGTTTTGTCATTGTCCCATCCCGAAAAGTTTGTAGAAGTTTCCCGTTTATTTGTGCATTGTTTGGGTTGCTGCACCTCCGTGCCGTGTGAAGCCGGGTTGGCACGTCGTCATTCCGAACTTGCCCTGCTCGACTAGCTTCCTGGCCTCCTTGGCTTCGGCTTTGTTGTCGGTCTTGCCAGGGCCAGTAGGGCAATGCTCAGAGAGATTGATGCGAGGGCACAGAGCGGGGTGTGTCGGGGAGGGCGAGCAGGGTGTGATGAGAGCATGCTCTGTGTCCTGGAGACACGGGCATTATGCGAGCACTGGGATAATGGTTGTCTGCACTTTTTCCAGGGAGTCTGTCCCCAACCCCCTCCCAGCAGGACCAGCACAATCCAGCTTTTTGCCGTCACAACCTTCAGCTGTTTGTTTCATTTGTAGCTAGGGGAAAAAAAAAATAAGAATCCCTTGTGGCGTCTGGATCGCTGCAAATCGCATTTGTATATTCTGAGCTATTGGATGTTCAGGTTTGATCAATTCTTGTAAGCGAAAAAGTAGCACTCTGGCGATTTTTATTACTTAGCTACTTATCCTTATTTATTATGTGCAAAGTGCATGTGTTAAAATACTTCCCGGTGACTGGCGACACCTCGCCAGATCTGTGTAGAGCAGAAGTCACGTTCTCCATGCAAGACTCGCATCAAAAACTTACATCGCGAAAGCGACTAATGGTCCACGGTGTGGCGCAGCTAGTCAAGAGTGTGTGCACGTGGTGCAGAGGCGGCTGGGGACGAGTGATGGGGTATAATACACGCACTGTGCACACAACTGTAACTAGGGGGTAGAGTAAAAAACAAAAAATAATAAAATGGCGGCACTGCAACTTTATCGCACCCGACTGGCGTGCCACGGATCATGCCACAGATCCTGCCACTCCTAATCTGATCCATGTATGCTCCTGCGTGAAAGTATGGAAGTATAATAGGGCCACTATCGTGCCGCTGCACACCCCGTTATGTCTCTGCACAACTTATCCTCATATATTCAGGACGGGACACTGGTTTTCGTACGGATCCTACTCTGATTTTTGCATCCAGTCAGTTCAGGCTGCAGATTTCTTGCTTAGCAATGCAGATGGTAAAATCTTGGATAAATCTGCACTATTTGTAGATTTCGCTGCCGCGGATGATATATTCTACCTGTGTGATTGTGCTCTTATACGGCCCCCTGGATCCCCTCAGATAAAGGAGCAGGGACTTGCTGACCATCACCATAAATCAAATTTCTTTTTAAGTTTTGCGTAAACTTTGTGAAAACCATTTACTTCTCCCGTACTGACGCATTGAATGAAAAGTTCTCTTCCTGCTCACACCACGTCAGAGCGTTTCTGACCCCGTGTGCCCTTGTCCTGTCCAATCAATATTCACACTTGTCATTTCTTCCTGTAGATATCTCCCCTGCGGACGCTCCGCTTTTTTGCTAATGAGTCACTTGTCACTGGTGCATCTTGTGATTTTTGCATCTAGTTTCCAGCACAGGTTGTCGGTCGCCTTTCGCTGCATTAATGGTTTTCTGCTCCATTGAACCTGAGCTATAAGTTCTGCTTTGTGTCTGCTGGGCATCCATAGGGGTGTAATATGTGCTTTTATGTTTTAGGAGGATGGGTTCACACCACTTCCTGGTCCCCGCTCTGCACCCCCTGTCTGGATACCAGAAATCTACCATTCATCCCGATGATTTTAATTGATTTTAATGAAGCAAACGGAGGGGAAATATATGAAATGTTTGACCCCCGTTTGTCTCATTGAAGTCAATGGGTAAGCCCCCGATGCCGTGCAGAGCGGGACCAGCCAATAAAAAGATTAATGGGGGAAAAAAACATTAACGCTGAGTATTTTTTTTTTTGTTTTTTTTTTTTCTTTTAGATTTTGAAAAAAAAGGGAAGAAGGAAGTGTGTTCAGAACTGGATCAATTTCTGAGCCATGTGGCGAAAACCGGAGAGACCATGTAAGTGGGAATGGGAATGGTCTCCTGACCGGGAGATTTTATATATTAATTTTTATTTATACCTTCTTCTTTTTTGTGCTTTTGGTTTTTCCTCCTCCTTTTCCAAGAATCATAGCTTTTTTAATTTTTTTTTCTACCGATCGACAAGCATGTGGGGTCATAACATCATAGGCACGGCTTCATGCAGAACTTAGCAGCATCGGAATACCCCCAAGGGCATGACGCACCAAATTTTTAAGGTCTTTTTTTTGGAGCAGAAACTTTCCGAAAACCACAAGTTTTGATTTGAAGAGTTTGTGCTTCAAAAACTGAAGATAACCTGCCGTTTTTTGCTGTCTAAGGGCACGTGGAAAGAGTGGTTACCACACAACTGCAAAGTTTTATAAGCAAGAATAACAAGTCTGCAGACGAGCGTTTGTAGGGACCTTTTGTTTCCGAGATGTCGGCAATCGCCAGAGTGAGCGAAAAGCTTGTTTACCGGATGATTTATTCCAGCGTCAAAATTATTTTCTGCAGCACATCGCCTCATGTAGACTGAGGATGTGCTGCCGATTGTGATTCTGTCAATGGAGACAGAAGGATCTGCTAACCATCGTTTCCTGTCGCCATGATTGATTTGTCAGCCTGTATAAAGGGGCCAATAAATGAGCACCAAACTGCCCGTTGCTAGGCTGAAATCGGAACTATTAGCTATGTACAACATTGAAAAAGCAGCACAGAGCGAAGCAGCAGTGCGGAGTGCAGCAGTGCGGAGTACAGCAGTCAGTGATTCTTCCCAGGCAGTGGTGGAAGACAAAGCTGCACAAGGAGTCAGTCACTGTGCAGCAGATCTGGCCCCCTGCCGCTAGTCTGATGGGCCCCGGTGCAAGATCTCTACAAGAGCCCCCCACCAATCTTGATTATTTATATATGCATGCATGCCCTCTAGCCTGGTATACATGTCCCCCGTTCTGTCGATGTTCTTTAATGTATTGCAAAAAATAAAACTACATACTCGCCAAGGGTTACATAGAAGTCATGGGGCCCCATAGCAAAAGTATAATACGCTCCCTATTGTCCTCCATGTAGCGTAATGCGCAGCCCGCCGTCCTCCATGGAGCATAATGCGCAGCCCGCCGTCCTCCATGGAGCATAATGCGCAGCCCGCCGTCCTCCATGGAGCATAATGCGCAGCCCGCCATCCTCCATGGAGCATAATGCGCAGCCCGCCGTCCTCCATGGAGCATAATGTGCAGCCCGCCGTCCTCCATGGAGCATAATGCACAGCCCGTCGTCCTCCATGGAGCATAATGCGCAGCCCGCCGTCCTCCATGGAGCATAATGCGCAGCTCGCCGTCCTCCGTGGAGCATAATGCGCAGCCCGCCGTCCTCCGTGGAGCATAATGCGCAGCCCGCCGTCCTCCGTGGAGCATAATGCGCAGCCCGCCGTCCTCCGTGGAGCATAATGCGCAGCCCGCCGTCCTCCGTGGAGCATAATGCGCAGCCCGCCGTCCTCCGTGGAGCATAATGCGCAGCCCGCCGTCCTCCGTGGAGCATAATGCGCAGCCCGCCGTCCTCCGTGGAGCATAATGCGCAGCCCGCCGTCCTCCGTGGAGCATAATGCGCAGCCCGCCGTCCTCCGTGGAGCATAATGCGCAGCCCGCCGTCCTCCGTGGAGCATAATGCGCAGCCCGCCGTCCTCCGTGGAGCATAATGCGCAGCCCGCCGTCCTCCGTGGAGCATAATGCGCAGCCCGCCGTCCTCCGTGGAGCATAATGCGCAGCCCGCCGTCCTCCGTGGAGCATAATGCGCAGCCCGCCGTCCTCCGTGGAGCATAATGCGCAGCCCGCCGTCCTCCGTGGAGCATAATGCGCAGCCCGCCGTCCTCCGTGGAGCATAATGCGCAGCCCGCCGTCCTCCGTGGAGCATAATGCGCAGCCCGCCGTCCTCCGTGGAGCATAATGCGCAGCCCGCTGTCCTCTAACGTCTGCTAATAACGATGAAAACCCTGTATTGCCGCAAGTCGTCTGATTTTATAAATAAAAGTACAGACTGGATTATCGTTCGAGCAATTTGGCAAAGTTTTTTTTTTTTTTCTTTAATTAAAATTTTGCATCACTCACCACCTACGGTATTTATACTTCATGCCTGTCATATGGCATTACTCTTTACTGTAGAAAGCCACTTTTTTTTTTTTTTTGGGGGTGCAGAATCCCTGCATTTTTGAAGTCTACCAGAAAAATGACAGAAAATAATCTTGATTTGCTGTAGATCTTAACCCTTTAAGGAACCAGACACTTTCTATATTTCTCCTCCTTTCTCCAAGAGCCATAACTTTATATACAGTTAGTGTATATATTATGATGTGGTTACGATGTGCTTGCGTCAGCCGGGATGATAGGAGCTGGCACGTGCATGCTCACCGGCAGTGGTGTGATATACATGCTGCAGTTGGTGATTGATCGGAGCGTGCTCTGGTCGCTGCAGGAATATAGCACCGCCGGCTTCTCCCCGGTATGACGTGGCCTCAGTTCTTAATTAACGACCATCATGAAATTGCACGACGCAGGTCATTAAGGGGTTGAATTGCAGGTCAGTTTCCACATGGAAGAGAATGCAATGTGTAGAGGAGACTTTAAAGATCTCATTTCTTGGCCGGTTCTGTACCCTGAGATTCTTTTTGATTCTTAAGTTCATTCATTTTCATAAGGCACAATATAAGCTGCACTTTACTAGGTTGCTGTAAATGCCTTTTTTTCAGCTGTTTGTATAATTTTCTGCAAAGTTTTGTGATTGCGTTTTTTCTTTTCTTTTTTATTCACTGTGAAGTTCCACATGATTCGGTCGCGTCCTGATGCTCGAGGGCATTTTTCATTACAGGCTGCCTCTCTTTTTTCTTTTTGCAGAGTCCAGTGGCCCCAGTTTAAAGATTACTTCATGTTCAAGCTTGAAACGGTGATGGACGACTTCCGATCATCTGCACCGGAGCCCAGAGGGCCCCCCAATCCCAACGTGGAGTACATCCCCTTCGATGAGATGAAGGAAAGAATACTGAAGATTGTAACTGGTTTTAATGGGTAAGTAACGAGCCGCTGGTAACCAAGAAATAATCCAACCAGAAAACTGAGCAGCTGCAACCACAGCAAGAAAGTGATGTGGCTCCCATCATCTCATGATCTAGGGAAACAACAACTCCTAGCGTGCCCTAACTATTGTACCTGGGTCACATCAGCTACAGATCCTCTGTGCACAGCACGGGGCCCGTCCTCCATAGAGGGGCTTGTGAACATATTCATCCCCTTCCCGTGGCTTTTTAACTATATTCTTACATTACAACTTGTGCGTAAATATTTTTGTAACCAGATTTGTGTGTGATGCATCAGCACTAAAGTTGTTGAAGTGAGAAAAATATATAGGCATACATTAAATTTATCAGATTAAATAGCTAGAAATTGTCATGTGCATATGTATTCACCCCTTTTGCTATGAAGTGCCTAATATGTTTTGGTGCAAGCAATTCCCTTGTTAAGTCCCATGCGTAGTGACAGGACGTCCCGTGTGTGCAATCTACAACCCCTGGCAAAAACGATGGAATCACCGGCCTTGGAGTATGTTCATTCAGTTGTTTAATTTTGTAGAAAATAAGCAGATCACAGACATGGCACAAAACTAAAGACATTTCAAATGACAACTTTCTGGCTTTAAGAAACACTAAAAGAAATCAAGAACAAAAAATGTGGTAGTCAGTAATGGTTACTTTTTTTTTTAACCAAGCATAGGGAAAAAATTATGGAATCAGTCAATTCTGAGGAACAAATTATGGAATCATTAAAAACAAACAAAAACCACTCCAACACATCACTAGTACTTTGTTGCACCACCTCTGGCTTTTATAACAGCTTGCAGTCTCTGAGGCCTGGACTTAATGAGTGTCACACAGGACTCTTCATCAATCTGCCTCCAACTTTCTCTGATTGCTGTTGCAGATCAGCTTTGCAGGTTGGAGCCTTGTCATGGACCATTTTCTTCAACTTCCACCAAAGATTTTCAATTGGATTGAGATCTGGACTATTTGCAGGCCATGACATTGACCTTATGTGTCTTTTTTTCAAGGAATGTTTTCACAGTTTTTGCTCTATGGCAGGATGCATTATCATCTTGAAAAATTATTTCATCATCCCCAAACATCCTTTCAGTTGATGGGATAAGAAAAGTGTCCAAAATATCAACATAAACTTGTGCATTTATTGAAGCTGTAATGACAGCCATCTCCCCAGTGCCTTTACCTGACATGCAGTCCGATATCATCAGTGACTGTGGAAATTTGCATGTTCTCTTCAGGCAGTCATCTTCATAAATCTCATTGGAACGGCACCAAACAAAAGTTCCAGCATCATCACCTTGCCCAATGCAGATTTATGATTAGTCACTGAATATGACTTTCATCCAGTCATCCACAGACCACGATTGCTTTTCCTTAGCCCATCGTAACCTTGTTTTCTCCTTCGCCTCATTGGGGGACACAGACTGTGTGTGACAGTAGACCGTGCCACTAGGAGGCTGACACTAAGTGATACAGAGAAAGTTCTCTCCTCCCCTGCAGTATACACCCCCCTGCTGGCTCTCAACTCCTCCCCTGCAGTATACACCCTCCTGCTGGCTCTCAACTCCTCCCCTGCAGTATACACCCTCCTGCTGGCTCTCAGCTCCTCCCCTGCCGTGTACACCCTCCTGCTGGCTCTCAGCTCCTCCCCTGCCGTGTACACCCTCCTGCTGGCTCTCAGCTCCTCCCCTGCCGTGTACACCCTCCCGCTGGCTCTCAGCTCCTCCCCTGCCGTATACACCCTCCCGCTGGCTCTCAGCTCCTCCCCTGCCGTATACACCCTCCTGCTGGCTCTCAGCTCCTCCCCTGCAGTATACACCCTCCCGCTGGTTCTCAGCTCCTCCCCTGCAGTATACACCCTCCCGCTGGCTCTCAGCTCCTCCCCTGCAGTATACACCCTCCCGCTGGCTCCCAGCTCCTCCCCTGCAGTATACACCCTCCTGCTGGCTCTCAGATCCTCCCCTGCAGTATACACCCTCCTGCTGGCTCTCAGATCCTCCCCTGCAGTATACACCCTCCTGCTGGCTCTCAGATCCTCCCCTGCATTATACACCCTCCTGCTGGCTCTCAGCTCCTCCCCTGCAGTATACACCCTCCTGCTGGTTCTCAGCTCTTCCCCTGCAGTATACACCCTCCCGCTGGCACTCAGCTCCTCCCCTGCAGTATACACCCTCCCGCTGGCACTCAGCTCCTCCCCTGCAGTATACACCCTCCTGCAGGCTCTCAGCTCCTCCCCTGCAGTATACACCCTCCTGCAGGCTCTCAGCTCCTCCCCTGCAGTATACACCCTCCCGCTGGCTCTCAGCTCCTCCCCTGCAGTATACACCCTCCTGCTGGCTCTCAGCTCCTCCCCTGCAGTATACACCCTCCTGCTGGCTCTCAGCTCCTCCCCTGCAGTATACACCCTCCTGCTGGCTCTCAGCTCCTCCCCTGCAGTATACACCCTCCTGCTGGCTCTCAGCTCCTCCCCTGCAGTATACACCCTCCTGCTGGCTCTCAGCTCCTCCCCTGCAGTATACACCCTCCCGCTGGCTCTCGGCTCCTCCCCTGCAGTATACACCCTCCTGCTGGCTCCCAGCTCCTCCCCTGCAGTATACACCCTCCTGCTGGCTCTCAGCTCCTCCCCTGCAGTATACACCCCCCTGCTGGCTCTCAGCTAACCAGTTCTTGCTTAGTGTCTGTAGGAGGCACACGGGTCTGGGTCAGACCCCAACGTTTTTATTTTACTTTTTACTTTTCTGTAAATTTTTATTTTTTAATTAACGGAGTGAAGGGGGCGACGGATCCTTTCAAGGTTCCGATCTCCCCCGAATCATCAACAGGCGAGCACGGCGAGTATACCTCCCCGTACCTTCTCCTGCGATGTGGGAAGCCATGCCTGAGCTCACTTCAGGGGCCACGGTTCCTTCACGGTCCCGATCTCCCCACACCAGCAGCAGGCAACCACATGGAGTGTCGCCTTTATGTATCCTCTCCTGGAGCCAGGCCTATAGCCGGACAACTGGCCCTGTCCACCCAGGGGCTGAACTCCGTGGATGTACAGAGGCCCCTCTCTATGGCGTCCGAGCAGCCCCCACTGTCCCACCACTGTGAAAGCGGATGGCACAAGGAGGCGGACGGTTCCTCTCCACCTCCCTAATAAAGGGATGATGGATTGAGGTTTACACCTTTTATCCCTGCACTGTCCATGCTGCAATACCCGACCTGCAGCAGAACATTAGAGTGCGCGCGCTTTCCTCGGCGCTGAAGCCCAGTCATCCGTGGCGGCTCCATGCCGGAATGCACACCGATGGTGACTGGATCAGAGATGGGTCTCTGCAGTGGGATGTTCACATGCTGACAGGCAGCCTCAGCTTCTGTGTGGCCCACCTCCCTGAGGTAACATGCCGGCTGCAAAAATTTATCCCCTGGCTTCGGCAGATGTGCAGGCCACATCCCGGAAGCCACGCCCGCACTATGGCGCACTGAGGCGGCTCCGCCCACCTTTTCTGGCGCTTCTTCCCTGGCACGGGAGCGATCGCTTCCCTCAGCAACGCTGGTATTGCTCCCGCCGGCTGCAGAAATGGAAGTCACGAGGCTCCGCCCACATCACGTCTGTGGTCTCGCCCCCCGAATTGGCGCCTCTCGCTCTCTGCGAGACTTTACCACCTCTGCAACTCCGGGGGCATGACCAGTATTCCTGTTCTTAAAGGTACATGACCAGTATTCCCTGGTCTTAAAGGCGCATGACTAGTATTCCTGGTTTTAACGGCACATGACCAGTATTTCTTGGTCTTAAAGCAGTTGGCTAGCAGGGGCCGCACGTATTCTAGAAACGTACACGCGCCTAGAAAACGGAAGTTTCATTTCTTGATCCCTCACGAATGATTTGCTGAGAACAAGTCTCTGAATATGGATCGGATATTGCCTTGGTTCTGGACTCACCACAACTTCAGAAAAGGATGGATTCGCCTATTGATATCAACCAATCTCTGTGGAATGACGAGGACTTCGGTTCTACTCTAGATCACGCAGCGTCCCTCATGAGGAAACTAAACTCCCTCGCAGAGCATCTGCCATTCACCCGGACAGGGAGCGTCCGGATAAGCCAATATGCAAACGCGGGGTGCTCCCTCCCTAAGACGTGAGATGAGATGCCATGCCTGGTCTGATTCTTAAGGGCGACGGGTCCTTTTTAAAGGACACCGATCTCCCCACGCCATCAAAAGACAAGCACATGGAGTGTCGCCTCCGTGTATCCTCTTCTACAGCCATGCCTAACGCCGGACAACCAGCCCTGTCCACCCAGGGACTTTTAACTCTGGATGTACAGAGGTTCCTTTTTTGGCATCTGAACACCCCCTCTGCATCTCCACTATTTAGCAGATGATTCAAGAAGGCGGACGATCCCTTTCCACTTCTCTGTTAAGCGGATGGTGGATTGAGGGTCATCATTTTAACTCCGCACAGTCAAAAGACCGCGGCGATAGTAAGAGACGGTTTTTCCTCCTTCTGCATGCAGCCGCGCATTCTGCCACTTGGCATATTAACCGGGTAGAATCTCTTGTGGTATACCTACCAGTATCCCTACCCGATGGATCATCAATTAAAAATACAACCGACTGTCAGATAGTAAATCTAGTTTCTTCCGTCTTGCGGCCTCCAGTTCAGTGCTCTAGCCTCCCTTAGCCGCCGCATGTGTTGCTAGAGCAATGCTCTCTTGGTCAGAGACCTTAACTATTTTGATTTCCTATAGACCCAACCAGCAGTGGATCAGTTGTCCAGGACGGTCTAGATCTAAGGGATCTTGGTTCCAAAATGGGGACCAAAAAGTAAGACCGATCCTGAACCTCAAACTTCTACCAAGCTTGACAAGGTCCCCCTTCTTCGGATGGAGTTCCTCCGCTCAGCCATTACTTCAACGGAACAAGGGGGAGTTTCTGGCATCCACCGACATTCGGGATGCTTACCTTCACATTCCTACGTTTTTCCCTCTTCAAAATTCCTTCGCTTTCCCTTTCACGAACAGCATTTTCAAATCACGACCTTGTCCTTCGGCCTTGCTACCACACCCAGAGTGTTCGCAAGGGTTATGGGGCTGTCATGTTCCTCTTGCACCCTAGAGGCGTGGTCGTCCTGCCCTACCTGGTCGACTTTCTAGCCGCTCCTTCAGCCCGGCGCTGAGTCGTCTATATCTCTTGCTATACCCTCTTTCCTGGGCTGGCAGATAAACTTAGACACGCTTTTTCCTCATTTCCAACCCAGCAGATATCCTTTTTGAGGATGATCCTGCACACTTCCAGAAGGATGGTAAATTCTCCCTTGAGACAAGGCCGTGGCCCTTCAACAGGGAGCTCGCGCACTTGTTCACTCATCCCCTCATTCCTTTTGATTTGCTGGGAGTGTTCTGTGGAAAATTGGTGACGACAATGGAAGTGGTTTCCTTCACTCCTCTCGTTTTCTGCAGGTCAATCAGGCTTTCAGAGGGTAGTCTGAGTTCCTTCCTTATCCAGGGAAGATCCTTTCTCCCAGTTATTAGTGACTACCGATGCCAGTCCTCTCCTCCTGATCATTGTTCTGGGGATCCGAATGGTACAGCTAGTTCTACAGCAGGTCCACTGCCTTCTGGCGGGTCACCCCATCCAATTCAATCGGATAATCCCACGTCTGTGCCATATGTCAATCATCTAGCAGGTACCCACGGTCAGGCGTCATGGCCGAGGTACCTCACATTCTCTGTTGGGCCACGATCTATCATCTGGTGATCTCGGCACTACGCATCTCAGGTGTAGAACTCTGGGCGGTGGACGCCATCAGGGTCCTGCCTCATGTGAGTGGGAACTTCACCCGGAAGTCTTCCATCAGATCCGTCTTCTCTGGAGCACTCCAGATGTTGGTCGGATGGCGTCCAAACTGAACGCCAATGTACTCTTAAGTTCATGGTTCGGCCTCCAGGTCCAAAAGCCATCGCAGTGCATGCTCTGGTTCTTCCATGGTACCAGTTTCCTTCACCCCTCTTCCGCTACTTCCGAGATCTTTTCGGAAGCAGGAAGGGCCCCAGTGATCCTAGGAGATCTGCACTGACCATGTCAGGTTTTTTCTCGTTTGCTCAACTAGTATTTTTCCGTCTTGGGCTGCTATCACACTAGCGTCGGTACGGGGCCGTCGCGCTGCGTCGGCCCGACGTACCGCCGCATACTGTGAAGAAAATGCCCGACGTTGGCAGCGGAAGCAGTCTTAAGACGCTTCCGCTGCTTCATTGTAAGGTCCGGGGAGGAGGGGGCAGAGTTTCGGCCGCGCATGCGCGGTCGAAAATGGCGGTCCCGAAGCACAAAAAAAGTTACATGTAACTTTTTTTTTGTGGTGGCGGTGCGCCAAAACACGACGCAACCGTCGCACGACGGTTGCGACGTGTAGCACTGCATCACTAATAAGTCTATGGAGAAAAAACACATCCTGCAGACAACTTTTGCAGGATGCGTTTTTTTCTCCACAACGACGCATTGCAACGTGCAGTGCACGACCCTAGTGTGAAAGTAGCCATAGTGCAACAAAACTGCAAATATGGACTTCCTCGCAGGGAGTCTTCACATGTGGTTCTTCCCTATCGCATACCATTTAGATCTTTCGGACCTTAATGATCCTGGGAGTCTTACAGTAGACTCCTTTTGATCCGGACAGACTTTACTATCAGGGAACATCCCCCTTTTTCTTTCTCTGCGATCTCCTCATCCTGACAAGTTTTCAGAGCTAGCTGCTCTGTTCTTTCAGACCTTTCCCTTATTACCATAATGGCAAGGTTGTCTCCAGGCAATCCCCATTCCTTGTTACCAACCTGGTATTGTATTCCCACAGTTATGAGGGCATCGTTCTTCCCTCATCTTTCGGCACCAGTCCACATAACGGAATGGGTTCCCCATATTCTGGACGTGGTGAGTGCTCTGAGTAGGTACGTCTCGAGGACTGCGTCCTTCCGAAGGTTGGACATTTTTATTTGGGCTACCTCACTGTAAGAGGAAGGCTTCCTGACGGTTACAGAAAGGGTTTAGCCGTTTCATCGGCCATGTTAGCTTGGTGGATTTGTTACACCATCCAGGAATCCTTCCGTGTTAGATGTCAGCCTATCTCCCTGTCTATCGAGGTTTCTTGGATTCTAGGCTCCAGGCGTCGGCACTGCAAGTGTTCATCCAGTCCGCATGCATTCCTGAAGCACTATAATTCCCACACTTTCACAGATGTGAGTCTGGGCAGGCGCACTCTGCAGGCCGCGGTGGCACACTTATAAGTAGCGGTTACACAGGGCCTGAGCTGATGTTGTCCCCACCCAGGGACTGCTTTGTGACTTCCCACCGTCTGTGTCCCCTAATGAGACGTAGGAGAAATAGGGATTTTTGTGTACTCACCGTAAAATCCTTTTCTCCGAGCCAATCATTGGGGGACACAGCTCCCACCCTATTAGCTTGTGCTTGTTTTATAACTTGATATGATATATATATATATATATATATATATATATATATATCTATCATGCTATATGCTCATATGTTATTGATCTCCTACTGCTTTTGCACCGAACTAGTTAGCTGAGAGCCAGCAGGGGGGTGTATACTGCAGGGGAGGAGTTAACTTTCTTTGTATCACTTAGTGGCAGCAGCATAACACCACGGTCTGTGTCCCCCAATGATTGGCTCAGAGAAAAGGATTTTACGGTGAGTACACAAAAATCCCTATTTCCTTTAGGCGGTTTCTTACAGTTCAGTTACAGACGTTGACTCCAGTTTCCTCCCATTCATTCCTCATTTGTTTTGTTGTGCATTCCCTGTGTTGCAGACATATTGCTTTAAGTTTCTGGTCTTGACGCTTTGATGTCTTTCTTGGTCTACCAGTATGTTTGCCTTTTAACAACCTTCCAATGTTTTTATTTGGTCCAGATTTTAGACACAGCTGACTGAACAACTAACATCTTTTGCAACATTGAGTCATGATTTACCCTATTTTAAGAGTTTGATAATCCTCTCCTTTGTTTCAATTGACATCTCTCGTGTTGGAGCCATAATTCATGTCAGTCCACTTGGTGCAACAGAATAACGAGCAGATCTAATTTCATGCAGGTGTTAGTTTTGGTTATGAAAATTTTTCAGGGTGATTCCATAATTTTTTTCCTCAGAATTGAGTGATTTCATAATTTTTCCCCTATGCTTGGTTAAAAAAGTAACCATTACTGACTGCCACATTTTTTGCTCTTGATTTCTTTTTAGTGTTTATTAAAGCCAGAAAATTGCCATTTGAAATGACTTTAGTTTTTGTGCCATGACTGTGATCTGCTTTTTTTTTCTATAAAATTAAACCACTGAATGAACATCCTCCAAGGCCGTTGATTCCATAATTTTTGCCAGGGGTTGTACATGGTCTGTCGGTATATACACTTTACCTTCTCTGAAAGGCCACAGAGGCTGCAACACCATTAACAAGAGGCACCACTAACCAAACACCATGAAGACCAAGGAGAACTCATCAACTTGAGGACAAAGTTGTTAAGTGCAAGTCTGGGTTGGGTATTTAAAAATAAATCCCAATCTCTGATGATCCCCTGGAGCACCATCAAATCCATTATCATCAAATGGAAAGAACATGGTACCACAACAAACCTGCCAAGAGAGGGCCGTCCACCAAAACTTTCAGCCCGGGCAAGGAGGGCATTAAAAAGAGGCAGCACAGAGACCAAAGGTAACCCTGAAGGAGCTGCAGCGTTTCCAAGTAGAGACTGGAATATCTGTCCATATGACCACAATAAGCCGTACATGCCATAGATGTGGCCTTTATGGAAGAGTGGACAGAAAAAAGCCTTAGTTTTTGTGTGTAGGCCTGTTTTTGGGCAAAAAGACATATGGGGTCGCTATGTCTGGCTCCAAACCAACACAGCTGATCACCCCAAGAACACATCCCCACAGTGAAACATAGTGGTGGCAGCGTCATGCTGTGGGAGGTTTTTTTGGGAGCAGGGAAAGTGGTCCAAGTCAAGGGTAACATGGATGGTGCTTAATACAAGAATATTCTTGAGGAAAACCTGTCTGTCATTGATTTGAGACGGGGATGGAGGTTCTCCTGCCAAAGCATCACTCGAGTGGTTTAAGGGGAAACGTGTAATTGTTCTGGAATGGCCGAGTCACAGCCCAGACCTTAATCCAATGGAGAATCTGTGGTCAGACTTGAAAATTGATATTCACCAGAGGAAACCACATAACTTTAAGGGGCTGGAGCAGTTTTGCCTTGTGAAATGGGCAAAAATCCCAGGGGCCAGATGTGGAAATCTGAGACTTATCCAAAGCGACTTTCTGCTGTTAATGTCGCAAAAGGAGGCTCTACAAAGTACTGACCTTAAGGGGGGTGAATAGTTATGCACACTGAAGTTTTCAGTTATCTTGTCCTATTTGTGAACCAAGTGCTCACAGTTGTCGGCATGTTCTTTACATGAACTGATGCAAACGCTCAAGAAAAACCTGTGAAATTCCAGGTTGAGGTAGCAAAACACAAAAAATGCCAAGGGGGGGAATACTTTCGCAAGCCACTATATACTACACCGCACGGGGCACCTCTGCTAAATATCTTTTTTCTCAATGGAAATCTCTAATTCCTGATTTGCAAACTGAGGAATGGGAAATGATTCTTGAATCCCCAACAAAGGTGTCCCCTTCGGCTAACAATAAAATGACTCAACTATACATAATACACCAAGCATATTTAACCCCTTCACGTTTATTTAAAATGGGATGGAATAGTTCCTCGGAGTGTCTGACATGCCATATGGAAGAAGCAGACTTTATACATTTGACTTGGGGTTGTCCGGTTGTCCAGTCCTTTTGGAGTGAGGTGACCTCACTACTTACCTCTCTGGTACATATTTCTGTCCCTTTGACCCCATTAATGTGCTTGTTTGGGATACTGGAGGAAGAGACATGGGGACACCATACTCAAATATTTTTGAGAGAAACACTTTTTCTGGCAAGGAAACTGATAGCACTGCGTTGGATGGGAAACAGCCACCCATCTCTTAGGGCTTGGATTGATTTGGTGAACTCAATAATACCTTATGAGCGTACGTTATACCAAAATAGAGGTTGCCCGGGGAAATTTGGTAAGATTTGGGATATATGGAACTCCTCATACTCCACCATGTCACCAAGAGACAGATAGCCTAGCTCCACTATAATGGAAGGTAAACGTTAATTTGCATTGATTCACGCCTTGTTGTCGCTACTTCGAAATGTTATTGCAGTGGAATTGGTTTTGGCAGTAGCTCAGTGTTAAGGTACCTTCACACTGAACAACTTAACAACGATATCGCTAGCGATCCGTGACGTTGCAGCGTCCTGGATAGCGATATCGTTGTGTTTGACACGCAGCAGCGATCAGGATCCTGCTGTGATATCGCTGGTCGGAGCTAGAAGGCCAGCACCTTATTTCGTCGCTGGATCACCCGCAGACATCGCTGAGTCGGCGTGTGTGACGCCGATTCAGCGATGTCTTCACTGGTAACCAGGGTAAACATCGGGTTACTAAGCGCAGGGCCGCGCTTAGTAACCCGATATTTACCCTGGTTACCAGTGTAAATGTAAAAAAAACCAAACACTACATACTTACATTCCGGTGTCTGTCGCGTCCCCACTGTGTCAGCGCCGGCTGGCCGTAAAGCAGGGCACAGCGGTGACGTCACCGCTCTGCTTTACGGCCGGCGCTTACAGTGCAGGGAAGCAGAACGCCGGGGGAAGCGACAGACACCAGAATGTAAGTATGTAGTGTTTGGTTGTTTTTTTTTTTACATTTACACTGGTAACCAGGGTAAACATCGGGTTACTAAGCGCGGCCCTGCACTTAGTAACCCGATGTTTACCCTGGTTACCCGGGGACTTCGGCATCGTTGGTCGCTGGAGAGCTGTCTGTGTGACAGCTCTCCAGCAACCACACACCGACGCTGCAGCGATCGGCATCGTTGTCTAGATCGCTGCAGCGTCGCTAAATGTGACGGTACCTTTAGAGTTTTACTACAGGTTTTTTTTTGTTTTGTTTTTTTTTTCTAGACATACTACACTATTTTGTTTTGGAAGAACAGGCCTATGTACCAAGATGTGTATTGATAAGATTTATTGTTTACATTTATATTGGCTTGATTGCAAGCAAAAAAATGTATGTCTCTTTTTTGTTACGTTTAATAAACGAATTTAAAAAAAAAATAAATCTTTTTTTTTCAGGGACTGCACACATATATGAATACCAGCTGACATCACACTTATTTCTCCCGTCCTCCTTTTTGCGTTCTGTCTCCAGTTTTCTGCTCATCGGTCACATTTCTCTGTTTGGCCGTCATTTACATCCTTGCTTCCCCCCCTTGCAGGACGCCGTTCACTATTCAGCGGCTTTGTGAGCTGGTGACCGACCCCCGGAGGAATTACACCGGCACAGACAAGTTTCTGAGAGGAGTGGAAAAGGCAAGTTATCCAGAGCTGTGGTGGGCTGTGAGCCCCCCGGCATTATTACTTATGGAGGAACTGTACATTGCATCTCCTCATAGCTGGGAGCAAGAGCATGGTTCCTATTGTGAAGGCTGACGTATGCTCTATGCATAAAATATTTCTTTTCCTTTTACAGAACGTCATGGTTGTCAGCTGTGTGTACCCTTCTTCTGAGTAAGTACATGGGATAAAACCATAGTCCAGCCGTGCTTGTGGGGCGACGTAGTTTTACTGGGGGGCCCAAGATGCTGGAAAATCTCTGTAATATATCTGTAAAAAAATGGGTGACCTCCTTTGATTGGCGGCAGCATTATTTAAAAAGTGTTCCATAATTTTTTGATAAGTGAGACACTGACCTGTGTGACCGCAGCAATCCTGAGAATGACGGGAAGAAAGCGGCGGCACGTTGCTGTGCAGAGCTCTGTAGTCCGTACATGAAGCGGTGTTGCAGGGAAAACTAACAGCCCCAGGTTCCCCATTTATTCTCTGGGTCTGTGCAGGTCCCATGGATGTCTTGCGACAGGTCAAAATGTGACGGCTATGTAGTTTAAGAATTAACGAGCATCAACTCCATCATCTTGCACCACATCCATGACCGAGTGCAGACCATAACTCGGACTTGGTGAAATGATTTCCAGCGCACTTTAGTCCAATCCAAATACACCAGAGAGGCTCGTTGTTTCGCTCAGCAGACACTGTGGAGTTAGACGGCGATTTATTACGTAGCGTTCTGCACTCGCCTGCACTGCATTTGACGTGGGCACCTGTATAAATGTGCACACTGGGATCGTTTGCACGGTCTACTTCGAATTTCCTAAAATCTGGTTTATTTTCTTGCAGGAAAAATAACTCTACTAGCATAAACCGAATGAACGGTGTGATGTTCCCTGGAAACTCCCAGAGTTACACGGACAGGTATGTAATGAAGCACCGCTTCATTAGTTCTTCGGTCTTCACTCCTCAGCGAGAACCACGTGTCTATGGATATGCTAAAGAAACTTTTGTGTCTCCAGGAACGTCGCTGGCACTCGCCCACTATGAGCGTTTTTCTCAAAGTGCAGTCGTCTTAATAACTTGTTTCTGTGACTACTTTAACAATCTGCTTTTAAGTAAAAGAAATATATTTTGTCTTTCAGATCGAACATTAATGGTCCAGGGACCCCGAGACCACTGAGCCGGCCGAAGATATCTGTCTCAAGTCCCATGACAACTAATGGTTTGCCCGATGGCAGCGAAAACAAAGACTCAGAAGGACAAGAAAAAGACGACACTCACAGGTGATTTATCAGACTGAGCTGATAAATGTGAGCAGGTGGCCGCCTGCCTTCCTTCCTTCTCAATCGAGTGGCCGCCTGCCTTCCTTCTTGATCTGATGGCCGGCTTCCTCCCTTCTCGATCGGGTGGCCGCCTGCCTTCCTCCCTTCTCGATCAGGTGGCCGCCTGCCTTCCTCCCTTCTCGATCTGGTGGCCGCCTGCCCGCCTTCCTCCGTTCTCGATCGGGTGGCCGCCTGCCCGCCTTCCTCCGTTCTCGATCGGGTGGCCGCCTGCCCGCCTTCCTCCGTTCTCGATCGGGTGGCCGCCTGCCCGCCTTCCTCCGTTCTCGATCGGGTGACCGCCTGCCTGCCTTCCTTCTCGATCGGGTGGCCGCCTGCCCGCCTTCCTCCCTTTTCGATCGGGTGGCCGCCTGCCCACCTTTCCTTTCTTCCCCAGTATATGTTGTCTGATTAATCCGAACAGTGCAAATGCTTTGACCTAATTTTAGTGGTGGTCAACATTAGACCCCTTGTATGATTCACAAACTACCCCAAACCATCTGGACATTTTTAATCAATCAACCGTTAAATTTTGACCCTGACCTTTCTCCACAGCGATTCCCTGTCCCCTGAGGACAGCTCTCCAAGTACTGTAAAGAACAAGCATATGGAGGAAGATCCAACAGAGGAGCATGAGGTGAAGAGACTCAAGTTTGACGACGAAGACGAGGAGGAGCTGGCCGCCGAGGAGCCCTCTTCCAGCCAGTCATCTAGTGAAATGACTGACGACGCTGAAGCCGTATCCACAAGCGAAGAGACGGAGAAGGAGAGCTGTGATACAGAACTTGCTTCAGAAGGTGGGGGTCTGTCCTGTACACGTGATCTGTTGCTTTAATGTGCAAACATGCTGACTGTAGATTAGTGGCTGATCTCCATGACTTCTGCCCCGTCAGGGGGTGAGTGGGTGATGCATAGATGTGGCGGTGCTGAAAGGAAACTGTCAGTAACATGCAGACAAGTAATGTGCGCTCTCCGTATACTATACTACAAGGTTTTCTCAGTACATGTCATAGCTGCATCAATCAGCCAGGCTGCACGATTGCAAATGGTTATATAGTTCTCTGAAACGCTCCATGTCAGGAAAAATATAGTTTGTCCATGGTGCTCGCCAAATCTTCAGAGATGAGGAGGAGGTGAGCTGTGACATTACCTATTGTGAATGATGTATCCTATGTTAACCCCTCGATATACAGTAAACACAGGATCCACCATTCACAATAGATGAGATCACAGCTCACCTCCTCCTGTACAATGACAGATAACCTCTATATACAGTAGATAACACAGGATCCACCATTCACAATAGGTGATATCACAGCTCACCTCCTCCTGTACAATGACTGATAACACCTCTATATACAGTATATATTGGTCGTTGTACAGGAGGAGGTGAGCTGTGACATCTATTGTGAATCCTGTGTAATCTACTCTATATAGTGTTATGAACAATAGCCGATCTGTGAGGATGAAAAATCTTTACAGAACAGGAAATGTGAGTTTTGTATAAAGCCTGGTGGCCAGCGTGATAGTTGTAAGATTTTTAGATGGAGTATACAGTTGAAACCAGAAGTTTCCATACACTATGAATGGCCGCAGAGGTGCGTCCGTTTCGCACTCTTCCCGTTTTTCCAAGTGACTGCTTCTTCTGAACCCCTCAGGGCACATTTCTTCTTTTAATCCTTTATTTGTTCCTCAACGCAGAATCTTTAGTGACATCAAGCGAATCTGCGACCGAAGAAGTCGAGAAGGAAACCGCTGACAGCGTGTGTGTAACTGAAGACACCACGGAGGAGGAATCCCAGCAAATGGAGCAGTCGGAAGCATCCGAAGCTGTCTGCGTCTCGAGCGCTGACGAGGCGGAGAGCACAACCTCCACTAGTAAAGCTGACACAGAGTGCACTGAACCCGAGCACCCAGAAACTCTTGAAAAGACCCCCGAAATTCCTCCCGAGTCTCCCATGGATAACAGTGAGGGGGCGACGGACGTAGCAGAGGAACCTATGGAACAGGACTAACTCCACTGACACCTAGAGACACCAGTATTTTCCAGACAGTTCTGTTTTTACACTGTATACAAATTTTACTTAATAAAAGCGGACCTTTAGTTTTACAAAAAGGCAGGTTGTGAATCAAAAAAAACACACAAAAAAAATTACAAACTTTTTCTGGAGTAGAAACTGAGCTTTATTCCCCCAATGTCAGGACTGTGAATCTCTCAATCCTTAAGGTTCTGGTCACCACTGACTTGTCGATTTTGGTCATTTCAGTGGTTCTTGTATAGAATTTTTTTATTATTATTTAGAAAGATTTTTAAACTGGAAGGTTAATTTTTCCTGAGGGTTTTTTTGTTTTTGTTTTTTGTTTTTTTTTAACCTATGAAAAAAAAATCAAACGTCTCTCTCCATCGTTGAAATTAATTTCTGCTAGACTTTAATTCTGTAATTATTTTTTTTTATTATATTGAAGACTTGATAGGAATGTCATTTCCTCTCCACACTAATTCCTACGGCAGTGAATGTACAAGCGCGGAGCTTCTCCAAACGTACGTTTTTTGACTTTTTAACCAAAATGCAAGTGCACCTGACTCTTCCCGTTCATGGGGGGCATGAAGGGCGTAAGTGCGGCCTGTGGGCTCATCCGAAGAGGGCACTGTCAGGGCGTGGAGCGAGAGCCTCTGCTGTTTTTACATCGTGGGTTCACTTTTAAGTATGAATTTTAGCACTTTGAGGACCTCTAGTGTTGAGCCATTCTAGGAATATTTTGGCTTCACTTCCCATGCACTGATCTGTATCTGGCCCCATGTGTACAGAGCCTGTGTAATGGTCCCATGGGTGCGGAGCCGTATTACTGCTCTGTAAAGCGGTACCGCTCTAATATGGCAGAACTTAGACTCCATTCACATCCAGTGCTGCCTGAACCCCCTCCCCGAGACTATTTGGTTATGTTCACATGTGGCAGATTTGTCATAAAAATCCTATTTACATGTAGAAAACCAATTCAGAAATGTGACACTTTTAAGAGTTGGGTAAAAAGATTTGTAAGTTCAAGTGATGAGCGAGCGTGCTCAGATAAGTGTTATCTAAGCATGCTCGGGTGCTTACCGAGTGTCCTCAGCATGCTCAAAAAATGAGTCCCTGCGGCTGCATGTCTACCAAACGGGCAATCAATGCATGTGTTATGGCTGTCGAACAGTCGCGGGGACTCAAACATGTTTGAGCATGCCGAAGACACTTGGTTAGCACCCAAGCATGCTCAGATAACACCTTACCCCAGCACGTTCGCTCATCATTAGTAAGTACCCAAGTATGCAGAACCCTGAAAATCTACCTGTCGGCAGCTTCCCCGGCCCCGGTACGAGTCACGCCGATCAGAAGAGGCGCCGGGGGATGGTTTGCAGGGTTCATGTCCAAGTTCTTGCAAATATTTTACTCAATTCCTATAATATTCCCTAATAAGCTCTTACCCCATAATGAATCCTTGCCTGTTCCTTGGCCTTTAACCAGCAGGGGGCGTCTTATCAGGATATTGGCTCAATTTTGGATGTAAAAGGGGCATAACACACACTTATATTGGAAGGTGATGGGTTAAACAGAACCTACTTTTTACCCTCGGTAACGTATACGGCCACCTCTGCGCTGTGGACTGTAATGGCGCCAATCTCTACTTTTGGGAAGTAGAGTTTTTGTTTTTTAACATTCCAAAAAAAAAGAAGACTGGATCTGCCTTTATATTCTTTTGTTTTTTGTTTTTTTACATAATTTTTTTATTTATGATGACACACGCCTGTCTCTGTAGCGTAGATACTGGCAAACTTGATTTCCGGGATAAGAAAACACTCTTAAGGGTACGTTTCAGACGTCTGTGTATTTGAATGCAGCGAGAAGTTAAAAAAAAATTTTTATATATTTTTTAATGGACTGAACGTCTGATAATTTTTTTTTCGAGATCCTAACGATTTATAGAACTTTTTTTTTTTTTAATTTTTTTTTCTCTAAATTTCGCTTTTTTCGACAGCCGGCGATAAAGAAGAACTTGTATCGTTCAGCTTTAAAGCACAACTTCTGCTCCCAGTCCTGTCAGCGTCACGATTCCCGGCTGCTGAATTTCTATTTTTTTTATTTATTTTTTTTCCAGACCTAATTTAGCTTTTTTGATATATAGAAATTTTTTTAAACTTCAGTAGATTTTTTTTTTTTTTTTTTTTTGTAGGATGTGACGAGTGTTCACTGCCTTTTGTGGAACGTTATCCAATTGTATAATTTCTGTGTGTAAAAACCTGAATGCTTTGGGCTTTCAATACAGTATTCATATGAAGCAATAAATATTTATGTTATAAGTGACGGAGTACAATTTTTATCAAATTATATATAAGCTGATTTTTTTATTTTTATTTTTTTATTTCTATTCTGCTTTCTGTGAAGAGCTGGATAAGTTTATCAACCACTTTGGGATTTTTTTTTTTTATTATTATTTTTTACTTTGTATTTTGGGCTTAAAATCACTTTTGCAATTGAGTTTGATTAAAAATGTTGCATCATTCGACTTTTACAGGCTCTTTTGTTTCCTTATATATTTCTGGCTGCTGAAGGAGTTAACTGAGGATCTATTAGTGAGTTCATTCGTTTAATTACTCTTATGTGTCTTTCTCTGATCTCTTCTGATTTTATTAACAAGGACCACATCAAAGTTGAGCTAAATTTTGATGTATCTTTCTCTGATCCCTTCTCGGTTGATTTATAAAAGCCCTGATAGAGTGAGCTCACTGGCAGAGTCTAAGATAACTCCTGCAGACCGCAGCAATCTGAGAATCTGTCGTTGATCTCGTTCTGATGGGGCGTTTGTAACTCTCGTATGAACTTTGATGTGGTCATGAGCCCCAACATTGATGTAGTCTTTGCTCATAAATTAGCCAAGTGTTATAAATGCCCAATGAGAGTGTGCTCACTGACCGATGCTCAGATAACTCATTCTGCAATAGAAAGTGCAACACGGAGGCTGTAGAAGGCGAACGGTGCAAAATTTCTAATGATACCCAATTGCAAAAATGATTTTTAGTCCAAAATACATGCAAATAATAAAAGGTCCTTTAAAGGGGATGTAGATTGCTTGCTCAAGTGTCAGTTTCCATTCACATTTATTTTTCCTGTGGCTGAGAAATTCCCAGACTCCTGACACCTCAAGGCCCCGGCCTATGTGACTGCACAGTGTAAGGTCGTAACGTCTCGCCGCTAAGGATGGTGATCGTAGTCTAGTTGCTACCTACAAACTATAGCAATAGGACGGATGTCGGTGCGACCACTTGCCGATCATTAGTTACGATCTTGTGCCATCCCTGGTATAATAACTGCACACTAGTATATGAGCCGATATAGACGAAGGAATGGCTGGAAGATGTGCTAAGATTTCTTGCTAAACACTGCCACCTCGTGGCCAAAGTGGGGTACAAGCTACACCGAGAACATCAGGTCATCTCCAAAGAACATCTGCAGTCTGTGACTCTCCTGAGGTTGCTTGCATGCTGGGAGCTGTAGTTTTTCAATAGTTGGAAAAGTTGCAATACTGTCCCAGAGGGTTTTTAAAGAGGTTTTCTAGGCTTAGGCAAGATCAGTAAAAGAAAAAAAAAAATTGGAGCAGTATTATCAATATTAGATCTCACTCTGTGAGAATTGCCAATGTTTTAATGATCTCTATCTGATTCAGTTAATGCTATGGATTTGATTACAAGAACAGTAAAATGGACAACAAGGAAACAAACAACTTTTTCCAAGTTTTCTAGTGCTGCATCTTAGCTTGGCCCCACTAGGGGGAGCTCTGGGTTTGGAAATGTCTTTCTTGCCCAGGGTCTGGTGGCTGTGTGCTCATGGTGCCATCACTGCGCTGACACATAATGTAATGTTTGACTAACATGTTACCAAGATACATTACATTATAGGAAAGATATATAACACATCTGGATGCTAAAGAGAAATATTAGAGTTGCAGCAATTGATGCTGTGGCTGCTACGGCCGCCGGACCTCCCAACAACCATAGACAATGAGTCCTTAATAGTCACAGATTGGGGTCTCAGCAGTGAACTGCAGACGGGACGGTGACCGTGCACTCGGCAGGACTCAAACCAAACGTTTCTCCCATTTGTTGAAGAGGATCTGTCTGTCTGAGAAATTAGTTCTCATAACAGTTCTGGACTATTTCTTCACCTTCCTCTGTTAGTCCTGGAAATCATTTTGTGGTGGGTCCTTGTCCTATCAGTGCTGGACTGTGGAGGAATAACAGCGGAACGGCACAAGACCTTCATCTAGTCTTATTTCTATCTGTTCACAAGAGGATTCCATGGAGACTAAATTACCAATAAACTTAGTGTATCTATTCATCCATCCAAGTACTATATATCTGCACTGTTCATCCATCCATATCTATATTATGTTACCCACCTTTCCTGGGCTCTTCTCCCTACACCCGATCCGCTAAACGTTCTTGTTTAGAAATACAACATGTCGGCGTGCTCCCATGTGTTGCATTTCTTGGACCTATGTATGGCCTTCCAAGATACACACCTATGTCTTGTTATTGAGTCTCTTAGTTTGTTGGTGCACCATGACCTGCCTGCGTGTTCCAGTACCTCTGCTAGCTGTCTCCGGTCTCCAGGATGTCTTCAGCCTGTCTGTGACTTCCAGTGCCTCTGCTGCCCATCTGCAGTCTCCAGGACGTCTCCTGTCCGCCTGCAGCTTCCAGTACCTCTTCAACCTGTCTCTCGCGTGCTTCATCTGCCTGATGCACCGACACCTGAGGCCCATATGTCTACTGGATATTGGGCTTCTAGGATCCACCTCACCACGTGAGCCTAATACTATCTATTATCTATCTATATATTTATCCATCTATTATCTATATCCTTACAAAAATCTGTCTTCGGTCACTGGCTACACATGTTCTTGTGCCCCGCAGTCCATAAGAGTCCTTCATGCTTGTGCCCCTATTACTATGCCGTTGCCTATACGGTGGTGTACCGTCTACATGTGGCTTTTATATACAGTGTGTCTGTGATTATTGTCCCTCTTACATTCAATCAGTGATGTTATTCTACAATTTTAATGGATCACATTATTTATAACTACAATCCGGATTTCTTACAGACTTTGAAACTTTCCAAATGAAGCATTTGCAGAACGCAGATGCAGCGTTGGGCCCCAGCAGGGCCCCGGAGGATTCCACAAATGCCTCGTACCATTCCTATAGCAACATCTGCGAAAAATGTCAGCCTGGAATCTGACAAGCCTCCGATCAGCTGAATGTGGAGGTAGAAAAGAGGCCGTTCACTGGAGTCATAGGGGTCCGGACTGTTCTGCTGGAGGGTCTGCTGCACCCACTGGTTACAGAACAGGACTGCCTGGAACACTTATGTGTTAAGTGCATTTTTTGGTTACAGAAATGCACCACAAAGTGCAGCAATACAATGGCAGCATTGGCAGACCAGCGAGCGGCTCCACCGGCAGATGTTCATTGCTCTGTATGGTGAAAGTCTGCACCCAAGGCCGTGTGCAAAGAGAGATCCTCAGCGCAATTACTGAAAATAATCTCTATATAAAGACCAGCACCGATATTACCGCCATATGGTGACCATATAGTAGTAGATAGCAGTGCTGCAGAACATATAAGAGATCACAGCACAGTTATTGATGGTGACTTACCGCTGACGTTCTTTCTGGTGGAATCGTTCACTTTTCCATCTGGCCCAGACCGACATGACAACTTCATCCACCCAGGACTGTCTGCAGAGAATACAACAAAGACACATTTCACTTCTCATATTCCAGCCCCATCAACATCTATTCCCAACCTACACAAACTCCCCATCCTGCTGATACCCCAATACAGAGCCGCTGCTGCCATATGTGTCCCTATTACTGCCCCTGATACCCCAATACTGAGCTGCTGCTGCCATATGTGTCCCTATTACTGCCCCTGATACCCCAATACAGAGCCGCTGCTGCCATATGTGTCCTTATTACTGCACCTGATACCCCAATACTGAGCCACTGCTGCCGTATGTGACCCTATTACTGCCCCTGATGCCCCAATACTGAGCCGCTGCTGCCGTATGTGTCCCGATTACTGCCCCTGATACCCCAATACTGAGCCACTGCTGCCGTATGTGTCCCGATTACTGCCCCTGATACCCCAATACTGAGCCACTGCTGCCGTATGTGTCCCGATTACTGCCCCTGATACCCCAATACTGAGCCACTGCTGCCGTATGTGACCCTATTACTGCCCCTGATGCCCCAATACTGAGCCGCTGCTGCCGTATGTGTCCCGATTACTGCCCCTGATACCCCAATACTGAGCCACTGCTGCCGTATGTGTCCCGATTACTGCCCCTGATGCCCCAATACTGAGCCTCTGCTGCCGTATGTGTCCCTATTACTGCCCCTGATACCCCAATACTGAGCCACTGCTGCCGTATGTGTCCCTATTACTGCCCCTGATACCCCAATACTGAGCCGCTGCTGCCGTATGTGTCCCTATTACTGCCCCTGATACCCCAATACAGAGCCGCTGCTGCCGTATGTGTCCCTATTACTGCCCCTGATACCCCAATACTGAGCCGCTGCTGCCGTATGTGTCCCTATTACTGCACCTGATACCCCAATACTGAGCCGCTGCTGCCATATGTGTCCCTATTACTGCACCTGATACCCCAATACTGAGCCGCTGCTGCCGTATGTGTCCCTATTACTGCACCTGATAACCCAATACTGAGCCGCTGCTGCCGTATGTGTCCCTATTACTGCACCTGATACCCCGATACTGAGCCGCTGCTGCCATATGTGTCCCTATTACAGCACCTGATACCCCAATACTGAGCCACTGCTGCCGTATGTGTCCCTATTACTGCCCCTGATGCCCCAATACTGAGCCGCTGCTGCCGTATGTGTCCCTATTACTGCCCCTGATGCCCCAATACTGAGCCGCTGCTGCCATATGCGTCCCTATTACTGCCCCTGATACCCCAATACAGAGCCGCTGCTGCCATATGTGTCCCTATTACTGCCCCTGATACCCCAATACAGAGCCGCTGCTGCCGTATGTGTCCCTATTACTGCACCTGATACCCCAATACTGAGCCGCTGCTGCCATATGTGTCCCTATTACTGCACCTGATACCCCAATACTGAGCCGCTGCTGCCGTATGTGTCCCTATTACTGCACCTGATAACCCAATACTGAGCCGCTGCTGCCGTATGTGTCCCTATTACTGCACCTGATACCCCGATACTGAGCCGCTGCTGCCATATGTGTCCCTATTACAGCACCTGATACCCCAATACTGAGCCACTGCTGCCGTATGTGTCCCTATTACTGCCCCTGATGCCCCAATACTGAGCCGCTGCTGCCGTATGTGTCCCTATTACTGCCCCTGATGCCCCAATACTGAGCCACTGCTGCCGTATGTGTCCCTATTACTGCCCCTGATACCCCAATACAGAGCCGCTGCTGCCATATGTGTCCCTATTACTGCCCCTGATACCCCAATACAGAGCCGCTGCTGCCGTATGTGTCCCTATTACTGCACCTGATACCCCAATACAGAGCCGCTGCTGCCGTATGTGTCCCTATTACTGCCCCTGATGCCCCAATACTGAGCCGCTGCTGCCGTATGTGTCCCTATTACTGCCCCTGATGCCCCAATACTGAGCCGCTGCTGCCATATGCGTCCCTATTACTGCCCCTGATACCCCAATACAGAGCCGCTGCTGCCGTATGTGTCCCTATTACTGCCCCTGATACCCCAATACTGAGCCGCTGCTGTCGTATGTGTCCCTATTACTGCACCTGATACCCCAATACTGAGCCACTGCTGCCGTATGTGTCCCTATTACTGCCCCTGATACCCCAATACTGAGCCGCTGCTGCCGTATGTGTCCCTATTACTGCCCCTGATACCCCAATACAGAGCCGCTGCTGCCATATGCGTCCCTATTACTGCACCTGATACCCCAATACAGAGCCGCTGCTGCCGTATGTGTCCCTATTACTGCCCCTGATACCCCAATACTGAGCCGCTGCTGTCGTATGTGTCCCTATTACTGCACCTGATACCCCAATACTGAGCCACTGCTGCCGTATGTGTCCCTATTACTGCCCCTGATACCCCAATACTAAGCCGCTGCTGCCGTATGTGTCCCTATTACTGCCCCTGATGCCCCAATACTGAGCCGCTGCTGCCATATGTGTCCCTATTACTGCACCTGATACCCCAATACTGAGCCGCTGCTGCCGTATGTGTCCCTATTACTGCACCTGATACCCCAATACTGAGCCACTGCTGCCGTATGTGTCCCTATTACTGCCCCTGATACCCCAATACTGAGCCGCTGCTGCCGTATGTGTCCCTATTACTGCCCCTGATGCCCCAATACTGAGCCTCTGCTGCCGTATGTGTCCCTATTACTGCCCCTGATACCCCAATACTGAGCCACTGCTGCCGTATGTGTCCCTATTACTGCCCCTGATACCCCAATACTGAGCCGCTGCTGCCGTATGTGTCCCTATTACTGCCCCTGATACCCCAATACAGAGCCGCTGCTGCCGTATGTGTCCCTATTACTGCCCCTGATGCCCCAATACTGAGCCGCTGCTGCCATATGTGTCCCTATTACTGCACCTGATACCCCAATACTGAGCCGCTGCTGCCGTATGTGTCCCTATTACTGCCCCTGATACCCCAATACAGAGCCGCTGCTGCCGTATGTGTCCCTATTACTGCCCCTGATGCCCCAATACTGAGCCGCTGCTGCCATATGTGTCCCTATTACTGCACCTGATACCCCAATACTGAGCCGCTGCTGCCGTATGTGTCCCTATTACTGCACCTGATAACCCAATACTGAGCCGCTGCTGCCATATGTGTCCCTATTACTGCCCCTGATACCCCAATACAGAGCCGCTGCTGCCGTATGTGTCCCTATTACTGCACCTGATACCCCAATACAGAGCCGCTGCTGCCGTATGTGTCCCTATTACTGCACCTGATAACCCAATACTGAGCCGCTGCTGCCATATGTGTCCCTATTACTGCCCCTGATGCCCCAATACTGAGCCGCTGCTGCCGTATGTGTCCCTATTACTGCACCTGATACCCCAATACAGAGCCGCTGCTGCCATATGCGTCCCTATTACTGCCCCTGATACCCCAATACAGAGCCGCTGCTGCTGTATGTGTCCCTATTACTGCACCTGATACCCCAACACTGAGCCGCTGCTGCCGTATGTGTCCCTATTACTGCACCTGATACCCCAATACTGAGCCGCTGCTGCCGTATGTGTCCCTATTACTGCCCCTGATACCCCAATACTGAGCCGCTGCTGCAGTATGTGTCCCTATTACTGCACTTGATACCCCAATACTGAGTCGCTGCTGCCGTATGTGTCCCTATTACTGCCCCTGATGCCCCAATACTGAGCCCCTGCTGCTGTATGTGTCCCTATTACTGCCCCTGATGCCCCAATACTGAGCCACTGCTGCCGTATGTGTCCCTATTACTGCCCCTGATGCCCCAATACTGAGCCGCTGCTGCCGTATGTGTCCCTATTACTGCCCCTGATGCCCCAATACTGAGCCACTGCTGCCGTATGTGACCCTATTACTGCACCTGATACCCCAATACTGAGCCGCTGCTGCCGTATGTGTCCCTATTACTGCCCCTGATACCCCAATACTGAGCCGCTGCTGTCGTATATGTCCCTATTACTGCCCCTGATGCCCCAATACTGAGCCGCTGCTGCCGTATGTGTCCCTATTACTGCACCTGATACCCCGATACTGAGCTGCTGCTGCTGTATGTGTCCCTATTACTGCACCTGATACCCCAATACTGAGCCGCTGCTGCCATATGTGTCCCTATTACTGCACCTGATACCCCAATACTGAGCCGCTGCTGCCGTATGTGTCCCTATTACTGCCCCTGATGCCCCAATACTGAGCCGCTGCTGCCGTATGTGTCCCTATTACTGCCCCTGATACCCCAATACTGAGCCGCTGCTGCCGTATGTGTCCCTATTACTGCCCCTGATGCCCCAATACTGAGCCGCTGCTGCCGTATGTGTCCCTATTACTGCACCTGATACCCCAATACTGAGCCTCTGCTGCCGTATGTATCCCTATTACTGCATCTGATACCCCAATACTGAGCCGCTGCTGCCATGTATCCCTATTACTGCTCCTGATACCCCAATACCGAGCCGCTTTATGTGTCCCTATTACTGCACCAGCTGTGTGGTATAAAGTGGCGCTCCACTTACTGCGCCACATAGTAATACCACCACTGTGCCCCTTACAAAGTAATAATGCCTCCTTTGTGCTCTCTAGATGGTAAAATTGCCTCTTAGAAAATGTTAATGCCCTGTGCTAGTGCCCTCCACATTTTCTCCCTAGAAAAGTAATAAAACCACTTTTGCAACTTTGATGGTTATAGTACCCTGAGTGTCCCTATAACAATAATGCTTCTGAAGTGCCCACATTTAATAATTTCCTCTGAGTTCCCCTATGTACAGGTCCATTATAGTCAGTATAATGTCCCCACAGCTCCCTTATACACAGTATGATGATCCCACAGCTCCCTTATACTCAGTATGATGATCCCACAGCTTCACTATACACAGTGCTATGGTCCCACAGCTCCCCTATACACAGTATGATGATCCCACAGCTCCCTTATGCACAGTATTATGGGCCCACAGCTCCCCTATACACAGTATGATGATCCCACAGCTCCCTTATACACAGTATTATGGGCCCCCAGCTCCACTATGCACAGTGTTATGGTTACACAGCTCCCCTATGCACAGTATGATGATCCTACAGCTGCCCTATACACAACATTATGGGCACACAGCTCAGCTATACACAGTATAATGCCCCCACAGCTCCCCTCTACACAATATGATGTGTTTACAGCTCCCCTATACACAGTATGATGATCCCACAGCTCACCTATACACAGTATTATGGGCCCCCAGCTCCACTATACATAGTATGATGATCCCACAGCTCCACTATACACAGTATAATGGGCCATCACCTCCACTGTACACAGTGTTATGGTCCCACAGCTCCCCTATACACCATATGAAAATTCCACAGCACCCCTATACAAAGTATGATGATCTTACAGTTCCGTTGTACACAGTATGATGATCACACAGCTCACCTATACACAGTATGATGATCACACAGCTCCCCTATACACAGTATTATGGGTCCCCAGCTCCACTATGCACAGTGTTATGGTCCCACTGCTCCCCTATACACAATATGATGAACCCACAGCTCCTCTATACACAGTATTATGGGCCTCCAGCTCCACTGTACTCAGTTAATGCCCCCCCCCCCAACTCCCCTACACAGTATGATGGGCCTACAGCTCTGCTATACACAGTATGATGATCCCACAGCTCCCATATACACAGTATGATGATCCCACAGCTCCCCTATACAAAGTATGATGATCTTACAGTTCCGCTGTACACAGTTTGATGATCCCACAGCTCCCCATACACAGTATGATGATCGTACAGCTCCCCTATACAGAGTATTGTGGGCCCACAGCTTCCATATACACAGTATAATGCCCCCAGAGCTCCCCTATGCCCAGTATAATGGGCATGCAGCTCACCTATACATAGTATAATGTCCCTATAGCTCCATTGTACACAATATGATGTCCCACAGAGTTCCCCTATACATAGAATGATGTCCTAACTGCTCCCCCAAAACACAGTATAATGACCCCAAAAGAAGCCCCCACACTGTGTACATCAAGTGTATGGCACCATGTCTGTATAACAAATAGGGGGGTCCAATGTGCGACACTTATAAGCTATACTATGGATAGTTGATGATAAGTGTCAATCTTGGACCAATCCTGGGGGGGGCCAGATCATTCTCAATACAACGAGCTTCCACCATGTGCCACGTTCAATAACAAGCACTGATATAATGGTAACGCTTCCTAATTTGTGCCCATTCCCAGCAGGGTACCCGGCCCACGGCTGCCCCGAGGGCCGAGAACAATCCACAGCATACTGTAAAGTGCCGTTATAGGGGATGCGAGGGGTTAATCCAGTTTTGTAGTCTCATATCTGTTCTTAATGACGATTAGTCCTGTAATCCTGCAAATTCAGCAACTTATTTACACTACGTCCGTAGCCGGGATTTCAACCATCGAGCCATCATGTCAAATTGGACTGTGCCGCTTCATGGTTTTTATAGTGGATATGCTGCCTTAATGAGGAGGAGAGATCCATAAGGTTGTTACAGGGTATGTATACTTTTGCAGCCATTTTTTATTGTGCCACTGTAAGCAAAATAAAAATTGAAGCCACTTTGCAAACCATTGTTGTTAAAAATACCCTACCGTTTTGTGTATGCAGCTCTTTTGTAAAACAATGTACTAGAATTTATAGTTTATATGCTGCCTTAATGAGGAGCAATCCATAAAGTTGCTATAGGGTATGTATACCTTTGTGGTCATTTTTTTTATTGTAAAAAATAAAGCCACTTTGCAAATATTAAAAATTCCTTACAATTTCTTGTACGCAGCTCTTATGCAGATCTATGTAACAAGGCAGAGTGTTTGGGGTTTTTTTTGCACTCCCTTGCCATGCCTTTACATATATATAAAGGGGGTCAGAGAATGTGGGGTAACTCAGGACTGCAGGATCAGGATGTAGATACGGGTTTGTTTGTAGTCTGTAACCATGGAGAAGGTGTCTTTAAATTAAGAAAATTATGTCTTTTGCAAAGATTTTTTGATGTTTTATTAATGCAACTTTGCAAAAAGATTTAGTTTAAAAATTCAATTTTTTTTGCAGATCTATGTCTGAAAAAATGGATTTCTTTATTCGGTCCACTATTTCAGACAACCTTCAGCATCAGGCTGTGACTGCTAATGATCAGTCTGCATAGGAGCTGTATACACAAAACGGTAGGGGATTTTCAGTGAATACTATTTGTAACATTACTTCACTTTATATTTTGGTTGTAGAAATGCAATAAAAAGTCTACAGGCCTTATAACTACTATTTTTCAAGATTAATATTGAATTTATGATATTTTCCCCCACTCCTTGGGTATTTTTTTGGGGGGGGTTGTAATGAAATTAAAAAAACAAATGGTCAGCCATTACTAAATCTGAAAACATTATGCAACAATCCCTTTTTATTACCATAAAACATATTTGCTTGCGGCACCAAGGCAAGCAATATGATGATGTTTGGTGCCTGTGACTGGATGCTGCACGCTGCTGGTTTATGGAGACGCTCAGGACGGGGTGAGCGGCTTAAATGGCAATGAAAGGAAATTGAATTTAAGAAAATGTTTCAGGAAACACTTTAAGAGTGAAGAGATGCTCAGAAAGAACAGCGGAGGGGAAAGGAATGATCAAAACCAGAGCAATCAGACGTTTTCTTATCAAGGAGATTCTTTTCTTCAGTCTTTAATAGAAAATTAAAGACGAGGCATCATGGGAAATAATGAGCCTCTTTCCTTCCTAGGGCATCTCTCTGTCTTTCTAAATATATCTATACAATTCATGTCTATTGTTTCTCTTCCTTTCTTCTTTTCCTTTCTTCTTCCTTTCCGTTCTCCCTTTTCTTTCTTCTTTGTTCCATTACTTTCTTCCTTTCCTTACTTCCTTTATTCTTTCTTACTTTGCGTTCTTCCTTTCTTCCTCCTTTGTTCTTTCTTCTTACTTTCTTCTTTCTTCATCCTTTCTCCTTTCTTGTTCCTTTCTTACTTTTCTTTTCTTCTTTCTTCCTTTCCTCCTTTCCCTTCTTCTTTCTTCCTTACTTTCCTTTCTTTCTTTCCTTTCTTCCTTTTCTTTCTTCTTTCTTCATTTTCTCCTTTCCTTTCTTCTTTCTTCCTTTATTTTCTTCCATTCTTCTTCCTTTCCTTTCTTCATTCTTCCTGTCTTCTTTCTTTCTTCCTTTCTTCTTTCTTGTTCCTTTCCTTTCTTCTTCCTTTCTTCTTTCTTCCTTCTTTCTTCCTTTCTTTTCTTTCTTCCTTACTCTTCTATTATTCCTTTCCTCCTTTCCTTTCTTTTTTCTTCCTTTCTTTCCTTTCTTCCTTTCCTTTCTTCTTTCTTCATTTACTTTCTTCCTTTCTTCTTCCTTTCCCTTCCTTTCTTTTTTCTTCTTCATGTCTTCTTTCTTCCTCTACTTTCTTGTTCCTTTCCTTTCTTCCTTCCTTTCTTCTTCCTTTCCTTTCTTCCTTTCTTTTTACTTTCTTCCTTTCTTCTTTCTTTCTTTCCTTTCTTCTTCATGTCTTGTTTATTCCTTTCTTTTCTTCTTTCTTGTTACTTTCCTTTCTTCTTCCTTTCCTTTCTTCCTTTGTTCTTTCTTCATTTCTTCTTCCTTTCTTTTATCTTTCTTCCTTTACTTTTTTCTTTCTTGTTTCTTTCTTTTCTTTTCCGTTCTTACTCCTTTCCTTTCTTCTTCCTCCTTTCCTTTCTTCTTTTCTTTTCTTCCCTTCCTCTCTGTTCTTCTTCTCCTTTTTTCTTCCTTCCTTTCCTTCTTCCTTTTTCCTTTTCTTCTCACCTTCCTTTCTTGTCTCTTCCTCCTGTTCACCTATCTATGTGAACAAGTCCTAACGAATGTAAAGGGGTACTCACTAAAAAGCCTTATAGTACTTTTATTTAGTGCCATTTGTCTGGAAGCCAACAGGAGAGCAGAATTTTCCTTTAAAAATATAATATCTACGGAGCAATATCGAACAGTCCTCAGATTTCCCACTGATGCTGTACTAAAGGACTTGTACACAGTGTTGGATTGGATTAACAAGGGCCCACCAGTAACATTGACTCCAGGGGCCACTGTTCAGCTACATGAAAATATTGTATTACTCTCAAATTGTCTCTTCAGAGAGGAAGAGGATTAAAACTCAAATGTCTCAATGCTTCTAAATACTATCGCTCATACCGAGGTTCCACTCCTACACAGGAGTGTTGTGAATTCGGTTTGTGGGCTCCCCCGGTGGTCTGTTATGGTAGTGTCTCTTATGTGCCTTCCTCCATCTCTGATTACCTGTCGCCACCCTCTTGGGGAGTTTCCTATTTAAGGCTGCTTGGCTGTTAGTCACATGCCGGCCAACAATGTGCTAGTAGCATTCTGTTGCATTCACCTGCCTCAAGTTCCAGTTCAGCTAAGTTGAATTTTGTTTCTTGTTTTGCTATTTTTGTCCAGCTATCTGCAATGTGATTCTTCAGTGCTGGAAGCTCTTGTGGACAGAAAATTACTACTCCAGTGGCATGAGTTGTCACTGGAGTTTAAAGTATTTTCTGGATGGTGTTTTTGAATAGTGATTTTTAGGTCGACCGTGAAGTAACACTTTCCTGTCCTTCTGCTATCTAGTAAGCGGACCTCACTGTGCTAAATCTGCTGTTCATCCTACGTATGTCATTTCCTCTGAACTCACCGTCAATATCTGTGGGGGTCTACTATCATCTTTTGGGGTTCCTCACTGGAGGTAAGGCAGGCCTGTATATTCCTCTTATAGGGGTAGTTAGATCTCCGGCTGGCGCGTGGTGTCTAGGGCATCGTAGGTACATCCCCCGGCTACTGTAAGTGTTGGGTCAGGTTCAGGTCACGGTCGACCTTAGTTTCCATCACCCGAGAGCTAGTCCGTTTTGTATTCTTTTTCCCATGGTAATTGGGGTAACCATAACAGTTTGGCCGGCCTATAAAAAATCTATGTGTTAAAATATGCACTAAAGTAGGAAGGAGAAGAAAAGGTTTTTTTTTTTTTTTTCTGTGTTTGAAAGTGCACCTTAGTTTGATCATTTGTATTCCTTGCTTAAACTGCAGTCTTCAGACTTTTTTTTCTCTCCTCTCCTCTTAACCTCTGAATGCTTGGGTTACACCCATTTGAAACATGGATCCACAGAGTTTAGTTGCAGGTTTGAATAACCTTGCGACAAAAGTACAGAACCTACAAGAGTTTGTTATACGTGCTCCAATGTCTGAACCTAAGATTCCTCTGCCTGAATACTTTACCGGAGACAGATCCCGGTTTTTGAGTTTCAGAGAAAATTGCAAATTGTTTTTGTCTCTGAGATCTCACTCTGCTGGTGATCAGACTCAACAAGTTAAAATTGTTATCTCTCTACTGCGCGGCGACCCACAAAGTTGGGCATTTGCATTATCGCCAGGGGATCCTGCGTTGTTAAATGTAGATGCGTTTTTTCAGGCTTTGGGGTTGCTTTATGAAGAACCTAATTTGGAGATTTTGGCTGAGAAAGCCTTGATAGCTCTTTCCCAAGGGCAAGATGAAGCTGAGATATACTGCCAGAAATTCCGTAAATGGTCGGTGCTTACTAAATGGAATGAGTGCGCTTTAGCAGCTAATTTCAGAGAAGGTCTCTCTGATGCCGTGAAGGATGTCATGGTGGGGTTCCCTGTGCCTACAGGTCTGAATGATGCCATGAAATTGGCTATCCAGATTGATCGGCGTTTGCGGGAGCGCAAATCTGTGCACCATATGGCGGGGTCTTCTGAGGAAGAATCTGTGCACCATATGGCGGTATCTTCTGAGCAAAAACCTGTGCACCATATGGCGGTGTCTTCTGAGCAAAGACCTGTGCACCATTTGGCGGTGACCTCTGAAAAGGCATTAGAGCATATGCAATGCGATCGTGTTTTGTCTAGAGGCGAACGTCAAAATTACAGGCGCAAAAATGGATTGTGCTTCTACTGTGGAGATCCAGCTCATGTTATATCAGCATGCTCTAAACGTATAAATAAGGTTGATAAAAAGGTTGATAAATCTTTTTCTACAGGTACCTTGCAGTCAAAATTTCTTTTGTCCGTGACATTGATTTGTACCTTATCATCTGTGACTGTGAATGCTTATGTGGATTCTGGCGCCGCTCTGAGTCTCATGGATTGGTCCTTTGCCAAGCGTTGTGGGTTTGATTTGGAGCCGTTGGAAGTTTCTATTCCCCTGAAGGGTATTGATTCTACACCTTTGGCTAGCAATAAACCACAATATTGGACACAAGTGACTATGCGTCTTACCCCAGACCATCAGGAGATTATTCGTTTCCTTGTATTATATAACCTACATGATGTCTTAGTGCTTGGATTACCATGGTTACAGATTCATAATCCCGTCTTGGACTGGAAATCTATGTCTGTGTTGAGCTGGGGATGTCGGGGTATTCATGGGGATGCACCTTTGGTTCCTATTTCTTCATCTACTCCCTCTGAGATCCCAGCATTTCTGTCAGATTTTTATGATGTCTTTCAAGAGCCTAAAGTTGATTCTCTCCCTCCCCACAGAGAGTGTGACTGCGCTATTGAATTGATCCCCGGTAGTAAGTTTCCTAAGGGTCGCTTGTTTAATTTGTCTGTACCTGAACATACTGCTATGCGGGAGTATATCAGAGAATCCTTGGAAAAGGGTCATATTCGCCCCTCGTTGTCTCCACTAGGGGCAGGATTTTTCTTTGTAGGTAAAAAGGATGGTTCATTGAGACCTTGTATCGACTATCGACTTTTGAATAAGATTACAGTTAAATACCAGTACCCGTTACCTTTACTTACTGATCTGTTTGCTCGTATAAAGGGGGCTAAGTGGTTCACTAAGATCGATCTACGTGGTGCGTATAATTTGGTGCGGATTAAGCAGGGGGATGAGTGGAAGACCGCATTTAATACGCCTGAAGGCCATTTTGAGTATTTGGTAATGCCTTTCGGTCTCGCAAATGCCCCTTCCGTTTTTCAGTCCTTTATGCACGATATTTTCCGTGAATATCTGGATAAGTTTATGATTGTGTATTTGGATGATATTCTTGTTTTTTCGGAGGACTGGGAATCTCACGTTCAACAGGTCAGGAGAGTTTTTCAGGTTTTGCGAGCTAATTCTCTTTTTGTAAAGGGCTCAAAGTGTAGTTTTGGAGTTCAGAGAATTTCCTTTTTGGGATATATTTTTTCCCCTTCATCTATGGAGATGGACCCTGTCAAGGTTCAGGCTATTTGTGATTGGATGCAACCTACTTCTTTGAAGAGTCTGCAAAAGTTCTTGGGTTTTGCTAATTTCTATCGCCGATTTATAGCGGGTTTTTCTGCCATTGCTAAACCTTTGACTGATTTGACCAAAAAGGGTGCTGATGTTGCTAATTGGTCCTCTGCGGCTGTGGAGGCCTTTCAAGAGCTTAAGCGCCGCTTTTCTTCCGCCCCTGTGTTGCGCCAACCTGATGTGTTACTTCCGTTCCAGGTTGAGGTGGATGCTTCGGAGATCGGAGCAGGTGCAGTTTTGTCGCAGAAAGATCCTGACTGCTCAGTAATGAGACCATGTGCGTTTTTCTCCCGAAAGTTTTCGCCCGCTGAGCGAAATTATGATGTGGGAAATCGGGAACTTCTGGCCATGAAGTGGGCGTTTGAGGAGTGGCGTCATTGGCTTGAGGGTGCTAGACACCAGGTGGTGGTCCTCACTGACCACAAGAATCTAATTTATCTTGAGTCGGCCAGGCGTCTGAATCCTAGACAGGCGCGCTGGTCGTTGTTTTTCTCCCGATTTAACTTTGTGGTGTCATATCTGCCTGGGTCCAAGAATGTGAAGGCGGATGCCCTCTCTAGGAGTTTTGAGCCTGACTCGCCTGGTGATTCCGAACCTACCGGCATCCTGAAGGATGGGGTGATATTGTCAGCTGTCTCCCCAGACCTGCGGCGTTCTTTGCAGGAGTTTCAGGTGGATAGGCCTGATCGCTGTCCGCCTGGTAGACTGTTTGTCCCTGATGATTGGACCAGTAGAGTTATCTCGGAGGTTCATTCTTCCGCGTTGACAGGTCATCCTGGAATTTTTGGCACCAGGGATTTGGTGTCTAGGTCCTTCTGGTGGCCTTCTTTGTCTCGAGATGTGCGCATGTTTGTGCAGTCTTGTGATGTTTGTGCTCGGGCCAAGCCCTGCTGTTCTAGGGCCAGTGGGTTGTTGTTGCCCTTGCCTATTCCTAAGAGGCCTTGGACGCACATTTCTATGGACTTTATTTCTGACCTTCCGGTTTCTCGTAGGATGTCTGTCATCTGGGTGATTTGTGACCGTTTTTCCAAGATGGTTCATTTGGTACCTTTGCCCAAATTGCCCTCCTCCTCTGAGTTGGTTCCTCTATTTTTTCAGAATGTGGTGCGTTTGCATGGTATTCCTGAGAATATAGTGTCTGACAGGGGTACTCAGTTTGTGTCTAGATTTTGGCGGACGTTCTGTGCCAGGATGGGTATCGATTTGTCTTTTTCGTCTGCATTCCATCCTCAGACTAATGGCCAGACTGAGCGTACTAATCAGACCTTGGAGACTTACTTGAGGTGTTTTGTGTCCGCTGATCAGGATGATTGGCTTGACTTTTTGCCATTGGCAGAGTTTGCCCTTAACAATCGGGCTAGTTCTGCCACTTTGGTTTCTCCATTTTTTTGTAATTCAGGGTTTCACCCTCGGTTTTCGTCCGGTCAATTGGAGTCTTCGGATTGTCCTGGAGTGGATGCTGTGGTTGATAGGATGCATCAGATTTGGGGACAGGTTGTGGACAATCTGAAGTTGTCCCAGGAGAAGACTCAACAGTTCACTAATCGTCATCGGCGTATTGGTCCTCGTCTTGGTGTTGGGGACCTGGTGTGGCTGTCTTCTCGATTTGTTCCTATGAAGGTCTCGTCTCCTAAGTTTAAGCCTCGGTTTATCGGCCCTTATAGGATTCTGGAGGTTCTTAATCCTGTGTCCTTTCGTTTGGACCTCCCAGCATCTTTTAATATCCATAATGTTTTCCATCGGTCATTATTGCGGAGGTATGAGGTACCGGTTGTTCCTTCTGCTGATCCACCTGCTCCTGTGTTGGTTGAGGGTGAATTGGAGTATGTGGTGGAAAAGATCTTGGACTCCCGTGTTTCCAGACGGAGACTTCAGTATCTGGTTAAGTGGAAAGGTTATGGCCAGGAGGATAATTCTTGGGTGACAGCATCCGATGTTCATGCTCCCGATTTGGTTCGTGCATTTCATAGTGCTCATCCAGGTCGCCCTGGTGGTTCTGGTGAGGGTTCGGTGCCCCCTCCTTAAGGGGGGGGTACTGTTGTGAATTCGGTTTGTGGGCTCCCCCGGTGGTCTGTTATGGTAGTGTCTCTTATGTGCCTTCCTCCATCTCTGATTACCTGTCGCCACCCTCTTGGGGAGTTTCCTATTTAAGGCTGCTTGGCTGTTAGTCACATGCCGGCCAACAATGTGCTAGTAGCATTCTGTTGCATTCACCTGCCTCAAGTTCCAGTTCAGCTAAGTTGAATTTTGTTTCTTGTTTTGCTATTTTTGTCCAGCTATCTGCAATGTGATTCTTCAGTGCTGGAAGCTCTTGTGGACAGAAAATTACTACTCCAGTGGCATGAGTTGTCACTGGAGTTTAAAGTATTTTCTGGATGGTGTTTTTGAATAGTGATTTTTAGGTCGACCGTGAAGTAACACTTTCCTGTCCTTCTGCTATCTAGTAAGCGGACCTCACTGTGCTAAATCTGCTGTTCATCCTACGTATGTCATTTCCTCTGAACTCACCGTCAATATCTGTGGGGGTCTACTATCATCTTTTGGGGTTCCTCACTGGAGGTAAGGCAGGCCTGTATATTCCTCTTATAGGGGTAGTTAGATCTCCGGCTGGCGCGTGGTGTCTAGGGCATCGTAGGTACATCCCCCGGCTACTGTAAGTGTTGGGTCAGGTTCAGGTCACGGTCGACCTTAGTTTCCATCACCCGAGAGCTAGTCCGTTTTGTATTCTTTTTCCCATGGTAATTGGGGTAACCATAACACAGGAGCCCACCGGAGTCCGAGTCTGCTTGTATATTACTTCTATGTATGTTATCTTAATCATTATTGTTCCATTGTTATTACACTATTGCTACATTATAGTCTTAGCAAACACCCTGTAGTGAAACCTTTCGGACGACTTGTCCATAAATGTATTTACTCCAGATGTCCCTCTGTTCTTGTGCTGCCACCTCAGTCCTCGACCTCCATTACTCCGTCCTTCTTGATTCCGACTCTTGATGGACTGGGGAATATGCTTCGTGTTTGGAGACCTGGGATGTGTCACGTTGTACCTGCCCCGAGAACATCATCTTCTTATTAAAGCTTCCTGACATTTGATGTAGAGGGAAGGTCAGCAGATTGGACGGAAAGATTCACCTTCTTTTCATGGTGGCCTCACAATGACTCAGGATGTGCCGAGGAGATAATGTAATGGTCGATATTGATTTCTTCACAACTATGACATTTCTCGGCCGCCATGTATCCCATCTTCATTATTTTACAACTGACGGACCTCAATCTTGGGTCTTATCAGTCGTACACTGAGATGTTCAATTTGTGGAGTTTTCCAGTCGACACAGAGATGAGATTTACTAGTTTGTAGATTTAGTGGAAAGTAATGAAAAATGTTTTGGGGTCTATAAGAGGCCTAAAAAATATCCATGAGGCATATAGCCAAATATGCAATGACACCCACGTCTACCATGATCATCACCCAATGGAAATGTCATCAGGATGGACAGAGAGATAACATGGAGCCCTTGGCCCCCACAATTACTTCTGCCCTGATTATGGCTTTCTTATCATTCCTTCTATTACCCCTTCATGCCACCTAAAACCCAATGACCCCTAATTTTCTGACCTTCTGGGTCCCATAAGAACCACTATGTTCCTCTGTTATCTGTACCCTAGTAGGTAGGAAGGGATGAAGGATGGGAGTGCTGTGATTGCTGCTGTCCTACAACAATCACAGGGATTGGAGAAAACCCTGATCCTGGCTGTCTACTCTCCTAGACTAGCCCTGGTATTTTGATAGATTAACTCTCAGGTCCATTTACATTAGTTCTTTTTGATCATGCGGTCAAAATCAAGCAAAAAACACATGGTTTTACCACTTTTTTTTTTTAATTTTTTTTTTACTGTGGTTTTGCAAAAATGACTTATGCAAATGCACCTACACAATGCAACAAAAGCACCAAGGCTATCTTATGAGAATGCATATGATTGGAAGGATACGTAAGGGGTATTTTCCATCCTCGTAGATGGCGATTGTCAGATAGTGCTTGTAAAAACACTTTTGTAATTTACTGTATATTAAAATTTGCAGCCGTTGTCAAGATATTAACACTTTTTTCTTTTGTTTACAGCTCGTTGCTTAGGAGACCGACCACCGCTGTTATCCTCCTTGCAAGCTCTGCGCTGAAGTTAGCCGGGATTAGACAATAACAGCGCGCTCCTGCGATCCTGGCCATCTTCAAAATAGCGCCTATAAGCTCAATACAGCAGAACTTGTAACTATTGCGCACAATTTGATGTTTAGTTTACCAGTGGTGGTCGGTCACCAAGGTAATGAACTGTAATCAATAAAAAAAAAGTTAATATCTCAAGAACGGATTAAAATTTTTATAAGCAGTACATTGTAAAATTGCTCTACAAGCACTATCCGAAAGTAGCTATAGATGAAGATGAGAATAACCATTTAAGGGATTAACTAATCTAAACCAAACTAAAGACCCCAAATGTTAAACCTTGGGCTTTTATGCACTTATATTTGCTTAACAGATGGCCTAAAAGGGCAGAATCTGGACAGAGGGGAAGCGGCCATGTACTGGCCTGGGGAACTAGAACACTCGCTAATGGAGGTTGTCATTTTATTAAGTGTATGATGTTAAATCAGTCTGAATTTATTTTGCAGCTGCTTGTGTTTCCTAAGGGCACATGCATGGCCCTTTCACTCAATGCCTGACTAAAAGTGCACAGTGTTGTCAAGTATCATCTGAGACCGTCTTGATATAACATGCCACATCCTTGACACCAGGAAGGTATAGTTGCTAGCAGTTCCAGATTTGCCAGGCTATTTTACATTTACTGAGTGAGCTTAGCATGGCTGCCTTAGTGTTTTTTCACTGATTTTATTTCTATCCTCACACACAGAGCTCACTAGGCCTCTAGGCCTCAATCTGTAAAATGGTCTTGGTTGCTCATAGCAACCTATCAGAGCACAGCTTTCATTTCTGTAACTGCTTTTGAAAAATGAAAGCTGAGCTCTGATTGGTTGCTATGGGCAACCAACACCAGTTTTACAGTTTTAATAGATGAGGCCTAGTAAGCTCTGTGTACAGGATGAAGACTTATGCAAAGCTGCTGCCTCTGCCTGTTTTGGCGATCATGTTGGTGATCATGTTGGTGATCACTTGATCGCCGGGATGCCAGTAGAAGGAAGTTGCTTCCGGGTCTAACTACCGTAAATCCAACTCTCTTCTAATAGAGGCAGTTATTGCTGCTAAATGGCAGATTACCTCTGTCACTAACCATGAAAAGTAAAAATTAAGAAAAAAAAACCCAAACAAGCCATAAAAATAAATACATATAAAATTCCCCTTCCTTATCTCTGATAAAACATGCTTTCTTTGCTGATTGCTATTTTATCTCTTGCCATGACCCAAATACAGGACGGGTATACCGCCATGAGTGTTAAACCACAAGTCCGCTATGGCGTCCATGAACTGGGGGAGGCAGTGGTGAACGGGGACCGTTTTGTGTCAGGACACAGAGTTAAATACAATGGTGGAGTAGGAGTATAATGTGTGGAATGGCATTTTAGGGTCATCATACTGTGTTGTGGAACACTTTGGGGGTATCACACTGAGTTGTGTGCACACTAGGGGCATCATACTGTGTTTGGAAACTTTGTGGGGCATCATATTGTCTTCGGAGAATTGTGGGGGTCAATACTATGTTAGGAGGTTTTATTGGGGTATCATCTTGTATTGGAGGACAATGTGGGGTTATACTATGTTGGGGGCAGTATACTGTGTTTATAGAGCACTGTGGGGACATCAAGCTTTGTTAAAGGGAACTGTGAGGGCATCATACTGTGTTTGGGGCACTGTGGGGGCATCATACTGTGTTTGGGGCACTGTGAGGGCATCATACTGTGTTTGGGGCACTGTGGGGGCATCATACTTTGTTTGTGGCACTGTGGGGCATCATACCGTGCATGCAGGCACTGTGGGGGTATCTTACTATTAAGTCAGGGCATCATACTGGGGGCACTGTGAAGGCTTATTGCATGGGGGACTAACTGGTGACATATCATTGGGGCATTATACTGTAGGGGGGGCATGAAAGAGGTCTTATAGTGGATGGGAAAACGAAGGGGGTGCACTATTTTTGTGTGCGTGCCACAGTACATGTTCCCTCTTTTCCGTCTTTTAAAAATTGTGAGATATATGCTTCTGTGACTGCGCTAATGTGCCGTGACCCTGCCCTGCCCACCGAGTATTTATTTTTATGGGGGCCATTGATTTCTATGTACACCCCTGACAATTACTCTAAATTGGACATGTTAAATATCTTTATGGAAATTAAGTAAAAGATTTTTTTTTACATTAGGGTGGCCAGAAAAATGCCAAACTGTAAAAAAAGATTAAAAATTAAAAAACATTTCTAAAATCAGCAAAAAAAGCTGATAGCACAAAGGATGAGCCAGGAGAGCTCTGTGGACATAAATCATTTAATTTCTGGTTCTAGTTCCTCCCAATTATCCATTGTGTCCCTCCATAGAACTACAGAACTTCATGAGAAGTTTATCATCCCGCAGCATGGCGGTACATTACGATATCTATGAATAAAGATTGCGGCACATTCCCAGCAGGTGACGCCATTGGTGTTGTCTGATTACATTGTGACCGGTTTGATGGATGCCATGATACCACTCGCTCTGTGCATCGTTACCAGAGGTTTATGTTAATTTTATACTGGTTTATTAGTTTTTTTGGGGGCCCCCACCGCAACACACAAGGACCCTGGGGGGCCAGATCATCAAACACAGGTTGCTTCATCTACTGACATGACATTTCCACAGAAGCCAAATAGGGCCTATTACCAGACACGAGGCTGTAGGACAGCTGCGCTCATCCTTACTTACCATACCAGAAAATTAACTGGGGACCAGACATTTGTCTAATAAACTGCCCTTTTCTGCTCTCTGCAGGGTTTTCTTCTGGCTGTGAACATTCGGCTGTGGAAGAGCGATCCCGAAAATCGAGCCAGATATGCCAATAGGAAATTGCAATGTGTTATTAATATTTACTCAATGTAATTGTAGAAAATAAAATTATATAAAATATCTAAAATCAATATATAAAATTATAAAAATACAAATAAATACTTAAAAAAAAAAAAATCTAACCTAACAACGCAGATATTTTCATACAGGGATCAAAGGGATATAAAGCCTTTTTAAAAGCATGTTTTGGGCATTCCCATAAATCCTCTATCTCTGCATACCCTATAAGTAAAGGAACAACTACATTTCCATTTAAACTTCCCCCAAATTGACTTTCTCCGTATCTGTGTTTTTAGAATGTGCAATACTGACTAAAAAAACAATGTAACTTGACTTTTTGAAGTCAAGTAGGTGGAGCTCCTCGGGAGAAGAGTCACAGATGGACTTATCCAAAACTCGACCGTTCTTTCTTTATGTTGTCATCTCTTGCACATGATCCATTTTCCACCACTATCTCCTAGCTCCTGCACCCATTCATCTTGAATTAACCCGTACTAGAAGACAACTACGGTAGATTCCAACAATGCCAAATTCTTGGAAACAATCTAGGCATATTCGGGAACGTTTCAGTCTGAAAAAAGTGGGATTTAAAGTGTTATTCCCAAAATCCAAAGTTCCCTCTGACCCATAAGATAGGGGATAACTTACTGATCACTGGAACCCACAGCGATCTTGAGATTGGATCTGGATCCCGGGAATTGGGTTCTGTATAGACAATGATCAAGCATGAGCACTGCTAATCCATTCCACACGGCCCAGTTGCCAAAATCCAGAGCCCCTTTTTTTGGGATCACTGGGGGTCTTACTAGTCGGACCTACTGTACAGCGATCAGCACTTATTCCCTGTCCCACTTCCGAATTAGGGAATAAACCTTTGAGCAATCCACAGACAAAAGTGGACATTTCTTTTTGGTTTTGGGCATTCCCAATAAATTCTTGGAGTTAGGGCTAAAACTTCCTGATTTACCAACCAAAATATTAAGTGGTGCAGGATATTAGTGCCACTTGAGATGTCAATCATGTAAGATTGGGCAGGTTTAGGGCATGGCCATCCTTGACTCTTCTCCAGAGGCTCCACCTCATTGACTCCAGAAAGACGCACTTGCCAACAGTCCTGCATTTTCCAGGATGCCAGATTTTGGCAAGTATGGAAAGTTAACTTACATATGGCGGACACCTTTCGAAAGCATAAAAGATGAAGTAACAGTGGTGGTGATGGTTTGGGGGCCATCCCCTCCCCCCCCCCCCCCTCCAAATCTGACAGGTTCCCTTTAAAAGAGAACGGCATTATGAACAATGCCGATACTGAACATACAATGATTGAGGAGGCTATACGCAATTTATCACACGACATTAAAAATAAATTATCTAAAGAAAAAAAAAACAATTAAAACCGTGAAAGCAAATTGTTTGTGTCCATTAAAACCTGCTGAGACTGTCAACTGGAAATCGTGACGTTCGATGTGAAAATTAAAACGATTGATTTTATTCTGCCATGGTGGGAATATCACAGATCTAATTTGTGTTTGCATTTACTGGTCTGTATCCCCGGAGGTCACGATGTATATACCCCATATACATCCTCCAGCCGCACAACGGATTGATTTAAAGTGAAAATCCCCAAATAAATATACAGATTAATAACCCAGGAAATATGAGCGTATTCCCCGGACCCGCGCTAAATATCACCGCCACCACTAATCTGCTCCTTATATTTACTTATATGTTGTATCCCAGTACAATATGGCGCAAATTGGCTAATTAATACCTACACGATTGTGGTGGTTAATTTTGGAAATATCTTTTCTTGTCCTTTAAGGCGACGCGGAGAACCAATTTATGTCCTTAATTAAAGAAAGCATGGATGTGTATATTTATACCCCCGGTACTGGGGAATTAGGATATATGAAGGGCAATATCTACCCAAGGCTTGGAGTGATGCCCAGAAGGGCCAGGACCCCAACCACCAGCCCCTGTGCAGCTCTTGGGACCATTGCAAAATCTATAACACGACCATTTGTAATACCGGTGTATTCTTATTTGGCAGAGGGGCCCCCATAGTCACCAGGGCCCTGAATCAACTGCTAGCTCTGCACTTCTTGTAACTACAGCCATATGGATAATCACTTGGACGATATATAGCAATAGACATGTGGCCATGCTGTACTAAGGTCATTGTACAGGAGGAGGAGGAGGTGAGCTGTGACCACCTATTGTGAATGGTGGATCCTGTGTTATCTACTGTATATAGAGGTGTTATCAGTCATTGTACAGGAGGAGGTGAGCTGTGACATCACCTATTGTGAATGGTGGATCCTGTGTTATCTGCTGTATATAGAGGAGTTATCAGTCATTGTACAGGAGGAGGAGGTGAGCTGTGATATCACCTATTGTGAATGGTGGATCCTGTGTTATCTGCTGTATATAGAGGAGTTATCAGTCATTGTACAGGAGGAGGAGGTGAGCTGTGATATCACCTATTGTGAATGGTGGATCCTGTGTTATCTGCTGTATATAGAGGAGTTATCAGTCATTGTACAGGAGGAGGAGGTGAGCTGTGACATCACCTATTGTGAATGGTGGATCCTGTGTTATCTACTGTATATAGAGGTGTTATCAGTCATTGTACAGGAGGAGGAGGTGAGCTGTGACATCACCTATTGTGAATGGTGGATCCTGTGTTAGCTACTGTATATAGAGGTGTTATCAGTCATTGTACAGGAGGAGGAGGTGAGCTGTGATATCACCTATTGTGAATGGTGGATCCTGTGTTATCTACTGTATATAGAGGTGTTATCAGTCATTGTACAGGAGGAGGAGGAGGTGAGCTGTGACATCTCCTATTGTGAATGGTGGATCCTGTGTTATCTACTGTACATAGAGGTGTTATCAGTCATTGTACAGGAGGAGGTGAGCTGTGACATCACCTATTGTGAATGGTGGACCCTGTGTTATCTACTGTATATAGAGGTGTCATCAGTCATTATACAGGAGGAGGAGGTGAGTTGTGATATCATCTGTTGTAAATGATGTGTCCTGTGTTATCTATTGTATATTGAAGTGTTATTTGCCAGTACATCAAAGTTGTGACAAAACATTACTGAGATCCATTTTAAGGGTATGTGCACACGTCAGGATTTCTTGCAGAAATTTCCTGAAGAAAACCGGAAATTTTCTGCAAAAAATCCGCATTTTTTTTTTGCGTTTTTTTCGCGTTTTTTTTTTTAGCATTTTGCAAGCGAAATTAGCTTGCAGAATGCTAAAGTTATCCAAGCGATCTGTAGCATCGCTTGGAAAACTGACTGACAGGTTGGTCACACTTGTCAAACATAGTGTTTGACAAGTGTGACCAACTTTTTACTATAGATGCTGCCTATGCAGCATCAATAGTAAAAGATAGAATGTTTAAAAATAATAAAAAAAAAAAAAAAAATGGTTATACTCACCTGCAGACAGCCGATCTCCTCAGCGGCGTCCGTTCCTATAGATGGTGTGTGTGTGCAGGACCTTCGATGACGTCGCGGTCACGTGAGCGGTCACGTGAGCGGTCACATGAGCGGTCACGCGACCAATCACAAGACCGCGACGTCATCGCAGGTCCTTCACACACACCATCTATAGGAACGGAAGGGGCAGCATGCACCGCTGAGAGGCGGGAAGACTCTGGGGCCATCGAAGGTGAGTATATCATGATTTTTTATTTTAATTCTTTTTTTTTTTTACCAATTATATGGTTCCCAGTCCGTGGAGGAGAGTCTCCTCTCCTCCACCCTGGGTACCAACCGCATATAATCTGCTTACTTCCCGCATGGTGTGCACAGCCCCGTGCGGGAAGTAAGCAGATCAATGCACTCCTAGGTGTGCGGAATCCCCGCAATTCCGCAAATGTAATGAACATGTTGCTTTTTTTTCCGCGATGCGATTTTTTTGCGGAAAAAAAATGCAACATTTGCACAAGAAATGCGGAATACACTGTAAATAATAGGAGGCATATGTAAGCGTTTTTTTCACGTTTTTATCACGTTTTTATAGCGAAAAAACGCGAAAAAAAACACAAAAAATACTGAACGTGTGCATATGTCCTAAATGTAGACTGATTTCTAAATATATGTTTCCATGTGTTATTTCTCTGACACAGAGATCCAAATGTCTTGAAGTGACACTGAATTAAATTTTAATTTTCAGGTTACCTGCTATCACCACTAGGTGGAGCTCACTATAAATAACATCCAACTCAATAATAAAATTACTCCCTCTAGTGTCGGCTGCAGGAAGACAGAATTTCATCCTCTAATTCTATGGGTCTTCTTGATACATGGCCCTTTAAATATGTAGTAAAAAAAAAAAAATATTTGTCACACGTACTGACACTGTTTTCAAAACTGTAAATTTAATATAAGGTATTCCCAGAACCAATCATGGTTGTAATCATTCCTGAAAGCTCAATAGTGAGTTTTGGACCCTGAATCAGTCGGTGCGGGTTGTTTATTGGGCCCCATAGATATTACTGTTACCCCCAACCTTACAAAGATGCCGGCATCTGATGTGATGTCTATGAATGGGCAGATTCTGGCTACTCTTCTCTCATTAGATTTGGTAGGTTCAGATCATTAATGGCCGCCCCCGCTGGCTGCACTTTGTCTGTCCGGAGCTGTCATGTATTCCTGCACTTTCATGCTCACATAATAAAGCGTTTACTGTGTCTCCTGGAGGATTAGCCGCGCGCCGTCATCACAGGAAATTATTTGATCACTTCACTTCTTACAAATATTTTCTCCGATGTCACGCTGGGTTATTCAGTAAGAGCGAGGTGAGATTTTTTTTCTTTTTTTTTTTTTCACTTTAATTTTCTTTTAATCTTCCTTCCTTATGTTCGATAGTTTAATCAATGTGAGAGCGGCCGGATTTTAACGACTGCAGGAGACGCTGACCATTTTTTCACAATTTTTGTATGACGGCGTCGAAGATTTTAAAGGGATCATGAAAGGACGTGAACAAAGGACGTGAACACGTCATATGCTTACAGTCCAGGGAGAAAATGAGCATTAAGTCCCAAGGGAAGAAGGGTCTGCAATCCCCCCCCCCCCCCAAAAAAAAAAACAAAAAAAAAAAACACAAGAGATATTATTTGCATAAAGTGTAGTCCCATGAATAACATTTATTATATACAGTTGTGGCCAAAAGTATTCACACCCCTGCAATTCTGTCAGATAATACTCAGTTTCTTCCTGAAAATGATTGCAATCACAAATTCTTTGGTATTATTATCTTCATTTAATTTGTCTTAAATGAAAAAAACACAAAAGAGAATGAAGCAAAAAGCAAAACATTGATCATTTCACACAAAACTACAAAAATGGGCCAGACAAAAGTATTGGCACCCTCAGCCTAATACTTGGTTGCACAACCTTTAGCCAAAATAACTGCGACCAACCACTACCGGTAACCATCAATGAGTTTCTTACAATGCTCTGCTGGAATTTTAGACCATTCTTCTTTGGCAAGCTGCTCCAGGTCCCTGATATTTGAAGGGTGCCTTCTCCAAACTGCCATTTTTAGATCTCTCCACAGGTGTTCTATGGGATTCAGGTCTGGACTCATTGCTGGCCACCTTAGAAGTCTCCAGTGCTTTTTAAAGTGCTTTTTGAAGTGTGTTTTGGGTAATTGTCCTGCTGGAAGACCCATGACCTCTGAGGGAGACCCAGCTTTCTCTCACTGGGCCCTACATTATGCTGCAAAATTTGTTGGTAGTCTTCAGACTTCATAATGCCATGCACACGGTCAAGCAGTCCAGTGCCAGAGGCAGCAAAGCAACCCCAAAACATCAGGGAACCTCCGCCATGTTTGACTGTAGGGACCGTGTTCTTTTCTTTGAATGCCTCTTTTTTTCTCCTGTAAACTCTATGTTGATGCCTTTGCCCAAAAAGCTCTACTTTTGTCTCATCTGACCGGAGAACATTCTTCCAAAACGTTTTAGGTTTTTTCAGGTAAGTTTTGGCAAACTCCAGCATGGCTTTTTTATGTCTCGGGGTAAGAAGTGGGGTCTTCCTGGGTCTCCTACCATACAGTCCCTTTTCATTCAGACGCCGACAGATAGTATGGGTTGACACTGTTGTACCCTCGGACTGCAGGGCAGCTTGGACTTGTTTGGACGTTAGTCGAGGTTCTTTATCCAACATCCGCACAATCTTGCGTTGAAATCTCTTGTCAAATTTTCTTTTCCGTCCACATCTAGGGAGGTTAGCCACAGTGCCATGGGCTTTACACTTCTTGCTGACACTGTGCACGGTAGACACAGGAACATTCAGGTCTTTGGAGATGGACTTGTAGCCTTGAGATTGCTCATGCTTCCTCACAATTTGGTTTCTCGTCCTCAGACAGTTCTTTGGTTTTCTTTCTTTTCTCCATGCTCAATGTGGTGCACACAAGGACACAGGACAGAGGTTGAGTCAACTTTAATCCATGTCAGCTGGCTGCAAGTGTGATTTAGTTATTGCCAACACCTGTTAGGTGCCACAGGTAAGTTACAGGTGCTGCTGTAGCGCCCCCACTGCCGCAGGGCTGAGGGGTACCCGGTACCGGGCCTCTGAGTCTCTGCTCTGGGGTTGTCACGGTGGCTAGACCCGGTCCGTGACCCTGCTGAGGGGCGCACAATAAAAGGTGTAGTATGGTGCTGATGTTATGGTGCGGTGAAGTGCCGGTCGCAGTAAATAACGAGGACACCAGGTTGCAGTCTCTTTACCTCTTTACTGAAGGCTTCTGAGTCCTCAATCCGGAATACGGTTAACCAGGCTGCGCAAGTCCGGCCGGTCCGATGGCACCTCCAGAGTTCCCTTTGCAGGTGGAAATCTGTGCCTGCCTTCCTGCGCTTGTGTGTTGTGGTCCTCCCCTGCTGTGCTTACGGGATAGCACCCACAACTGTTGTGTCTGTTTCTCGTGTTCCCTCACAACTCGATTCTGATGTTCTCCCTCTACGTCCCCCTGATCTTACGGTTAGGACGCACCCGTATGACGGGGAGGCTCGGAGCTCTTCCGGGACTCCAGCGTCGCCCCACTCCTGTTGTTACCCCCCTGTGTCTTCCTGGGTCTGGGTGAGACAGCCCGCCTGTAACTGACTGTCCTGCCGTAGGTTTGAAGTTTGGCTTGGAGCTCTATACTTCCTCGGCGTTCCGGCCACCGGTTATGCGCCTCAATAGGATGTTGCCTCGTCTTACAGCACGACTCCTACTGGTATTCTCCTTGTCGCGTTGATCTCGTTTCTCACTCAGCACAATAAATCTCGCTTCTTATCCTTTCTTGGGGTACCGCCGCTATATCGTGCAGGCGCGGTCCCGTAACGTTCTCTCTGGTTGCTAGGCCTCTGTCAGGATCCCACCCCTGACAGGGACCCCTCTGAATCTTCCCCTACAACACCCTCTGCCACAAGGTGTTGCCTGGTTCCAACCCAGTCAGCTTTTTGTTCTAACTTCCTGCCTAACCCCCAGTTTTACCAGACTGTGAGGAGTGGCCTAATGAATAGTACCCTTAGCTCCCCCTGGAGGCCAGACTGTGAAATGTATTGGTGTCTGTGATACCTGGTCAGATGAACTCCTTCAGTGCCATCAGACATACCATAGCCCCCCTTAGCGGCGGAGACACAGTACTGCAACGACCAGGACTCTGGGGCGCTGCACTCCCCCCCGGTTAAATCCAGTACTCCTGGACTGGGAAGAAAACAACAGTACATGTTAGCAAAAAGACATACAATTTTGAAAATGCAAGTACAAGTAAACTTTTTAACAGAGCTTCCCTTTATGGGAGGTGAGGACACTTGAACAATACAAACATAGTTAAATACTTTAAATAACAGGCTATGAATAACTTTTCTTACCCAACCGGGTATTCTAGTAAGTGCAAAATCTGTGAACAATAATTTAACTTTGCCTTTAAGGACGTACTCCCTGAATCCACTAAAGACCTTCTTATAAGACATTATAAGGCTAATCAACTTTTATACATTCTCCTTCTTTTCGTCTGCAGGACCGCCTGTCCTAACTGCTCCAGGCCTGCTGCCTCTCCTTTCTGTACAGGACCGCCCCTTTCCGCCCTAGCCTACTGTCCTTCCACTACTATACACAGTATAGAACATATCATTTTTCTTTCAGTTCAAGATCACTGAGCCATTTCTGTATGGCTCCTAGGAGGACTCGCTAACTAACCCCGTACGGGTTCACTTCCTGTCCTCATTCTTCTATCAACATTATTAAACATTTCTGACAATTAACTAGCTTGTTACATTTAACTTTTACATATCAGCATTATTACTTCTTCTTTTAAAGCATCATCATTCCTTAAGTGCTATCAATGAACATCCCCTTTAAGAGGGGACCAAGTCTCTATGAGGTAGTGCAACTTCTCAAGTTGCAAGTCCGTATGCAGCAAGGACTCCGGTACTGCTTTCAGGAACAGTTTCTTCGCAGAGTCCTTTCTTTATGTAAAACCAGTAGAGAGCACCTTTAAGAAGGTGCAAACTATTTACAATATCAGTTTTTGAATCATTCACCGTCCATGATTCGGCAGTCCTTTGATAACTGTGCAAAAGTAGAAAACAAACAAAAACAATAGGGATCCCGGGTCAACAAAGGGATCTCTTTAAGAGTTAACCCTGGACGGGTTTTAGCAGCAAAACGGTGAAAACAATTAACTTATTTACAGTTGCAGAGTGTTAGTACAGTTACTTGAACCACTCAGGAGGCAGCACCGGCAGAGGCAACCCCTTAGGGTATTGCGCACCGCCCGGTACTGCGTAAGGGGACGTGTTGTCCCATTTGGGGGTCTGCGTACCCACTGTCTTCAGTTCTGGAGCAGCACGAGCACCACCCACCTGAAGAGGTGCCTCCTTGGCCATGAGGGTGGTTGATGTGACGATGCTGCATGTCGTGGTCTTGACCATAGTGCATGTTGGAGTGACCTCGGTGGTCCTGGCAACGATCATGGGCTGACCACAAGGGGGCACCTTTGCTACAGGGGTCAGCTTCACTGGCACCTTAATCGGGGGTGTCACAGGGTTCCGCCTCTTGCGGACATTCGGGGCAAACCACCCTTTTTCCCCAAAGTGCCTGGTGTAGCTAACTTCGTCCCCCGGGTAGAGATCCCGGTCTGGGTGGCCCTCTCTGAGATGCGACTCCACGTCCCGCCGGTTAACAAAGACTTCGGCGTATAGGCCCGGCTCCTTAATAAAGCCCCAGCCTCCGCGGAGCTTGAAGGTGGTGATGGTGCCCTGCCTGCGCGGGGCCTGGTGAGCGGCGGGGTCCTTGCGGGCCCGGTCCTTGACCGCCAAGTCTTTTTGATGGTAGGCCTCTAGCCCGGCCTGGTATGCCTTTTCCTCCTCCCTCCACTGCTGTTCCAGCTGGGTCTGGTATTCCTCCCAGCTCAGGGCCTGCACCATCTCCCCTTCCCGTGTCTTCACCCCGGGGAACCCCATGAGGTTGGATCCTGGGTTCACCCAGCGGCAGACCGTGCGTTCCGCGTGGGTCTCACACAGCAGCGTAGTTGGCGTAATCGGGGCTTTCAGGAGGTGTTCCATGCCCGTGGCCTCCTCCCATGGTAACAGGCGCTGGCGTCTATGGGTCCCAGGGAGAGGGGGTGCCGCCACGGGGCCTACTAACAAGCCCTCTGCTAGCGGGACGGGGTCGGCGGACTCACCGGCCAATGCAGGCTTCTCCTCCGCGACGGGTTCCACTGGCGGTGTCGGCGAGGGCCTCGGCAACAACTCCGGTAGCGGCACAGGATCCGATGCCAGAGGACTTCCTTCCGGCGCTACCTGGTGCGGAGCTTGGGCCTTCATGTTCAGCTGAAGAAGTTGATGGATCAAGTCTCCCATCTCAGCCTGCAAGAGGTCAGTGCTATCCGTGGAGAATTGGCTGCAGTATTCGTCCGGGTAGTTGGGGGAGACTTCTGCTTCCACCCCACATTCGGGTTCCGAGCTGCTGGCCATGGCATCCTCCACGTGAGTCGCTTCCTGGTTCTTTTCCCGCTCTCTCCTTCGTGGGCGGTTTCGTTTTCTCTGCCTCCACTCACCATTGAGAATCAGGAGGCGGATCTCGGCTGCTGACGGACACGTCCTCACGGTGCAGAAATATTTAGACTGGGCGGCCATTGTCTTTTGCGCTCTTCAGCTTGTCTACGCCCACTCCACGCCCCTCTTCTTCTCCTGCGCTCTCCTCAGCGCTATAATGGCGGCGGATTTTGGCGGCAAGTGGCGCAGCACAGTCTTTGCAATAAGTCACAGTCCAAGTATAATAAATCACAGTTCCAAGGCACACATGACCTGATTCTTCAGGCTTAAGTAGATCCTGTTCGTGACGCAAAGTTGTAGCGCCCCCACTGCCGCAGGGCCGAGGGGTACCCGGTACCGGGCCTCTGAGTCTCTGCTCTGGGGTTGTCACGGTGGCTAGACCCGGTCCGTGACCCTGCTGAGGGGCGCACAATAAAAGGTGTAGTATGGTGCTGATGTTATGGTGCGGTGAAGTGCCGGTCGCAGTAAATAACGAGGACACCAGGTTGCAGTCTCTTTACCTCTTTAATGAAGGCTTCTGAGTCCTCAATCCGGAATATGGTTAACCAGGCTGCGCAAGTCCGGCCGGTCCGATGGCACCTCCAGAGTTCCCTTTGCAGGTGGAAATCTGTGCCTGCCTTCCTGCGCTTGTGTGTTGTGGTCCTCCCCTGCTGTGCTTACTGGATAGTCCCCACAACTGTTGTGTCTGTTTCTCGTGTTCCCTCACAACTCGATTCTGATGTTCTCCCTCTACGTCCCCCTGATCTTACGGTTAGGACGCACCCGTATGACAGGGAGGCTCGGAGCTCTTCCGGGACTCCAGCGTCGCCCCACTCCTGTTGTTACCCCCCTGTGTCTTCCTGGGTCTGGGTGAGACAGCCCGCCTGTAACTGACTGTCCTGCCGTAGGTTTGAAGTTTGGCTTGGAGCTCTATACTTCCTCGGCGTTCCGGCCACCGGTTATGCGCCTCAATAGGATGTTGCCTCGTCTTACAGCACGACTCCTACTGGTATTCTCCTTGTCGCGTTGATCTCGTTTCTCACTCAGCACAATAAATCTCGCTTCTTATCCTTTCTTGGGGCACCGCCGCTATATCATGCAGGCGCGGTCCCGTAACGTTCTCTCTGGTTGCTAGGCCTCTGTCAGGATCCCACCCCTGACAGAGACCCCTCTGAATCTTCCCCCACAACACCCTCTGCCACAAGGTGTTGCCTGGTTCCAACCCAGTCAGCTTTTTGTTCTAACTTCCTGCCTAACCCCCAGTTTTACCAGACTGTGAGGAGTGGCCTAATGAATAGAACCCTTAGCTCCCCCTGGAGGCCAGACTGTGAAATGTATTGGTGTCTGTGATACCTGGTCAGATGAACTCCTTCAGTGCCATCAGACGTACCATAGCCCCCCTTAGCGGTGGAGCCACAGTACTGCAACAACCAGGACTCTGGGGCGCTGCACTGCTAATTACACTAATTAGAGAAGCATCACAGGATTTTTCGAACAGTGCCAATACTTTTGTCCACCCCCTTTTTTATGTTTGGTGTGGAATTATATCCAATTTGGCTTTAGGACAATTCTTTTTGTGTTTTTTCATTTAAGACAAATTAAATGAAGATGATAATAACAAAGAAGTTGTGTTTGCAATCATTTTCAGGAAGAAACTGAGTATTATCTGACAGAATTGTAGGGGTGTCAATACTTTTAGCCACAACTGTATGTCGGTGGGGGTCTGACTATGGAGCTTCTTGCCGGTCATAAAAATGAGGGTCCCTAGTGTGAAAGGAGCGGTAGAGTGCATGTGGCCACTTCTTCATTCACTTCTATGGGTTTATGTGAGCAGTAGTGCATGTTTGCTATCACTGCTTCCCATAGATGATGAAAGGAGCGTTGGCCGTGCATGCACAGGAGCCTTTATTAAGTATTGGTGGGTTCCTGCCAATCACAAAAATGAGGGTCCTGGGTTCCCAGTGCGAATGGAACAATAGAGCCAATGCATAACCACCAATCCATTCACTTCTATGGGTTTATGGGAGCAGTAGTGCATGTTTGCTACCACCGCTTCCCATAGACAGTGAATGGAGCGTTGGTCGCGCATGCGCAGGAGCATTTATCATGTATCGGTTTGTCCTTGCCCATCACAAAAATGAGAGTCCTGTATTCCCAGTGTGAACAAAACAATAGAGCACATGCATAACCACTGCTCCATTCACTTCTATGGGTTTATGGGAGCAGTAGTGTATGTTTGCTACCACCGCTTCCTATGGACAGTTGGTCACGCATGAGCACTAGCGTTTATTAAGTATCAGTGGGTTCCTGCTGATCACAAAAAGGAGGATTCTTTGTTTCCAGTATGAACAGAGCAATAGAGCACATGCATAGCCACTGCTCCATTCACTTCTATGGGTATTTGGGTGCATGTATGTGACTACGGCTTCACATAGACAATGAATGGAGTATTGGTTGCGCATGCGCAGTCCCGTGTTCCCAGTGTGACTGGAGAAGTAGAGCACATACATAACCGCTGCTCCATTCACTTCTATGGGTATATGGGAGCCATAGTGGATGAATGTAACCACCTCTTCCCCCATATAGTGAATGGAGCATGGGTTGCACATGCACAATAGCACCTCATTTATAAAAGGCAATGGGACCTCTATACTTGGAGCCTATCATAAAGTGGATAGGTGATAAATGGAGCTGGTGGGATAACCTCTTCAAGTGCTTTATGGCTATGGCAGTTGATAAGGGGGTCCATGATTCTCATTTTGCAGGGGTCATCCTCATCATACTGTTTACAGTTTGAATGGGTGGACTATTCCTGTAGAGGAGACCTATCCACTAAAATTGACTATTTCCATACCATCTGGTTACCTGGAGCCAGGAGTGTAGTTGTAGTGGGTCCAGAGGTAGAAGTGGTCCTCCGAAACCTGAAGCAGTTCAATGGTACCAGTATAAATAGTAACTGGCATGTGGAAAGCCCTGATTTTTTTCATTGGGGCCCGGGAAACCTCAGGTTTTGTCTGTCTGGAGCTTCCACAAGGGGGAGCTTACTGCATAAAAATTCATCATGCTTTTTTTTCAGGTACAAAATTCTGTGCTGATTCATTTCTCCATAGTGTCCAAACCTCTGTTCTTCTAATGTAGGACTTCAACTCTTCTGCAGAGAAATAACATCCTGGCTACCTCCAGCCACCACTAGGGGGAGCTCTGCAGCTTCCTGCATACTGTTCAATGTATAAACTGTCTGCAGTAAGCTCCTGAGCTCCCCCTAGTGGTGGACATTCACTTCGAATAAATGATTCAACTAATATTTTATTAATTATTTTTTCAATATTTTTATTTTTTTTTTTTTACAATACCTGATCATTAATAATGACAATAATCCTAGCAATGATAGTTTATAAGCCGAGTTTCAGAGCTCCAGCTTTCACAGCAAGAGTTTGTTAATTACGTCCTGAGTTGCACAATTGTTCCGTGCGCAGAAATGAGATGGGAAATACACACAGAGCAAATGTCATTAGGCACAATTAGATTCCCACTTGATAATTTACTAAAAAAAAAAATTAAAAACGTGAAAATCAACCCTAGAAAGGAAGGAGAAAAAAAAAGCAAAGTGCAAAGATAAACAAAGATATTCGTATTTTGAGGTAACCCCTTCTCATGTACAGCACCATATATATAAATAAATAATAATAATAATAATAATAAAAAATAAAAATAATAAACCAAAGCCGACAACATGCAGAAGCATCTTGTAAGCTTATTATAAGCGTTATTTACTCTCATCAGTGAGAGTGCACAATGCACTGCTGAAAATGCCATATTTTTAGGATTTTCACCCCTTTCACTGCTTCCCTGAATGTGCAGTTTGATTCCCCTCTAGTAAAGTAAAAGGAGCTGAGCTGCAATACCAGAAACAACCTGTGGACACATGGGGCGCTGCTTCAGGATGAAAGCAGCCATGTTTTTGTAATCCTGTTCAGGACCTAATGTGAGGTTGTTCTCCGTACAGCTGTGGTTTATGGACAGGAGGTGGACCGAGACCATAAAAAGATCAAAGTTCTGGGGGGCCTATAAGATCCAGCATTTAAAGAGAACCTGTTATCGGGTCCAAAGTAGCCAGGTTTTGCCCTTATTTTATTCCCGCTGCTCCACTGAGTATTCCGGTTTTTGTTTTTTGTAAATCCGCCATACAGCTCCAGAGATATAGGCCTTTTTATTTAGTGCTAATTTTCATGGTCTCTACCAAGAGGGTGTGGCTCACGGGATTCTACGGGGGCGTATCTGCATTATTACCCTGTGAGCCGCCTCCCACTTGGAAAAAATTAACACAAACTAAAAAGGCCCATATCTCTGGAACCGTATGGCGGATTTAAAAAAGAAAAAAAGCGAAATACTCATGGGAGCAGCGGGAATAAAATGACTACTACTCCCTTTTGACCTGGTAACAGATCCTCTTTAAAGGGAATGTACACCTGTTCTATATAACTTGATTTTAGGATGCCAGTTTCATTTCTTCTAGCGGATGCAAAGTAATCCAGTTAGACCCGGGTTGGCACTCTAAATACCCAGTCTGTACCAGTCAACTGTAGGAAACAAAGAGTTAAATTGAAGCTAAAATGATGAATACCCAGCACCAAGCAATAAATACACAAAGCAGCGTCACCTTTGAACCCTGAAGCCTGTGTGAAGGTCAGAGATTATACAGGCCGTAATTGTGATTTATGCCGGAACATACAGACACAGACATGCTTTGTCTCATTTCAAAGATTTTATTATTATTTTTTTTCCTTGTCGCCTTCATTAATCCAGTTCTCATACGAATCTGCTCCGTTTACGTGTGAATCTGCCATATCCTTTCATAGGGGCTCATAGCTGGAATGGTATCCCCACAACCAGACAGAATCTTTTCAGACACGTGAACCATTCAGGGGACGAGACCCTCAGTCACATTCCCCAAATTACTCTCCGCATTCAATTAAACTGATAAGACAATGGAAAATACTATTAAGATGCAACATATCACTATGATTTATCCATTGACGTGTTAGAACACGGATATTTTCTCTTAATTTACAATTGTTAAAACATAGAACGTTCTCAATAGAATCGACCCGGTCTTCATTATTTCTATCTTTGTATCTTTTCTGCTGACGGAAGCAAAAATTGAGTGCAATATAAAACTACAGTGAATAAATGCAATCGATTTCTTATACTATACTGAAGGCAATGGTTTCAATTAATCATCAATAAAAATGCAAACTTATTAAAGCATTGCCTACACCTTTTTCTCCTCTTGACTTTTATATGTATATATTTTGTCTTTGTTATATTGTAATATGGTTGCATTATCCTAATTCATATGTATTCGCGACTATTATAGAAATTGTAAATACAGATGTAGTATTCCTTACCTTGTCAGACAGGACAATACTTTATTAACATAATCAAGTAGTGAGTCATTTGATGAGTTATGGATTACTACATGTGTACAGGATCACTAATCAGTAACTAATAGTACATAAATACTGCATCAAAACCACGATCAGTACATGAATATAGAATAAGAAGCATCATTTGCACATTCATACAGCTCCAGAACCACCATTATTACATTAATTAATTCCAAGAACCACCATCAGAAGAGGAATACAGCCTTAGAATTATCGTCACTACAGGAATACAGAACTAGAACCACCATCAGTGCATGAGTACATCACCAGAAACATCATCAGCACATGAACACACCACCATAACAACAATCAGTACATGAACTCAGAACAAGAACCACAATCAGTACATGAGTACAGAACAAGAACCCCCATAAGTACATGAATAAAGAGCCACAATTTGTACATGAATACAGCATCAGAACCATTCTCAGTACATGAAATAATCACCAGATCTGTGATCAGAACAAAATTCCAGCACCAGAATCAACATCAGTACAGGTATACATCATCATAACTCCCATCAGTACATAAATAAAAAAAAACCCAGAAACATCAGTACATTAGTACAGCACTAGAGCCACAATCAATACAGGAATATATGACCAGAACCACCATCAGTGGATGAATAGGGCACCAGAACCACCATCAGTATAAGCATCATCAGAACTATCATTAGCTAATTAACAAATAATAATAATAATTTCATTTATGTAGCAATAACATATTCCGTAGCACTTTACAGGTAAGCAGGGATATGTAGAGATAACAAAGACACTTCCGTGTAGCACATAGTTCAACAATTACAGCAAGAGTGAGTGCCCTGCTCACAATCTTACAATCTATAACAACTGGTTCTATAATGAAACGCCAGAAACAACAGTACATGAATACATCACCAGGATCATCATCAGTAAAAGAATACAGCACGAGAGCTACCATCAATACAGGAATACGTGACCAGAACAATAATTGATGCATTAAATCAGAACCAGAACCACCATCAGTACATGAATACAACACCAAATCCACCACCAGTACATGGATACACCGCCAGAAACATCATCACTACATGAATATACCACAAAAAACGCCATCAATACATGAATACAGCACCAGAACCACCATCATTACATGAATATAGCACCAGACACGTCATCAATACAGCACAAGAACCACCACCAGTACATGAATACATTGCCTAGCTTAGCACATTGATCATTTGCAATGTCATGTCAGCCCCATATACATTTGTTTAGCATGAACCTAAAACGCTCAGTATGTTCTTAACAATGGTAAGGGGATACTGGGAGTTGATGCTGCCATCATCACCCTTCAAACTATACAGGAACCCCAATACTTATTAAATGCAGTCAGCATCATAAATAAACCTTTGAACCCAAGTACCAGATAGCTGAAACCTTCTCTGATTGGAGTCATTCTCATCTTTTTTGTCTCCATTTGGTCCAGATGCCATGATGAATTTTTGCTTCCTCAGCTCGTCTCTGCAGGCTTCCATCTTCTCCGGTCTTCTGCAGCACATCCCGACAGGGTGCCCCTAAAAATTGCAGTGTCATTATTATGCCTCCCTGAATAAAAATAGATTTCCATGTTGTGCCCCTAAATAACTAATTGTCCCTCACTGCAAGGGGAGGTTAAAGTCCCCAAAGGGGACTAATTAAAAATACAGAAGAAATTAACAAATACCGTACATTTAAAAACTTCTAACTATACCCCCAGAATAAAAAAAAATTATATTGCCCTCCTTTCCCTCAACTGTAAATGGCGAAATGTAAAAAAAAAAATTAATATATTTGGTAAATGTCCAAACTAAGACAATTTTTAGAAAAGTATTTATTCCATAAGGTGCAAAGATATAAAAATCAAAATGCTGCAATCCCCCCAAAAATACAGTAAAAAAACAAGAAAAATGTAGTATGTATCCCCCCCCAAAAAAAAAAAATAAAAAATACAACTTGATGTACAAAGAAAATCCCAACCACTTACACAACTTTATCAATGAGGAATTTAAAAAGTTATGGATCTCATAAAACTTTCTGTCCCTTCCCCTGTTTATGAGACATAAGTAGCATATTGTCGGAGCACGCCTTTAAAGGGTTAAGAGGACAATGAATGGAACGTTTTGGAAAAAAATAAAAACCTACAATTTCTCAGATGTCTCCATGGACTCTATTAGGATAACAGTCTCAGGTCATAACTAAGGAATCTTGTTCATTCCGTGCCAGACTCCCAGAAGTAGCAACGTCCCTGGCACAATACATTTTGACAGCTTTTATTACATCAGAACCCTGACTTTTTGAATAGAATTATCTCGCCGGGTGCATTTATCGCAGATTATTGCATTTCATTTCTGATACTGGGAATAAATGTCACTTTTTAAAGGATGACACCAGGAGGCCGAGTGTCCGTATCAGCGCTGCGGTTTCTGCATCCTTTACATTATGACGGGGGTAATAAAATGGATTATTAGAAACAGGATTATTGCAAATGGAATTTGCTGTTAATATATACAAACTAATTTCAGACCAATGCAAAAAACGTGAATGGTTCAATGTGACACAAAGCAGTATGAAGTGTATTCATTAAACTCAGGTGGATTCCAAACTTGTCTAGTGGCTACACTGGAGCAGACATACCACTGGTGCATCCTGAGCAGGGACCTAAGAGGTAAGGGGCCCCGTTACCACCTCCAAAGTAGGTGGAATGGTGGATTATCAGGAGCTATTGGACTGCAAAGGGCCCATGTATTGTATTTGCACAGATGCCCACAGATGTGTCTTCTCCTTGCATTATGGTGCTCAAACTATCGTCATAAAGCAGCCAGAATGCATGCAAATACAAATATTCTCTGTTCAGATAAATAGGGTTAACCCCTGTCCAGATAAAGAGTTCATTCAGGATCCAGATAAATAACGCCTTAGAGCTTACATTGAATAGTAATATACAGCAGCAAGGTAAAGTGTCAGCAAGCTGACTGTATAAAAATAGTCTAGTATGACATCCAGATATACAGTGAACACATACAGCATCCAGATATATAGTGCACAAATACAACTTACAGAGACATAGTGCACATATACAGCATCCATATATATAGTGCAAACATACAACATCATGATATATAGTGCACACATACAACATTCAGTTATATAGTGTACACATACAACATCCAAATATATAGTGCACACATACAGCATCCTGATATATAGTGCACACATACAACATCCTGATATATAGTGCAAACATACAACATCCTGATATATAGTGTACACATACAACATCCAAATATATAGTGCAAACATACATCCTGATATATAGTGCACACATACAACATTCAGTTATATAGTGTACACATACAGCATCCTGATATATAGTGCACACATACAACATTCAGTTATATAGTGTACACATACAGCATCCTGATATATAGTGCACATATACAACATCCTGATATATAGTGTACACATACAACATCCAAATATATAGTGCAAACATACATCCTGATATATAGTGCACACATACAACATTCAGTTATATAGTGTACACATACAGCATCCTGATATATAGTGCACACATACAACATCCTGATATATAGTGCACACATACAACATTCAGTTATATAGTGTACACATACAGCATCCTGATATATAGTGCACACATACAGCATCCTGATATATAGTGCACACATACAACATCCTGATATATAGTGCAAACATACAACATCCTGATATATAGTGTACACATACAACATCCTGATATATAGTGCAAACATACAGCATCCTGATATATAGTGCACACATACAACATCCTGATATATAGTGCACACATACAACATTCAGTTATATAGTGTACACATACAGCATCCTGATATATAGTGCAAACATACAACATCCTGATATATAGTGCACACATACAACATTCAGTTATATAGTGTACACATACAACATCCTGATATATAGTGCACACATACAACATCCTGATATATAGTGCACACATACAACATTCAGTTATATAGTGTACACATACAGCATCCTGATATATAGTGCACACATACAACATTCAGTTATATAGTGTACACATACAGCATCCTGATATATAGTGCACACATACAACATTCAGTTATATAGTGTACACATACAGCATCCTGATATATAGTGCACACATACAACATCCTGATATATAGTGCACACATACAACATTCAGTTATATAGTGTACACATACAGCATCCTGATATATAGTGCACATATACAACATCCTGATATATAGTGTACACATACAACATCCAAATATATAGTGCAAACATACATCCTGATATATAGTGCACACATACAACATTCAGTTATATAGTGTACACATACAGCATCCTGATATATAGTGCACACATACAACATCCTGATATATAGTGCACACATACAACATTCAGTTATATAGTGTACACATACAGCATCCTGATATATAGTGCAAACATACAACATCCTGATATATAGTGTACACATACAACATCCTGATATATAGTGCAAACATACAGCATCCTGATATATAGTGCACACATACAACATCCTGATATATAGTGCACACATACAACATTCAGTTATATAGTGTACACATACAGCATCCTGATATATAGTGCAAACATACAGCATCCTGATATATAGTGCACACATACAACATCCTGATATATAGTGCACACATACAACATTCAGTTATATAGTGTAAGTGCAGCGCCCCAGAGTCCTGGTCGTTGCAGTAGCATGGTTCAGCCACTAAGGGGGGCCATGCTGCGTTCGATGGCACGGAAGGAGTTCTCTGAGCAGGTATCACAGTCACCAATACATTTCACAGCTGGGCCTCCGGGGGGAGCTAAGGGTGCTATTCATTAGGCCACTCCCCACCATAGTGGGTAAACTGGGGGTCAGGCAGGAAGTTAGAGAGAGAACGCTGACGGGATTGAACGGAGCAACACCTGGTGGCAGAGGGTGTTGTGAAGGGAGAGACTGTAGGGTCTCTGCCAGGGGTGGGATCCTGGCAGAGGCTTGGCATGGAAAGAACGTAAAGGGACCGTGCCTGCTCAGCATAGCGGCGGTGCCCAAGGAAGGACTAAGAAGCGAGATAGATTGTGCTGAGTGAGAAACGAAATCAAGCGAAAGGAGATACCAGTGAGGGTTGTGCTGAAAGAGGCAGCACCTTACTGAGGCGCACTACCGGTGGCCGGAATGCCGAGGAGGTAAAGAGTTTCAAGCCATACCTCAGACCTACGGCAGGGCAGTTAGCTTGAGGCGGACTGTCTCACGCATCACCCAGGAAGGCAAAGGGGGGTACCAACAGGAGAGGGGCGCAGATAGAGTCCCGGAAGATCTCCGAGCCTCCCCGTCATACGGGTGCGTTCCTACCATAGTATCTGGAGGGACGAGGAAGATCATTGCGAATTAAGTTGTTGTGAGGGAACACGAGAAACAGACACAACAGTTGTGGGGTACTTTCCGTAAGCACAGCAGGGAAGGACTGCAACACATAGCGCTAGAAGGAAGGCACCGATTTCCACCTGCAAGGAGAGCTCTGGAAGTGCCATTGGACCGGCCGGACTTGCGCAGCCTGGTGAGCCGTATTCCGGACTGAGGACCCCGAGAGCTTCAGTAAAGAGGTAAAGAGACTGCAACCTGGTGTCCTCGTTATTTACCGCGACCTGCACCCCACAACTGCACCGCTACAACATCACTTATTGCACCGGACGTCCCCCACTGACAGACAGGGCCACGGACCGGGTCTAGCTACCGTGACAACCCCAGGACTGAGACCTAGAGGCCCGGCTCCGGGTACCCCTCGGCCCTGCGGCGGTGTGGGGGCGCTTCAACTTGGCGTCACGAACAGGATCTACTTAAGCCTGAAGAATCAGGTCATGTGTGCCTAGAGACTGTGATTTACTGTGCTTGGACTGTACTTTATTGCAAGATTGTGCTGCGCCATTGGCCGCCAGAAGTTCCCGCCAAAAGGCGCCGCCATTGCTACACCCCAGGAGAAGGAGGGTGTGTTATGGGCGGAGACTCTCAGTGTGGCGCGAGAAATGGCTACCGCCCCCTGCACTTCTGGCTGCAAAGAGATGACCTGCCCCAAAACAGAAGACAACCCCCTGAGATGCAACGGCGGGAAGCGGGTGATGGAGAAGCCCGACCTCAGAGAAATGGCGGAGTTAGGTGCATGCACTGCCAGCGATTATCAGGCGGCGATGATGAACGGCGAGTGCCTGAGCGAGGAAGAAGCAGTTCCGGCCTGCCCTTCTTCACCGGAGATGGACCGGAAGCCTGCGGATCCGACAGCGGAGTTACGTTCACCAATCCCGACCTCGGAGTTAGAGGAGGAGGAACCACAGCCAGCGGAGCCGAATCCGAGCATCCCATTGGAGGAGCCCCGGTCCGGGCTGCAGCAGATTCCAGCGTCTTTGTTAACGGACCGGAGCGGCACCGATGGAACCACATCAGGCGCAGGTATGGGCGGCGCCCCTACTCCCCTGGACGGTTCTGCTCTCCCGACCGATCCTCCCCACAACAGTAACCCCGCGTTTACAATCGACCGAGCGGTTCTCACCCCCGGTGCGTTGGGGAAGTTGTTACCACCATTGCCAACCAGGTGGGGAGAGCCCATAGAAATGGACCCAGGAGGGGTGATGTTCCGATGGGATGTTCCCTGGGTCGAGCAGGATGGGATTCCAATGGAAGGTCTCACTATTGCGATACTTACCTGGGACCAATACAAACAATGCGTGCTCCAGCATTGGGGACAGCGCACCGAAGTTGAAAGACGGGAACTGCAGAGCAAAAAAATGATCTATGATGGGACGGATGCTGTCAGGCGAGGGACGGTGGCGGCATTCCACCCAAAGAAGGGGTGGGGTTCCATTTGGGAGTCGGGTCTACCTACTGGCATCTTCGTTGCCGGCTACGATGTGGAGACCCCCTGCTGTGATCGAGAAAGTGAACCACTCCGGGAGGGGGATCAGGTGACATATACCCGCCACTGGAACACACAAGGATGGCGTGCCCGGAAAGTTCAGCGATGCGAGTCTGAGAGAATGGCACCTGCGGCCCCAACTGTGGTCAATCCAGGGCTGCCAGATCTTGTTACTGTTTCTACTGTACGCTTTGTAGCAGCTCCTGAACTTGCCGACAGAGTTAGGCTTCAAATTCAGACAGCAGGCGACCAGGTGGTCCCTGCGGAGCTTGCCGCTGGTGTCCGTGCTACAGTGGCCGGGGTTCAGGAGCCCGAGCCGCCTGAAAAAGAATAAACCTCGATACCATGAAAATGTAAATAGTTACTGTTTGTCTTTTATTCCTTTAAGTTGCTGCTAAACCCGCCCAGGGTTAATGGATCCCTCTGTTGACCCGGGATCCTCTTTGTTTGTTTTCCTTTTCTGAAGTTGTTGCACAAAAGTTATACAAACTGCAGAAATCATGGACTGTGCATGATTCGAACTTCCCTTGTAAATAGTTTGCACCTTCTTAAAGGTGCTCCCTACTGGTTTTAGCCAAAGACACTTTGCGAAGATATTTGTCCTATTTGTTTGAGCCAAAGACACTTTGCGAAGATACCTTTCCTACCGGTTCTAGTTAAAGACACTTTGCGAAGATACCATGCCGGAACCTTTGCATGGGCCGGTAGGCTGAGGAGACAAGCTATCTTAGAAAGACTTGGTCTCCTCTTAAAGGGGATGTGAGAAACTGAACTTGAGAGAGATACTGTTGCAGAACAGTAATGCCATAATGATGCCTTGAAAAGAAATGTAACTGTTTTACATGCTAAGTTATATGTGTTGAATTTGTTAAAATGTGAAATTTGAATAATGTTTTGAAGACAGGAAAGATGCAGAGAGCCCGTAGGGGTAGAAGTAGAGGTCTGCATAGTTGAAAGTAAGAGAAGTAATAATGAGGGTGAGGATAGAAGGTAAACCCTGCGTCCCCATTGAAAAGTTACTTTATTGCTAAGGACAGAGAGTGAACCCGTAGGGGTTAGAGAGTGAGTCCTTAAAGGGGCCGAGTAGAGCTGGCTCAGAGTTCTTCAACCGAAAGGAATGTTATGTCTATACTGTGTATAGTAGCGAAAGGCAGTAGGCCCTGGCTGAACAGGGCGGTCCTGTAGAAGAAAGGAGAGGCAGTAGGCCTGGTGCCGTAGGGACAGGCGGTCCTGCAGGTTCACAAGAAGGAGAATGAAAAGTTGAAATGCCTTATAATGTGATTATAGGAAGGCCTTTGATAGACTAAGAGTGTGAGTTTCTTAAAGGCAATGTTAAGTTATTATTTCAAAAATTGCACTAAATAGAATACCCGGTTGGGTAACAGAAGTTATTTATACTCTGTAAATTATAAGGTTAATTATGTTTGTAACGTTACAAGTGTCCTCACCTCCCATAAAGGGAAGCCTACTTAAGTATACTTATTGTTATTTGCACTCAACAAAATTGTATGTCTTTTTGCTAACCTGTATTGTTGTTTTTCTTCCCAGTCCCGGAGTACTGTGTTTAACCAGGGGGGAGTGCAGCGCCCCAGAGTCCTGGTCGTTGCAGTAGCATGGTTCAGCCACTAAGGGGGGCCATGCTGCGTTCGATGGCACGGAAGGAGTTCTCTGAGCAGGTATCACAGTCACCAATACATTTCACAGCTGGGCCTCCGGGGGGAGCTAAGGGTGCTATTCATTAGGCCACTCCCCACCATAGTGGGTAAACTGGGGGTCAGGCAGGAAGTTAGAGAGAGAACGCTGACGGGATTGAACGGAGCAACACCTGGTGGCAGAGGGTGTTGTGAAGGGAGAGACTGTAGGGTCTCTGCCAGGGGTGGGATCCTGGCAGAGGCTTGGCATGGAAAGAACGTAAAGGGACCGTGCCTGCTCAGCATAGCGGCGGTGCCCAAGGAAGGACTAAGAAGCGAGATAGATTGTGCTGAGTGAGAAACGAAATCAAGCGAAAGGAGATACCAGTGAGGGTTGTGCTGAAAGAGGCAGCACCTTACTGAGGCGCACTACCGGTGGCCGGAACGCCGAGGAGGTAAAGAGTTTCAAGCCATACCTCAGACCTACGGCAGGGCAGTTAGCTTGAGGCGGACTGTCTCACGCATCACCCAGGAAGGCAAAGGGGGGTACCAACAGGAGAGGGGCGCAGATAGAGTCCCGGAAGATCTCCGAGCCTCCCCGTCATACGGGTGCGTTCCTACCATAGTATCTGGAGGGACGAGGAAGATCATTGCGAATTAAGTTGTTGTGAGGGAACACGAGAAACAGACACAACAGTTGTGGGGTACTTTCCGTAAGCACAGCAGGGAACAACTGCAACACATAGCGCTAGAAGGAAGGCACCGATTTCCACCTGCAAGGAGAGCTCTGGAAGTGCCATTGGACCGGCCGGACTTGCGCAGCCTGGTGAGCCGTATTCCGGACTGAGGACCCCGAGAGCTTCAGTAAAGAGGTAAAGAGACTGCAACCTGGTGTCCTCGTTATTTACCGCGACCTGCACCCCACAACTGCACCGCTACAACATCACTTATTGCACCGGACGTCCCCCACTGACAGACAGGGCCACGGACCGGGTCTAGCTACCGTGACAACCCCAGGACTGAGACCTAGAGGCCCGGCTCCGGGTACCCCTCGGCCCTGCGGCGGTGTGGGGGCGCTTCATACACATACAGCATCCTGATATATAGTGCAAACATACAACATCCTGATATATAGTGTACACATACAACATCCAAATATATAGTGCAAACATACATCCTGATATATAGTGCACACATACAACATTCAGTTATATAGTGTACACATACAGCATCCTGATATACAGGTCCTTCTCAAAAAATTAGCATATAGTGTTAAATTTCATTATTTACCATAATGTAATGATTACAATTAAACTTTCATATACTATAGATTCATTATCCACCAACTGAAATTTGTCAGGTCTTTTATTGTTTTAATACTGATGATTTTGGCCTACAACTCCTGATAACCCAAAAAACCTGTCTCAATAAATTAGCATATCAAGAAAAGGTTCTCTAAATGACCTATTACCCTAATCTTCTGAATCAACTAATTAACTCTAAACACATGCAAAAGATACCTGAGGCTTTTAAAAACTCCCTGCCTGGTTCATTACTCAAAACCCCCATCATGGGTAAGACTAGCGACCTGACAGATGTCAAGAAGGCCATCATTGACACCCTCAAGCAAGAGGGTAAGACCCAGAAAGAAATTTCTCAACAAATAGGCTGTTCCCAGAGTGCTGTATCAAGGCACCTCAATGGTAAGTCTGTTGGAAGGAAACAATGTGGCAGAAAACGCTGTACAACGAGAAGAGGTGACCGGACCCTGAGGAAGATTGTGGAGAAGGACCGATTCCAGACCTTGGGGAACCTGAGGAAGCAGTGGACTGAGTCTGGTGTGGAAACATCCAGAGCCACCGTGCACAGGCGTGTGCAGGAAATGGGCTACAGGTGCCGCATTCCCCAGGTAAAGCCACTTTTGAACCATAAACAGCGGCAGAAGCGCCTGACCTGGGCTACAGAGAAGCAGCACTGGACTGTTGCTAAGTGGTCCCAAGTACTTTTTTCTGATGAAAGCAAATTTTGCATGTCATTCGGAAATCAAGGTGCCAGAGTCTGGAGGAAGACTGGGGAGAAGGAAATGCCAAAATGCCTGAAGTCCAGTGTCAAGTACCCACAGTCAGTGATGGTGTGGGGTGCCATGTCAGCTGCTGGTGTTGGTCCACTGTGTTTCATCAAGGGCAGGGTCAATGCAGCTAGCTATCAGGAGATTTTGGAGCACTTCATGCTTCCATCGGCTGAAATGCTTTATGGAGATGAAGATTTCATTTTTCAGCACGACCTGGCACCTGCTCACAGTGCCAAAACCACTGGTAAATGGTTTACTGACCATGGTATTACTGTGCTCAATTGGCCTGCCAACTCTCCTGACCTGAACCCCATAGAGAATCTGTGGGATATTGTGAAGAGAAAGTTGAGAGACGCAAGACCCAACACTCTGGATGAGCTTAAGGCCGCTATTGAAGCATCCTGGGCCTCCATAACATCTCAGCAGTGTCACAGGCTGATTGCCTCCATGCCACGCCGCATTGAAGCAGTCATTTCTGCCAAAGGATTCCCGACCAAGTATTGAGTGCATAACTGAACATTATTATTTGATGGTTTTTTTGTTTGGTATTAAAAAACACTTTTATTTGATTGGTCGGGTGAAATATGCTAATTTATTGAGACAGTTTTTTTGGGTTATCAGGAGTTGTATGCCAAAATCATCAGTATTAAAACAATAAAAGACCTGACAAATTTCAGTTGGTGGATAATGAATCTATAGTATATGAAAGTTTAATTGTAATCATTACATTATGGTAAATAATGAAATTTAACACTATATGCTAATTTTTTGAGAAGGACCTGTATAGTGCACACATACAACATCCTGATATATAGTGCAAACATACAACATCCTGATATATAGTGCACACATACAACATTCAGTTATATAGTGTACACATACAGCATCCTGATATATAGTGCAAACATACAACATCCTGATATATAGTGTACACATACAACATCCAAATATATAGTGCAAACATACATCCTGATATATAGTGTACACATACAGCATCCAAATATATAGTGCACATGCAGCGCCCCCACTGACGCAGGGCCGAGGGGTACCCGGTACCGGGCCTCTCAGTCTCTGCTCTGGGGTTGTCACGGCGGCTAAGCCCGGTCCGTGGCCCTGCCTGTCAGGGGGACGTACAGTGAAGGATGTGATGTGATGGTGGTATAGTGGTGCAGTGCAGTAAATAACGAGGACACCAGGTTGCAGTCTCTTTACCTCTTTACTGAAGATCTCTGGGTCCTCAGTCCGGAATCCAGTTCACCAGGCTGCGCAAGTCCGGCCGGTCCAATGGCACCTCCAGAGTTCTCTTAGCAGGTGGAAATCTGTGCCTTCCTTCTAGCGCTAGGTGTTGCGGTCCTTCCCTGCTGTGCTTACGGAAAGTCCCCACAACTGTTGTGTCCGTTTCTTAAGTTCCCTCACAACTCAATTAGATGATGTTCTGCTAATTTCCCGTTCCTCCCTGTTGTTACGGTTAGAACGGCACCCGTTTGACGGGTAGGCTCGGAGCTCTTCCGGGACCCTAGAGTCGCCCCTCTCCACAAGTTGCCCCCCAAGACTGCATAGGTGATTTAGGTGAGACAGCCCGCCTTAGACTGACTGTCCTGCCGCTATTTAGAGTATTGCTTGAAGCTGAATATTGTAATACTCCCTCGGCGTTCCGGCCGCCGGTTGTGCGCCTCAGTAGGATGTTGCCTCGGTTTTACAGCATGACCCCTACTGGTATTCTCCTCTTGCTTTGATCTCGTTTCTCACTCAGCACAATCTATCTCGCTTCCAATCCCGCCTTGGGCACCGCCGCTATACTGAGCAGGCACGGTCCCGTTACGTTCTCTCTAGTTGCCAAGCCTCTGTCAGGATCCCACTCCTGCCAGAGACCCTACCGAATCTTCTCCCGCAACACCCTCTGCCACAAGGTGTTGCCTGGCTCCGACCCAGTCAGCTTTCTCTCTAACTTCCTGCCTGACCCCCAGTTTTACCAGTATGTGAGGAGTGGCCTAATGAATAGAACCCTTAGCTCCCCCTGGAGGCCCGGCGGTGAAATGTATTGGTGTCTGTGATACCTGATCAGAGGAACTCCTTCAGTGCCATCGGACGTACCATAGCTCCCCTTAGTGGCGGAGCCACAGTACTGCAACGACCAGGACTCTGGGGCGCTGCACTCCCCCCTGGTTAAATCCAGTACTCCGGGACTGGGAAGAAAACAACAATACAAGTTAGCAAAAAGACATACAATTTTGTTGAGTGCAATAACAATAAGTATATTTAAACAGAGCTTCCCTTTATGGGAGGTGAGGACACTTGAACGTTACAAACATGGTTAAATATCATAGCAACATGCTATAAATAACTTTTCTTACCCAACCGGGTATTCTACTTAGTACAAATTCTTGAACAATAATTTAACATCGCCTTTAAGGATGTACACTCTAAATCCGCTAAAGACCTTCCTATAATCACATTATAAGGCAATTTAACTTTTACATTCTCCTTCTTTAAATCTGCAGGACCGCCTGTCCTAACGGCACCAGACCTACTGCCTCTCCTTTCTTACAGGACCGCTCCTTTCAGCCCGAGCCTTCTGTCTTTTCAACTACTATACACGGTATAGAACATAACATTACTTTCAATTTTAAGAGCACTGAGCCATCTCTATATGGCTCCTAGGAGGACTCAGGGTTTACCTTCTATCCTCATTTTCTATCAACATTATCAACATTTTCTTAAAGCATTAACTTCCATCATTACTTTCTTACTAGCAACTATGCAGGACACTACGTCTACCCCTACGGGCCCACTGCATCTTTCTTCTAACTTTCACTTTCCTTTGGGGAACATTATCAGCATTCTTTCACAATTAACTAGTTCAATACATATAACTCTTACATATCAACATTATCACTTCCTTTTCGGTCAAGACATTATTGCTATCTATCTTAAAGCAATACCATTCTGTAGATGCACAAGTAAACATCCCCTTTAAGAGGGGACCAAGTCTTTATGAGGTAGCATATCTTCTCAAGCTACCAGTCCTTACTTAGCAAAGGTTCCAGTGTGGTATCTTCACAAAGAGTCCTTTTTGAAGTAAAACCAGTAGGGAGCACCTTTAATAAGGTGCAAACTATTTACAAAAAGTTTGTATCATGCACTGTTCATGATTGCGGCAGTTCTGAAAACTTGTGCAAAAACTTAGAAAAAAAAACAAACAAAACAATAGGGATCCCGGGTCAACAAAGTGATCCCTTTAAAAGTGAACCCTGAACGGGTTTAGCAGCAAAACCGTAGAACAGTAACTATATACATACTCGTGGTATCGAGGTTTATCTTCATAGTAAATCACAGGACATCAGCCGAAAGTGGGTACCTTCCGACTGTGCAGACTTTGATCCTAGGTCAGCAGCTGATGCCGCACCAGTATCACCGGTGGATCTCCCTGGTGCGGTCAGACCACCTGAGGTCTGGACCCGAAGGCGGACTCTAGCCGCCAGCTCAGTAGCTGCAATGAGACGTACAGCGGCAATGTTGGTAAGATCCGTCACGTCTGGTTCCATCATGGTTGAAGTAGCAGATGACGTTCCCCCAAGCTCACAGCGGCGCACGTCCCGGGCATACCACCCGTATGCATTCCGATGACGGGTGTAAGTCACCGGATCCCCCCTCTGCAATGGATCACCACTCCGGCCGCAGCAGGGGGTCTTCACGTTGCAACTGGCAACGAAGACATCAGTTAGTAGCCCCAGTTCCTGTATGGAGCCCCATCCCCTCTTCGGGTGGAAGGCCAACACAGTACCCCGCCTCACCATGTCCCTGTCATCACATGCAAGAGGTGGTTGTTGCACCCTCGGTGGGTCAGTCAGCTCTGCCTCTTTTTGCCTTTTCCAATGTAGGATCAAGCATTGTTTGTATTGCTCCCAGGTAAGCACAGCAAGGGTGAATCCTTCTTCCCGAACTCCATCTGGCCCAACCCGGGGGGTGTCCCACTGGAGGGTCACCCCTTCTGGGCCCACGTCTACAGGTTCCCCCATCCTAGTCGGCAGCGGTGGTTCCAGTTTCCCCATTGCATCGGGAGGCAACACCACTAGCTCTGCCGAGAGGAGACGGCTTTTACTGGGGTGAGGGCCGTTCGCGGGAGCGGGATCGAGCAGGGGAGCAGGGGCGTCTTCCATACCTGCACCTGATGTGATTCCACCGATGTCGATCCGGTCCATTAACGAGGATGCTGGAGTCGGCTGCAGCCCGGACCGCGGCTCCTCCAATGTGGTCTCCGGATGCGGCTCCGCCCACCATGGTTCCTCCTCCGCTGGCTCTGAGGATGGGATGGGTAGACTCAGTTCCGCAGCCGGTTCCGAGGAATTCAGATCCTTCCGCTGCGGTGGACGTAGGTCCGCCTCTGGTGGATGAGGGCAAGCCGGGGTCACTCCTCCCTGGTTCAGGCACTTGCTGTTCATCATCGCTGCCTGATAGTCGGTGACAGTGCATGCACCTGGCTCCGCCATTTCTCCGGGGTCGAGCTTCTCCGTCACCCGCTTCCCGCCGTTGCAAATCAAGGGGTGGTCCTCTGCTTTGAGGCAGGTCCTCGCTTTGCAGTAAGAGGCGCAGGGGGAGGTCGCCACTTCTGGCGCCACTTTGGTAGTCTCCTCCCATGGCACGCCCTCCTTCTTCTTTGGTGTAGCAATGGCGGCGATTTTTGGCGGGAACTTCTGGCGGCAAACGGCAATACACAGTCTCTCAATAAAGCACAGTCCAAGCACAGTAAACCACAGTTCCTAGGCACACATGACCTGATTCTTCAGGCTTAAGTACATCCTGTTCGTGACGCCAAAATTCTGCAGCGCCCCCACTGACGCAGGGCTGAGGGGTACCCATTACCGGGCCTCTCAGTCTCTGCTCTGGGGTTGTCACGGCGGCTAAGCCCGGTCCGTGGCCCTGCCTGTCAGGGGGACGTACAGTGAAGGATGTGATATGATGGTGATGGTGGTATAGTGGTGCAGTGCAGTAAATAACGAGGACACCAGGTTGCAGTCTCTTTACCTCTTTACTGAAGATCTCTGGGTCCTCAGTCCGGAATCCAGTTCACCAGGCTGCGCAAGTCCGGCCGGTCCAATGGCACCTCCAGAGTTCTCTTAGCAGGTGGAAATCTGTGCCTTCCTTCTAGCGCTAGGTGTTGCGGTCCTTCCCTGCTGTGCTTACGGAAAGTCCCCACAACTGTTGTGTCCGTTTCTTAAGTTCCCTCACAACTCAATTAGATGATGTTCTGCTAATTTCCCGTTCCTCCCTGTTGTTACGGTTAGAACGGCACCCGTTTGACGGGTAGGCTCGGAGCTCTTCCGGGACCCTAGAGTCGCCCCTCTCCACAAGTTGCCCCCCAAGACTGCATAGGTGATTTAGATGAGACAGCCCACCTTTGACTGACTGTCCTGCCGCTGTTTAGAGTATTGCTTGAAGCTGAATATTGTAATACTCCCTCGGCGTTCCGGCCGCCGGTTGTGCGCCTCAGTAGGATGTTGCCTCGGTCTTACAGCACGACCCCTACTGGTATTCTCCTCTTGCTTTGATCTCGTTTCTCACTCAGCACAATCTATCTCGCTTCCAATCCCTCCTTGGGCACCGCCGCTATACTGAGCAGGCACGGTCCCGTTACGTTCTCTCTAGTTGCCAGGCCTCTGTCAGGATCCCACTCCTGCCAGAGACCCTACCGAATCTTCTCCCGCAACACCCTCTGCCACAAGGTGTTGCCTGGCTCCGACCCAGTCAGCTTTCTGTCTAACTTCCTGCCTGACCCCCAGTTTTACCAGTATGTGAGAGAGTGGCCTAATGAATAGAACCCTTAGCTCCCCCTGGAGGCCCGGCGGTGAAATGTATTGGTGTCTGTGATACCTGATCAGAGGAACTCCTTCAGTGCCATCGGACGTACCATAGCTCCCCTTAGCGGCGGAGCCACAGTACTGCAACGACCAGGACTCTGGGGCGCTGCACACACATACAACATTCAGTTATATAGTGTACATAAACAGCATTCAGTTATATAGTGTACACATACAACATCCTGATATATAGTGCACACATACAACATCCTGATATACACTCACTGGCCACTTTATTAGGTACACCTGTCCAACTTCTTGTTAACACTTAATTTCTAATCAGCCAATCACATGGCGGCAACTCAGTGCATTTAGGCATGTAGACATGGTCAAGACAATCTCCTGCAGTTCAAACCGAGCATCAGTATGGGGAAGAAAGGTGATTTGAGTGCCTTTGAACGTGGCATGGTTGTTGGTGCCAGAAGGGCTGGTCTGAGTATTTCAGAAACTGCTGATCTACTGGGATTTTCACGCACAACCATCTCTAGGGTTTACAGAGAATGGTCCGAAAAAGAAAAAAAATCCAGTGAGCGGCAGTTCTGTGGGCGGAAATGCCTTGTTGATGCCAGAGGTCAGAGGAGAATGGGCAGACTGGTTCGAGCTGATAGAAAGGCAACAGTGACTCAAATCGCCACCCGTTACAACCAAGGTAGGCCTAAGAGCATCTCTGAACGCACAGTGCGTCGAACATTGAGGCAGATGGGCTACAGCAGCAGAAGACCACACCGGGTACCACTCCTTTCAGCTAAGAACAGGAAACTGAGGCTACAATTTGTACAAGCTCATCGAAATTGGACAGTAGAAGATTGGAAAAACGTTGCTTGGTCTGATGAGTCTCGATTTCTGCTGCGACATTCGGATGGTAGGGTCAGAATTTAGCGTAAACAACATGAAAGCATGGATCCATCCTGCCTTGTATGGAGCATCTTTGGGATGTGCAGCCGACAAATCTGCGGCAACTGTGTGATGCCATCATGTCAATATGGACCAAAATCTCTGAGGAATGCTTCCAGCACCTTGTTGAATCTATGCCACGAAGAATTGAGGCAGTTCTGAAGGCAAAAGGGGTCCAACCCGTTACTAGCATGGTGTACCTAATAAAGTGGCCGGTGAGTGTATAGTGCACACATACAGCATCCAAATATATAGTGCACACATACAACATCCTGATATATAGTGCACACATACAGCATTCAGTTATATAGTGCACACATACAACATTCAAATATATAGTGCACACATACAACATCCTGATATATAGTGCACACATACAACATTCAGTTATATAGTGTACACATACAACATCAAAATATATAGTGCACAAATACAACTTACAGAGACATAGTGCACACATACAGCATTCAGATACATAGTGCACACATACAACGTTCAGTTATATAGTGCACACATACAAGATCCAGTTATATAGTGCACACATACAGCATCCAGATACATGGTACACACATACAGCATCCAGATACATGGTACACACATACAACATCCAGATACCCTGATACATAGTGCACATACATATAGCAGCGAGATGCATAGCACATAAATACTACATCTAGATACATAGTGCATACATACAACATTCACATAACCTTAACTGTGGTGCATGCAGTGTTATTTTTCCCCAAAATAACAGAAACAATAATGAAACCTGACCAATCCCATTATAGGTCAATGAGGTCCATTGCACACCAGTGGTGTTTGTCTGAGGATGGATTGGGCACTGTACTGTGGTTCTTGTTATAAATAGTTACCTCTAGTGCACAGAGATAGTTAGAACTCATAGATAGGTTATAGTTATGGTGCCCTGTTGTATGTGTCCATTATGGTGCCTGGCTTCAAAATCCAAGGACCCCATAACATTTTTATTATCTCCCTCCATGGATAGTACATGCTTAGTTTGGACCAAAAACACATAAACCTTTTTGTTTTTGGCACAGTAGAGTAACTGTATACAACATGAGATTTCAATGCCCACTGCACCTTGCCCATCAGCTGAAGTGGAGAGCAGCATAGACACATTCTCTGACGCATGACACCACACCATTTGTTGGATGACTGTTGGTCTTGAGGTGTACTGACAACTGTAGGGCTGAATTTCTACCGGCAATGGTGCTCACTAGAGACGATCAAAACGAATTGCAGGACCCTGGTTCAGTGGCTACGTCGGTAGTCCATGGCTGATGGATCAGAGCCTTGTGTGCCTCCTTCCACCACCTGGAATCCCTGGTGTCTCCTCTGATTTGTAGACCTGTTGAGAAGTCACGTGTAAATTGCACCAGGTCTACAAATCAGAAGAAGCATAGTTCTCGTCTGGAGGCCATAGAGTGGCCTGTGGACCAGGGTACTTCACGTCTTTTTGATCGTTTTTTTTGCCCACAGGTGACCCAGGCCACACTGCCCTATCAGAAGCCATATCACAGTTTATGTCTGATGGTCAATCCTCATATTTGGGGAACGGGAACTGATACCACATAATTTTAGAATTCTCACACTCGTTATGTTTTTGCATAATCCAGTAGAATCAGATCCACTAAGTGGCTTCTTCATCAACCTCCCAGCGTTGGTTGATTCCCATTTACTTGCTTGTAAATGTTCATAACTATCTCAGTCACCATAAAATTCATCTAGTAAAGGAGAAAAAGAGGGGTGAGGAGGGAGATGAAGCTGCAGCTTTCACTTATTCTTTTAAATAAACTGCATAGTAAGGAGAGAGAAAGTGGAAGATATCTACATGGCTTTGGGCAGCTCAGAAAGGTGGACGGCTTTTGAGCATCACCATTCACATCAATCCTTGTCCCCAACTGATGCTAAGAACAAGTCCTGGTCAAGGTTAGAAATTTGAGGACAGCAGAGATCTGTATTGGGAAAAATAACCTTTGGAAGGCTGCAATTTATTACCGGTGCTTCTCACAAAATTAGAATTTCAGCAAAAAGTTAATTTATTTCAGTTCTTCAATACAAAAAGTGAACCTCATATATTCTATAGATTCATTACACACAGAGTGATCTATTCCAAGTGTTTATTTATGTTAATGTTGATGATTATGGCTTACAGCCAATGAAAACCCAAAAGTAATTATCTCAGTAAATTAGAATAATTAACAAAAATCACCTGTAAAGGCTTCCTAAGAGTTTAAAAAGGTCCCTCAGTCTGTTTCAGTAGCTCCACAACAGGGCCGGACTGGGACTAAAATTCAGCCCTGGCATTTGAAGTTACACAGGCCCACTTGTCACACGGTGACTGTATAATACCTTTGTACACTTGTAGGCAGGGCCGGTTTTAGGCAAAGTGGGGCCCTAGGCAAAGTTTAAAATGGGGCCCCAAATGCTGACATATTGCACATCACACAAAAGCATTTCGGTTGTATTTACTTACATGCGCTGATCTCAGGCCGCTAAATGAGTTTGATCGACCATACTAAAGTTGTTCAACGCTTGTTTCCCGGCCTCTTTCCACCGTCTGAGACAGAATGATGGGACAGAACGATCACTAACAGATCACCATACAGTATCATGTTATCAGCATCACATATACAGTTTACGCTGGCGATGTGCTGCTGAGAACAATGATTTTTGTTCCGGCAAAAACAATCTGAATATGCAGAATTTTACTTGTTTAGTAAAATATACCCCATAGTCCTCCATATATTATAATGTGCACCATAGTCCTCCATATATTAAAATACACTGCTCAGTCCTCCACAGAGCATAATACACTCCTCATAGTGCTCCATATAGTATAATGCACCGCCATAGTCATCCATGTAGTACAATTCACTTCCCATAGTATAATGCACCCCATAGTTCTTCATATAGTATAACGTATTCCCCTTAGTCCTCAATACAGTATAATGCAGCCCACATACAGTATAATGCAGCCACCACCCTACAGAGTATAATGTAACCCCCCATAGAATATAATGCAGCCCCCCCAATAGAGTATGATGAAATCACCCCTCATAGAATATATATATAATACAGCCCCCCCCATAGAATTTAATGTAGCCCCAAATAGAATAGAATACAGCCCACCTCCCCATAGAATATAATGCAGCCCCATCAGAGTATGATGCAATCATCCCTCATAAAATCTAATACAGCCCCCCATAGAATATAATACAGCCCACCTCCCCATAATATATAATGCAGCCCCCCATAGTATAAGACAGCCTCCCCCATAGAATATAATATACCCCCATAGTATAACACAGCCTCCCCTACAGAATATAATATACCCCCGCAATAGTATATAACACAGCCACATAGTATATAACATGGCCTCCCCCATAGAATATAATATACCCCCTATAGTATATAGCAAAGCCCGCATAGTATATAGCACAACTTGCATAGTATATAGCACAGCCTGCATAATATAGCACAGCCCTCGTAGTATACAGCACAGCCCGCACAGGGGTATATAGAGCACAGCCCGCACAGGGGTATATAGAGCACAGCCCGCACAGGGGTATATAGAGCACAGCCCGCACAGGGGTATATAGAGCACAGCCCGCACAGGGGTATATAGAGCACAGCCCGCACAGGGGTATATAGAGCACAGCCCGCACAGGGGTATATAGAGCACAGCCCGCACAGGGGTATATAGAGCACAGCCCGCACAGGGGTATATAGAGCACAGCCCGCACAGGGGTATATAGAGCACAGCCCGCACAGGGGTATATAGAGCACAGCCCGCACAGGGGTATATAGAGCACAGCCCGCACAGGGGTATATAGAGCACAGCCCGCACAGGAGTATATAGAGCACAGCCCGCACAGGGGTATATAGAGCACAGCCCGCACAGGGGTATATAGAGCACAGCCCACACAGGGGTATATACAGCCCAGCCCACACAGGGGTATATACAGCCAAGCCCACACAGGGGTATATACAGCAGAGCCCACACAGTATACAGCAGAGCCCACACAGGGGTATATACAGCAGAGCCCACACAGGGGTATATACAGCAGAGCCCACACAGTATACAGCAGAGCCCACACAGGGGTATATACAGCAGAGCCCACACAGTATACAGCAGAGCCCACACAGGGGTATATACAGCAGAGCCCACACAGTATACAGCAGAGCCCACACAGGGGTATATACAGCAGAGCCCACACAGTATACAGCAGAGCTCACACAGGGGTATATACAGCAGAGCCCACACAGTATACAGCAGAGCCCACACAGTATACAGCAGAGCCCACACAGGGGTATATACAGCAGAGCCCACACAGGGGTATATACAGCAGAGCCCACACAGGGGTATATACAGCAGAGCCCACACAGGGGTATATACAGCAGAGCCCACACAGTATACAGCAGAGCCCACACAGGGGTATATACAGCAGAGCCCACACAGGGGTATATACAGCAGAGCCCACACAGTATACAGCAGAGCCCACACAGGGGTATATACAGCAGAGCCCACACAGTATACAGCAGAGCCCACACAGGGGTATATACAGCAGAGCCCACACAGTATACAGCAGAGCCCACACAGGGGTATATACAGCAGAGCCCACACAGTATACAGCAGAGCCCACACAGGGGTATATACAGCAGAGCCCACACAGAATACAGCAGAGCCCACACAGGGGTATATACAGCAGAGCCCACACAGTATACAGCAGAGCCCACACAGGGGTGTATACAGCAGAGCCCACTCAGGGGTATATACAGCAGAGTCCACATCTCGTCACCCCCCCCCCCCCGATAATGGCCCCACAGTCCAGTTAAAAAAAAAAAAACACTCTCCTCACCTTTCCTTTTGCCCGCGCTGCTCCTGGCTCCTGTCTCCTGTCTCGGCGGCTGCAGTCTGCCCGGGACACAGCAGGTGCGCGATGATATGACGTCATCGCGCACCCGCAGTGTCAGAGGCAGAGCGGGGAATGATGGGAGAGGGGGGGCATCAGGTGACGCTCTCTCCTCCATCATTGCATTGAACTATACCGGCGTCATAGACGCCGGTATAGTTAAATGCGGCGGCGGCGGCACTGGCCGGGGGGGAGGGGGAGAAACAGTGCAGTGGCCCACTACTGGCACCGGCCCTTCTGGCATTTGCCAGAAGTGCCCGATGGCCAGTCCGGCCCTGCTCCACAATCATGGGGAAGACTGCTGACTTGACAGATGACCAGAAGGCGTCACTGACACACTCCACAAGGAGGGTAAGCCACAAAAGGTCATTGCTAAAGAAGCCAGCTGTTCACAGAGTGCTGTATATTAATGGAAGGTTGAGTGGAAGGAAAAAGTGTGGTAGAAAAGGGTGCACAGGCAACCGGGATAACCGCAGCCTTGAAAGGATTGTTAAGAAAAGGCCATTCAGAAATGTGGGGGAGATTCACAAGGAGAGGACTGCTGTTGGAGTCATTGCTTCAAGAGCCTCCACACACAGACGTGTCCAGGACATGGGCTACAAGTGTCACATTCCTTGTGTCAGCCACTCATGACCAATAGACAACGCCAGAAGCGTCTTACCTGGGCCAAGGAGGAAAAGAACCGGACTGTTGTCAGTGGCCCAAGGTGTTGTTTTTAGATAAAAGTAAATGTTTCATTTCATTTGGAAATCAAGGTCCAGAGTCTGGAGGAAGAGTGGAGAGGCCACAATCCAAGCTGCTGGAGGTCTAGTGTGAAGTCTCCACAATCAGTGATGGTTCGGGGAGCCATGTCATCTGCTGGTGTAGGTCCACTGTGTTTTATCAAGACCAAAGTCAGCACAGCCGTCTACTAGCAAATTTTAGAGCACTTCATGCTTCCCTCTGCTGACAAGCTTTATGGAAATGGAAATGTCATTCTCCAGCAGGACTTGGCCCCTGTCCACACTGACAAAAGTACCAATACTTGGTGTACAAACAACAGTATCACTGTGCTTGATTGGCAGCAAACTCGCCTGACCTTAACCCCATAGAAAATCTATGGAGTATTGTCAAGAGGAAGATGAGAGACACCAGACCCAACAATGCAGACGAGCTGAAGGCTGCTATCAAAGCAACCTGGGCTTCCATAACCCCTCAGCAGTGCCACAGGCTGATCGCCTCCATGCCACGCCGCATTGATGCAGTAATTGATGCAAAAGGAGCCCGAACAAGTATTGAGTGCATTTACTGAACATACATTTCAGTAGGCCAACATTTCAGATTTTAAAATAATTTTTCAATCTGGTGTTATAAAGTATTCTAATTTACTGAGATAATGACTTTGGGGTTTTCATTGGCTGTAAGCCATAATCATCAACATTAACAGAAATAAACACATGAAATAGATCACTCTGTGTGTAATGACTCTATAGAATATATGAGATTCACTTTTTGTACTGAAGAACTGAAATAAATTAACTTTTTGATGATATTCTAATTTTGTGAGAAGCACCTGTATGTCCGCTCAGTTGTTCATCATGGAGATAAGTGGCTCCAATTGTGCCAGGCAGCTTCTTATCCACCATCTTCCACCGCCAAATGATAAGTGTGAATTTCCCCCCCTTGCCGGCGGTGCAGATGACTTTTCATTAGGGGGCCGCATCCTTTGCTATTAATAAAGATGCAGCTGCGCACACAGCACTGATCGGCGCGAGTTTGTTTAATACGTCTTTGTTCACCTGGAATATGTAATATGCGGGGGATTTGCTCCATGCATTCTCCGAGTCTTTAATTAAATGTTTTCCCAGGGGTCTCCCCTGCCGCCGTGAACAATATTTGGCCGCCGCTTGCTTTTACCATTCTGCAAACATATTGGGCTTATTGGATGGTGACTCCTCGGGGAGTAATTTGAGCCAGGAGCCAGGATACCGAGCCGAGCGCTTCCCTAAGCTATGCGCAAAAATTCTTCAGTCTCGAAGAATCAATGATTATAACACAGGTGTGTCGGGGGGGACGGGGCAGCGCACGGCCGGCCGAAGGGGACGGATCGAGACCCCGACACAAATACATAACCTATAAGATGTAACGTAACACCACGGCCGGGAACAAAGACCCCACTGATGTTATCACCGGGAATTCCTGTGTAGGTAATAACGCCAGTATACGACTACTCGGCCGAAACCACTTATAGAGCGAGGTCCAGGAAGCTGAGATCTCAGGCGCTGTTTGTTGGGAGTTGGTACAGATGGTTGGGAGGGTACAGTACAGAATTTGCATTGAGGCTTAGGAAGTTCTTGCCTGACTATCATCAGACCTACATCTTTGTTGAAAGGGTCACCTTCCGAGCAACCTAAACCACCAGTGATCATCTGCAATCTCTGTTTGCAAATGCTTCATTTTTCCACAGTGCCTCCTCAGGGCAAAATAAGTATTACACCCATAAAAATCAATGTACTGTCCGTGTGGTTTTTTTTTTGTTTTTAAAGTTTGAAGAAATATTAATAAAACAAATTTTTTGTAAAATACAAAAAAAATTAAGAAAATCATAAAACTGTGAATCAATTCCATTTTCCCCATTTCAAAAATAAATTTAAAAAATCACATTCAGTACTGACTCATCCATATAAATCAGATCTAAGAGAACATAAAATTATTCAACCCATAAGGTAAAAAGAGAAATCGATACGATTCGAATCGAATTTATATTTTTCATTTTCAGCGATTGCACCAAAAGATATGATGCAAAGCAATGAAAGTGTTGTGTGTACCCCAATATAGTGGCCATAAATAACGCTCAAAAAATAAACCCCCCGATAGAGAAAGAAAGAAGTGGCAGGTGTCAGAGAATGGTGACATAAACCACGGAAAAATATAAAAACATGAGAAAAAAAATAAAATTGGCTGCATCCTTAAGGGGTTAATGTTGCCTTCATCAATAATCTCGGTCACACATTTAATATCTGCAGCCCACCTTTACTTGTCGTAACACCGAAGTGATATGCGGCAGACCACATTCAGCTCTGCTACATCTGACATTGATCTTTAGTGGCTCGTTCGCTCATAATTAGCCCCAAATTCTTGTAGAAAACTTTTTTCATCTCTTTAATCAATGGACTTCAATATCCACATTATCTCGCGACGCAGAACATCGGCCAGACCCCGCGTCTCTGACACCTGACATCGATCCTCTGTTGCTGCAGTCTTAATCCTAATTATTTCTTTGAATGGATTAGTTGATTTTTTTTCCGGACGCGACACTGACATCTCAGGAGATAAAAGAGCCATAAGAGCGAAAATAAAACATAAAGTAAAGCTAAAACTTAATTAAATATTTCATATTGTGTGATGTAGGTCACTGTCACCCATTATATGCCCCCGACCATATACTAATTTTGCAGGTGAGGACCTGAAATGAGGCCATGCCAACGATAACAAGTCCACAGGGTGCTCAGGGTGAGGATGGCAACCACATACTAATTTTGCATCTATCAATTTAATTTGTCCGGTTTGTTTGTCAGGATTTGTAAATGACCAGTGGTTTGGTGCCCAGTCCCTGTTAAGAACTGGTTTGGTGCCCATTTTCTAGTGGCGGTAATTGATAGTGAAGGTTGTGGTCACCGGTGGTTTAATGGACAGTTCATGGTGGCAGTAATTTGGTGCCCAGTTCTTGGCAACCAGTGGTTTAGTGTTGAGTTACTGTTTATAAGTTACAGTGGGTTATATAAGTATTGAACTCGTCACCAACTTTCGAAGTAAATATGATTCTAAAGGTGCAATTGGCATGAAATTCTCACCAGATGTCGGTAACAACTCATCCAATCCACACAAGGAAAGAAATCAAACCATAGATGTCCATAAATTATGTGTAATAATGAGAAATGTCACAGGGAAAAAGTATTGAACTCTTGAAGAATGAGAGGTGCAAAAAGCCAAGGAAATTCATTACACCAGCTAAAATCTATAAGTAATTTGAAAGCAATCCTGACACTTAGTGACAAATAATATCAGATGGTTCAACTGATTGCCTATAAAAAAGTGTCTCATTACCAAGGTGCCACACAAGAAACATCTCATGATGGGTAAAATCAGTGAGCTGTCTCAAGACCTTAGCAGCCTTATTATTGCAAAATATACTAACGGCATTGGTTACATAAGAATTTCTAACCCATTGAAGGCTCCAGTGAGCACTTTTGGGCCATTATTTGGAACTGGAAAGAACATAATTTCACCATAAACCGGCCATGACCAGGTACTCCCTGCAAGATTTCAGACAGAGGAGTGGAAAGAATTATCAATAGAGCTGTCCAAGAGCCAAGGACCATCTGTGGAGAACTACAGATAGACGTGGAATGAGCAGGTACAATTGTTTCAAAGAAAACTATAAGTAATGCACTCAACCTCCATGGCCTGTATGCACGCTCACCAATCAAGACTCCATTGTTAAGCAAAAAACATTCTCAAGTTTACTCAACGACATTTAGACAAGCCTGTGAAATACTGGGAGCATATAGTCTGGTCAGACTTTTTGGATGCCATAATACACATTATGTTTGGTGGCCAAAAGGCACTGCATATCACCTCAAAAACACCATACCAACAGTGAAGTTTGGAGGTGGGAACATCATTGTGTAGGGCTGTTTTTCATCATACGGCACTGGCAAACTTCATATTATTGAAGGAAGGATGAACGAGCAAATGTATAAAGACATTCTTGATACAAATCTGCTGCCATCAGGATGATGTAGATGAAACGAGGGTGGACATTTCAGCAAGACAAAGATCCCAAACACACAGTCAAATAAACTCTCAATTGGTTTAAGAGAAAGAAAATAAAGCTGCTATAATGGCCGAGCCATCACCGGACCTGAATTCAATAGAAAAAGTATGGAAGGGACTAAAGCTCAGAGTCCATAGAAGGAGCCCACGGAAGCTTCAGGATGTGAAGAGTGTTTGTGAGGAAGAATGGGCCAAAATCACATCTGAGCAATGCCTGCGACTAGTTTCTCCATACAGGAGGCATCTTAAAGCTGTCATTACCAGCAAAGGCTTTTGCACAAAGTATTAAGTACATTTCAGTAAGTGCGCTCAATACTTTATCCTGTGTAATTTCTGATCATTACACATAACTTAATTCATGGACATCTAAGGATTGATTTCTTTACCTGTGTGGATTGGATGGGTTGTTATCAACATCTGGTGAGAATTTCATGTCAATAGCACCTATAGAGATTTACTTAGAAAATTGGTGACGTGTTCAATACTGTATTTGATGCCCAGTTCTTGGGTGCACAATTTGATGCCCGTAGTTACTGGTGACCAGTGGTTTGGTGCACAGTAATATGATGCCCAATTCTTGGAAACAGTAATTTGATGCCTAGTACCTGGAAATTGATGATTTTGGTGCTCAGTTCTCCGTGAAAAAAATGTTATGACCAATTACTGGAGAGCAGTGGTTTTGTGTCCAGATCTTGGTGACCAGCAATGTGGTGCCCAGTTTTTGGTCATAGTAATTTGGTGCCCAGTTACTTTATAGTCACAAATCCACTTTTTTTTTCCCACCATATCTATAAAATACATTGGTTTTGGCTGCTTATATTAATGCAGTAATTATTCAATACTTTTGTTAGGACTCTATCCTAAGTCCCTTTATCCAATGTTACACTATGTTACATATATAAAAGGGGAGAATTACCTTTTCAAGGTTCATGTGTCCAATCTCCTTGAACGGGAAACATTTCTTTCTCTCTCTCTTTTTTTTTTAACACTTTTCCAGCCTAATAAATGGCACATATTAGACATCTGGAAAACAAAGAGATGCTTTCCATTTATCTTTCCCTTGAGTTAAGAAGGACCCTTTACAGAATGGACCCCAGCAGCTTCCTGCATATTTTATCTATAATTTTCTGAACTAATTGCACATACTCAGTGTCTTCTGCACCAGAGAAAAGAAATCCCACCAGCTAGGAAGAAAATGAGGGTCTGCGCTGTTACACCTCCTGTCTGAGGTTCTCTGCAGCCCCCATTGCTTTGTGGCTGTAATTACACATTCATCCGCGCACTTGTCCTTTTAGCGGCGGTCCGACTGTGCTCACATAGCCCTCCGATGCTTTCATATTCTCAGCAGAACATATAGAACACATTTCAAGCTGCTTTACAGATGCTGGTATTTCAAAGGGAAATTCTGTCTTATAGATATTTATGCAGATTTTTTGCCTTTTAATTATATGAATGATAGAACTAAGGTTCTGATAATTAATTCTAACAAATAAAATGGATCTTTCATTATCAGTGATAATATACAGCATCTCAGGAAGACGCCGAGAGCTATAATAGTCCGTCAATTACAGGGAACCCCTCAGGAGAACTGAGACCCCCAAACCGCCACCAAATTGTTATTCAGGAAGAGAATAAGTTATCATTGATATTTTCGTATACTCTGGCCAATGCATTTGTTATTTCTCACCTCCAGCATATTTGTAGCCTTTGGTGCTGAAAAGCCATTCTGATGCGTCATGGACAGATGGCGTTGGTGCAGCAGAGGTGATCCAGTTGATCCAATGAGGGTTGATGTAAGAAAGGGACAAAGATAAGAAATCGATTAAACAAAGATAAATTATATGGAAAGTTCAGAGACAAAATTGGTTTAGAAGTATAACAGAGTTAAATCAGGTACATGGCAGAGCTGAGTTTGAAACAGAGTCCAAAATAAAGCTGGCACAGTAGTAAGGCAGGGTTATAGGTGACATAGCAGAGCTAGGTTTGTCACAGAGTCTAAGGCAGAGCTGGCACAATGATCATGCAGGCTTAGCCAGTGATATAGCGGAGCTTGGTTTGTCACAGAGTTCAAGGCAGAGCTGGCACGATGATCATGTAGGATTAGCCAGTGATACAGTGGAGCTTGGTTTGTCACAGAGTCCAAGGCAGAGCTGGCACAATGATAAGGGAAAGTGATAAGACAGAGTAACTCAGTGATATAGCAGAGGTAGGTTAATCAGCGTTAAAGGCAGAGCTGGCACAATGATAAGGCAAAGTTACCCAGTGATATATCAGAGCTTGGTTTGTCACAGAGTGTAAGGCAGAATTGGCAAAGTGATAAAGCAGAGTAACTCTGTGATACAGCAGTGGTAGGTTAATCAGAGCCCAAGGCACAATGATAAAGCAGGGTTACCCAGCAACATAGCAAAGATACGTTTGTCACAGAGTCCAAAACAGAGCTGGCATAGTGATAAGGTAGGGGTACTGCAAAATGTAGCAGAGCTAGGTTTGTCACAGAGACCAAGAACAAGGAGGCAATCTACAGTAGCAATGTGGACAGCAACTACCTGAATCCTGAGTTGGTGTACCGCTGTGTGAACAAGCCTGTAGAGAAAGAGCAAGTGACATCACGGGAGCGCACCAAGTCATTATAGCAACATGACATGTAGAAGAGCAGAGGGACCTGGCTAAGGAAGGAGGAGGCTGCAATGCTGGGACAGGATACAAGAGCGGTGAGGAATTGCTCCATAGTGAAGAGTATTCGCTATTTTCACATTATCTGCAAAGAGTCATGGGGGTGGTGTTGCTCCTTTAAAAAGTCACACTGGCCAATACCCTCAGCCCAGAATAGGCAGTAAAAATTAAGCCTTCAATTCATGACGTAAAATTAAATTTTATTGAATGAATTAAACCACCAGATGAACTGGCCAGCGTGACTCTTCAGCGGAGCAGCACCGCCGCCATGACTCTTTACAGATAGTTTGAATATAGTGCACACGGCTTTCACAGCTCCAGCCTACATTATTCTGCATCTGCCAGAACATATTAGAGCCAACCTAGTACCATCCTGGATTGGGGGTGGTTAGACCCTCTTTTTTTGAAGTCTTAAGGAGTTAGCTGTCTCCATAGTAGACTTCATTGGCCTTCCTGGTACATTCCTGCTATAGAAGAACCAAATGTCAGAGGATCTCATGGGGCTCCACCAACCTCAATCTCATTTTGCAAGTAGTTGGGGGCTACCTTTGAACAAACAGAAGGATGTGACTTCTAAAAACAAGAATTATTCACAGCAAAAAATATCTAAAATGAATCAATTAAAATAAAATAAAAATTAATAATCACAATAATAATATCATTCAATGTTCATTGGTGTAAATAATTCTGTAGCGACGTGGTAACCAGTTTTTAAGCAAAAAATGGGCAAATTATGTGACAAACGTAAAATAAAGACCAAGGAACACATTAACCAACAAAAATGCTAGTATTTGCCATAAGTGTCAATGGAAGATGCGGGAGGGCTGATCCTCGGGATTTGCTGTGTCAGTGACTCCAGTGTCTTGGGTCTACAGAAGTCATTCCAAGAGGCGCAATCTGTCATTGAGGTCATTAAACACCATATCAATTGCTCGACTTATACAAAAAGCGGCCTCTTTCCTCTCCTCTCTGTAGAACACGACTGAAAAGGCAAAGTGCACAGACAGGGCAACGCTGTATAACCCTGGTCGGGGGAACTGACAGGCAGAGATATTTCACCATTCGGCCACCAATGAATGGAAAGAGCAAGACCAACACCAAACTAAGACACCAAATTCCTCCGAACATGAGGAATGTGGCTCAATAGTTCCCACATAGATAAAATGCCTCCTTGATTTCCAAGTAATTTGTGAATTCTGATTCCGGCACATGTTAAGGTGTCACCATGGCAGAGACTACGATATGTCAAGCATCTTAATGGCCATTCTTTCATGTTATCTTTTCTTATTTCTATTCATTTTCGTATGGGCTTTTCCATGGGCCCAATAAAAAGTAAAGAATGAAGGCTAACATAGAAGCTCAATGACTTCTGATGGAATTCTCCCAATGTCCCAAGGGACTTCCTTGAAGAATCATTATTTATTCAAAGGTGGATAAACTTGGTGTTGAGTAACTGGCTTCTATTACTTCCATTATGAACCTCAAATCGCCCTCATATCTGAGAATAACCCTCTTAGAATCCATGAACCTTCTCGGCCAAGTCCTATAAGGTCAACTGGAGAGGTAATTTATGGCCGATGTGCATAAATGAAGTTGGCTAGTATTTGGTATCGCTGGGTCAGAAGTGATAAAAACTTATAATACCAGGCTTCCATCTGGCTGCCACCTGTAGGAAACCTTGCCGGAGAGCTTCATCAAAACATTCTGTTGTCTCCTTTTCCGTAAATTCTCATGGATGCACCAGAAGAACTGGTGAATCTGCCATATTTATATCACAGCAGTAGCACAGTCTTTTTATTGGCTCGACCCTCTTGCCACCGGACTCGGATTTAAGCTAAATTGTCACATAACGTCGTAGCCACATAACACCTATTGGTAGCCAGGCTTTGTTCTATTTTTCCTGCTTAAATTACACCTTTGGTCACTATATATAATACAAACGTGACAATGTGGCCTTTGGGTCTAAAAAGTTTGTGAACCTCCTATATGGACAAATGCAAAAATAAAGGTGCATGTTTCAAGTGGTAAAGCCAGAACCTTCGGTAACGAAGAGTGAAGGTATCTCGAATTACAAATTACAGACATTTGCCCTCTCACAGTCGGCTGGTTACCCCGCAGGTGTTCCTGCTCAGTAGGGGCTAAGATGTCTCATAATTTTACATGACAAGCCCAAGTCTTTTTTTTCTAAGACTCTCAAAAGGGGGAGAAGGGGAGGGTAAAAATGATATTTAACTGGATAGATGCATGGGGCAATGAGTTTGTCATTATGGAAATTTTAGGAATCTTCTTTATATATTGAAATTATGGCGGGTTCCATAAAATGTCTAATATTCCTGAATTTAGTTTTGCAAGGAACAAGGATGATAATTGTCAAACTGGCACCATTCTTTTATGGGTCATGATCTGTCTGCCACTAGTTTATTGGAGTACTTTTAGGTTATATCATTTTAATGGGGCAACAGTTAGGGCTAGAAATATTTGGAGAGTGATAGAAGCTCCATGATTTCCATTCTGCAGGCTGCTATTTTGCAACTTTGGATGTAAAATGAAACTGCTGAAATACATTTTAAGTGGAGACTTTCAGGTTTAATTAATGGCGTTGAGCAAAAATATGCTGTAAAACGTTTAGGAATAACAAATCTTTTTCTCAAAATCTTCCTCATTTCAACAATTCAAAAGTAATTGGACAAATTAATTTTACCATATATAAAATGGTGATTTTTAATACTTTGTAGAGAATCCTTTGCAGGCAATGGCGGCTTCAAGTCTGGAAGCCATGGACTTCACCAAACGTTGGGTTTCCTCCTTTGTGAGGCTTTGTTGCCTTTACTGCAGCTGACCTCACCTGTAACTTGTTTGTGGGTCTTTGTGACTTAAGTTTTGTCTTAAGCCAGTGAAATGCTGCTCGATGGGGCTGAGATCTGGTGATTGACTCAGCCATTGCAGAATATTCAACTTCTCTGCATCGCAAAACTCCTGGGTTGATTTTGCAGTATGTTTTGGGTCATTGCCCATCTGTTCTGTGAAATTGTCATGACACGGGACGGGTTTTTCTCCCGTCATGATCAGGTGGAGGTTAACCTTGTTTAGGATCTCTTTGGTTCAGGGAGGGCTATTTAGATCGGCTGCTGGCCTTGTGGTGTGTCAGTGATACTTTTGCTTACCCAGCTTGAGTTGTTGACCCCGGTTATCGTTCTGATATTATTGTGCCTCTGTGTGCTTGTTTTTCCAGTGTGTGACCCAGCTTAGACTCTGATTCTGTTTCTGCCTCTTGATTCGGTACCACTCTGTACGCTGTAGCTCTGACCCCTGGCTCTGTCTTTGACCACTCTCTGTCTTGTTCTTTTGTCCTGCACTCCCGTCTGGCTACCGACCTCAGCTTGTCCCCCACCATCCTTCTGTCTCGTCCCTGACTACTGCTCATCTTCCCGGCTTCTGACCTCGGCTTGCCTGACTACGTACCCAGCGTTCACCTAGCTGTTGGTTTTGCCCCCCCGGCACCTTCCTGGCCGTCACGTGATCTGCCAGGTCCTGCTCCACTTTACCTCGAGCAGCGCAGTGTCCATGTATTCCCTGGCTGTCCTACGTTTCACGTGCGGCGACCCATAGTAAGACACACAGTGTGTGTGTGTGTGTGTGTGTGTGTGTGTGTGTGTGTCTTTACAGAAGTGTTATCCAATCAACCTTCCTGCATTTGGTTGAATCAGAAATTATGGCCTTGTTAACTGCAGAATTTATCCAGCTGCTTCTGTCTTCAGTCACATCATCAATAATTACTAGTGACTCGGTGGTCATTGGAAGCCATGCATGCCCGTGCCATCACATGGCCTCCACCATGGTTATAGAGTTACTAGATGGTGGCCCGATTCTAACGCATTGGGTATTCTAGAGTATGCATGTCCACGTAGTATATTGCCCATTTACGTAGTATATTGCCCAGTCACGTAGTATATTGCCCAGCGACGTAGTATATTGCCCAGCTACATAGTATACAGCACAGCGACGTAGGATATTGCGCAGCTACGTAGTATATTGCACAGAGCCACATAGTATATTGCACAGCTTTGTAGTATACTGCCCAGCCTTGTAGTATATTGCCCAGCCACGTAGTATATTGCCCAGCCACGTAGTATATTGCCCAGCCTTGTAGTATACAGCAGAGCCACGTAGGATATTGCCCAGTGACGTAGTATATTACCGAGGCACGTATAGGGCCAAAAAATAAAAAATAAACATACTCACCTAACGATTCGAGGGCCCCTTGTAGTGTATCATACTCACCATTCTTGTCGCTGCTCCTCTGCGTCCTGCCTCTTCTCTTCCTGGGATCCTGTGCAGATGGTAGTGGTCGGCTTCAGGAAAATGGCCGCTGGATGCTGCGCGTGCGCAGATCGAGATCGCGGCGGCCATTTTTCTGAAGCCGAGTTCCATTGCAAGTGCCAGGGCTGGTGGGAGCAGGACCTATGAAGAGGTCGCGGTCACATGACCGTGACGTCACGGCAGGTCCTTGCCGCACACCAGCCCTGGGACGGGACCGCACCGCAAGCTGACGCTTGTAATGGAGCGGTCCGGGGAGCGTGGCGAGGAGTGAGAAAGGCGGCGGAGGGTGAGTATAGCAGGGTTTTTTTTGTATTTATTATTTTTAACATTACATTTTGTACTATTGATGCCGCATAGGCAGCGTCAATAGTACAAAGTTGGGGACACACAGGGTTAATAGCAGCGGTAACGGAGTGCGTTACCCGCGGCATAACGCGGTCCGTTACCGCCGGCATTAACCCTGTGTGAGCGGTGTATGCGGGCGCCGGCAGTGAGTGCAGGGAGTAAGCGGCCATTTTTTTCTGGACTGTGCGCGTCGCTGATTGGTCGCGGCAGCCATGACAGGCAGCTGCCGAGACCAATCAGCGAACGAATAACGGTGACAGACAGAAGGACAGACGGAAGTACCCTTAGACAATTATATAGTAGATAGATGATGTGATGTGCTTTGGATCATGAGCCGTTCCAAGCTTCTCCATACTTTCTTCTTCCCATCATTCTGGTGCAGGTTGATATTAGTTCTGCTTTCCCAGAACTGGGTGGCTTTTCAGATGTTTTTTTTTTACAAAGCCAAACCTGGCCTTTCTATTTTTAAGGCTGATTAATGGTTTGCACCTTGTGGTGAACCCTCTGTATTTTCTCTCATGAATTCTTCTCTTTATGGTAGACATACAGTGCCTACAAGCAGGTGCGGACTGGGGATGAAATTCAGCCCTGGCATTTGAAATCACACAGGCCCATGATGTCCCCATCCCCAATAACTAGATGGGATATATTATTAATATTGCCCTGGATGGAGGAAAGGAAGATTTACTACAAGACCAATATTTCTAATTATACCCATGGCATGCTGAGGTAAGTGACGGAGTGACCGGCTTTGTGCTCCATCACAACTGTTAACAGTATGGTTGTCTTGAGAACATTGATTCTGTTAACAGAGTAGCACACAAGGCAGCCCACAATCAGACCGGCCCTTCTGGCATTTGCCAGAATTGCCAAATGGCCAGTCCGGCCCTGCCTACAAGTAGTATTCAACCCCCTGCAGATTTAGCAGGTTTACACATTTGGAATTAACTTGGCATTGTGACATTTGGACTGTAGATCAGCCTGGAAGTGTGAAATGCACTGCAGCAAAAAAGAATGTTATTTCTTTGTTGGTTTGTTTTTTAAATTGAGAAAAGTTTTTTCAGAGGGTCATTTATTATTCAACTCCTCAACCCCCCAGAATTCTGTTTGGTTCCCCTAAAGTATTAAGAAGTAGTTCAGGCACAAAGAACAATGAGCTTCACATGTTTGGATTAATTATCTCTTTTTCCAGCCTTTTCTGACTATTTAAGACCCTCCCCAAACTTGTGAACAGCACTCATACATGGTCAACATGGGAAAGACAAAGGAGCATTCCAAGGCCATCAGAGACAAGATCGTGGAGGGTCACAAGGCTGGCAAGGGGTACAAAACCCTTTCCAAGGAGTTGGGCCTACCTGTCTCCACTGTTGGGAGCATCATCCGGAAGTGGAAGGCTTATGGAACTACTGTTAGCCTTCCACGGCCTGGACAGCCTTTGAAAGTTTCCTCCCGTGCCGAGGCCAGGCTTGTCCGAAGAGTCAAGGCTAACCCAAGGACAACAAGGAAGGAGCTCCGGGAAGATCTCATGGCAGTGGGGACATTGGTTTCAGTCAATACCATAAGTAACGTACTCCACCGCAATGGTCTCCGTTCCAGACGAGCCCATAAGGTACCTTTACTTTCAAAGCGTCATGTCAAGGCTCGTCTACAGTTTGCTCATGATCACTTGGAGGACTCTGAGACTGACTGGTTCAAGGTTCTCTGGTCTGATGAGACCAAGATCGAGATCTTTGGTGCCAACCACACACGTGACGTTTGGAGACTGGATGGCACTGCATACGACCCCAAGAATACCATCCCTACAGTCAAGCATGGTGGTGGCAGTATCATGCTGTGGGGCTGTTTCTCGGCCAAGGGGCCTGGCCATCTGGTCCGCATCCATGGGAAGATGGATAGCACGGCCTACCTGGAGATTTTGGCCAAGAACCTCCGCTCCTCCATCAAGGATCTTAAGATGGGTCGTCATTTCATCTTCCAACAAGACAACGACCCAAAGCACACAGCCAAGAAAACCAAGGCCTGGTTCAAGAGGCAAAAAATCAAGGTGTTGCAGTGGCCTAGTCAGTCTCCTGACCTTAACCCAATTGAAAACTTGTGGAAGAAGCTCAAGATTAAAGTCCACATGAGACACCCAAAGAACCTAGATAACTTGGAGAAGATCTGCATGGAGGAGTGGGCCAAGATAACTCCAGAGACCTGTGCCGGCCTGATCAGGTCTTATAAAAGATGATTATTAGCTGTAATTGCAAACAAAGGTTATTCCACAAAATATTAAACCTAGGGGTTGAATAATAATTGACCCACACTTTTATGTTTAAAATTTATAAAAATGTAACTGAGCAACAAAACGTTTTGGTTTGTAAGATTTATGCATCTGTTAATAAATCCTGCTCTTGTTTGAAGTTTGAAGGCTCTAACTTATTTGCATCTTATTAAACCTGCTAAATCTGCAGGGGGTTGAATACTACTTGTAGGCACTGTATATACTAAAACACCTACTTCCTGGAGAGTGTTCTTCACTTGGGTGGATGTTGTGGAGGGGTTTTGTTTCAGCATGGAAAGGATTCTGCGATCATCCACCACTGTTTGTCTTCCATGGCTGTCCAGGCCATTTTGAGATCCCAAGCTCACCAGTGCTTTTTTTTTTTTTTTGCAGAATGTACCAAACTATTTTTTTGGCCACTTCTAACATTTATGCTATCTCTCTGATGGAGTTTTTTTTTCTGCCTAATGATGGTCTGTTTCACTTCCATTGAGAGCTCCTTTGACCGCATGTAGTGGGTTCACAGCAACAGCTTCCGAATGCCACTGTTATGTTCGTGCTCACACACTCACACGGGTAACAGAAGAGGGAAAGAACAACCAAAGAGAGAAGCCTGTACCCACCTAGTCCTTGGACAAACTAGAAAAGGCCCTAGCTGCACAGCTAAATACACCTCGTCAGACCTGGCTCCCTAAAAGTCAAGAGGTTCCTCAAACATCCTAAGCAACCAGAGGCATGCCACAGCAAAAATCCAACAAAAGTAAAGGGAAGCATACAGGGAGACATGAGAACCCAAGGAGAGAAAGTAAAGCATGTTCACAAAGGATAGACAGGGATAAATAAGGAGAACAAAAAACCTAGCAGAATAAGTGAAACCTCCTAGACACCCAAATTTGGAGAAGAAGGGAAAGTTACTGGGGGTGGAAAACTCACAGATTCGCAGCAGGAAAAACAACTGGGGCTTTATTGGACAAAGTAAAACCCTAGCTGAGGAGCTGGAACTCCAAAATCCTATCTACATCATACATGACAATATAGCCAGCAAGTGAGGTAAGTGAAAGTTGAACATATAAAGCCCATTCCAAAATATGATAGGACAGAGCCAAAATAAAAATAGAAAAAAGCCACAGAGAAGCAAACCAAGATAGGAAAAGCAAGACAAAAGAAACCATCAGCATTTGGTCAGATATAAAAAGAATTGCAGCCCAGCAGAGAGGGAAACCAACGATGCAGCAAATGGTCACCAGATCGAATCTTGAAACCGAGCCAGGACAGCCACACCATTCCAGGTCCAGACATTTTACCTGCTTAATTGATGATGGATTAACGAGGGAAAAGCCCATGCAGCCCATTAAAGAGCTTTTGAGATAACTGTCCAATTACCTTTAGCCCTTTGAAAAAGTGGCAGCTGCATATTAAAGAGCTGTAATCCTAAACCCTTACTCCAATTAGGATGTGAATACCCTAAAATTAAAGCTGAGAGTCGGCTCTTTAGTTTCAATAATTTTTATTTTCAATAACATAGCAATTGAACAACAGATTCCCTTGCAAGGGAGTTCAGTAAGCTTTAAACTAAACAAAGAGGTAAAACCGTACATACATTAACTAAATTTCAAAGATACAAATAAAACAAGTCAAAGACATGGGGGGACAAAATGGAGGGAAAATGGGGAGGGAAATGAGATTCTGCTCTTTACTTCGCGGTAAGCTGCAGTATATTTACAAGACAAGATTATACTTTGTTCCGTTTTATGAGTTCCGCCCCCCACCTCCCCGCACCCCACCCAACACAGGTTCAACCCCAGTGACATCAGAATCTCCCACAGGGCAGCGGAGACTCAAATAGATATAGTCAAGGTTTGTTCAAGATTCAAGTTCGTGTTAAGATCCATCCACGGTTTCCAAATTTGGTAGAAGGCCTCCCACCCATCTTCCCTAGTCGCATGTATACGTTCATATAAGAGGATTGAATTCATTTTACCTCTAACTTTTTGGACCGAGAGAAATGGCGTCCTCCAGTTGGTAGCTATATGCAGCTTAGCGGCCATAAGCAACTGGTTTATCAGCCTGTGGAATTTGTTAGAAAATCCTGGATATTTGGCTCCCAAGAGGAATGTGGTCGGGTCAGGTTGTATTGCCCCGCCATACATTTTTTCAATTATTGATCCCACTTCCCGCCACATAGTCGAGGCTATCGGAAACTCCCACCAAATATGCTTCATATCTCCCACAGCGCCACATCCTCTAAAGCATTGATCTGAAATGTTGGGGTATATAGTGTGGAGTTTACTTGGGACTTGGTATGTTCTGTGCAGAACTTTAATGGATGTCTCTGCTAGGGAGAGAGTCGGCTCTTTAAGCCCATATTGATTATATAACTGTATCGTGAATATGTGTTGGTAAACAGCTAAAATTCCAAAACTTGTATCACTGTCCAAATAAGTGAACACTTACTTATGGCTAATCTCTGAATGCACGGGTGAATATAAACACCTTTCTTGGTAAAGCCTACATTTTTGGGTTGGTCGGAACCTGATGTGATTAGAAATAGTTAAAATCACCACATGGTGAAGGGCGGAGTGCTCAGTCAGAAAGCTTAGCATATAAATAACAGAAAAACTCACTGGCACATCAAGAACTAGTTCACACTGGGCAGTTAGGTCAGGGACCCATCCGATTCATGAGATTACCTTGACGATGGTGGATGGGCTCACACTATTTGTTAAAATTTTGTGCTAAACGTCTCATGCTTTAACGCAATTGAGTGCAACCATTTTGGTATTTTGATATATAAGTTGCTTTTTTTGGAATGCACCTGTTCAGACTAGTTCTTGATGTGCCGGTCAGTTTTTCGGTTACTCATATGGCAGCAGTCAGGACAATATTTCATGGGGCACTCTCTGGATCGCATTGGTTTATGGAGGGTCCTCTCTGGCTACATGTTGTTATAGAGCACTCTGGTGGCATGCTCATATATCAGCAGTCAGGGTATTATTTCATGGGGTACCCTCTGGACGGGATAGCTTTATGGAGGGTCCTCTCTGACTGCATTCTTCCACAGAGCACTCTGGTGATGCGCTCGTATGGCAGCAGTCAGGGCATTCTTTTATTGGGCACTCTCTGGGGTTGGCATTGGTTTATGGAGGGTCCTCTCTGGCTACATGCTTCTATAGAGCACTCTGGTGACGCGCTTATATGGAGGCAGTCAGGGCGTTCTTTTATGGGGCACTCTCTGGGGTTGGCATAGCTTTATGGAGGGTCCTCTCTGGCTGCATTCTTCCACAGAGCACTCTGGTGATGCGCTCGTATGGCAGCAGTCAGGGCATTCTTTTATTGGGCACTCTCTGGGGTTGGCATTGGTTTATGGAGGGTCCGCTCTGGCTACATGCTTCTATAGAGCACTCTGGTGACGCGCTTATATGGAGGCAGTCAGGGCGTTCTTTTATGGGGCACTCTCTGGTTGGCATAGCTTTATGGAGGGTCCTCTCTGGCTGCATTCTTCCATAGTGCATTCTGGTGATGCGCTCGTATGGCAGCACTCCGGCTGGCAGAACGCTCGGCATACTTCCTAACTGCATTCGTTTATGGGGAGCTCAGGCTGGTATTATGGGGCACTGGGAAAACAAACATAATTTTCTTTCTGTACATATTACGTGACCAAACTCTGCAGTTAATACCTTCCATTACTCACAATTATCATGCAGGAATTATATATATTATTCATTATTTCCTCTTATGCAGCAGCTGCTGTGCCCGCTGAGCGGAGGAGACGAGCTTCCAGTCTGGTGGGTGTTCTATTAGATTGTCCGACGTTTCTAACTGATAACTTTGGAAATGTGAAGACTATGGCAGGTGGAGATGAGCAGAACCGAGCCATCAATACAGGTTACTGTCCGGCCGAGCAGATTGTGATCCATATGTGCGGTCTATCCATTGTGGAATTATCATTCTCAGTCTGACCCCATCATGCTTTGGGATAGCGCACGGATTACCCCCCTCACTGTCGCCCCCTGGTGGAAAAACACTTTGTAAGAAGCCACGTGACAACTGCTCTGAGCATAGGGTATTTGTGGATCTGTAAATATAAAACAAAAGTATCGGGCATATTGAAATCCAGCAGCCCAATCATTCTCCCAGGTGATATCTGCTGTGGGGTGAAAAGTCAGTGCAAAAGGATCGAACATATCGAAGTTCATGAGCCCAATTCTTCTGCCCACCGATATCTGCTGTTTAGGGAAAATTGGTGCACCCTCTGAAAACAAAAGGATCAGGCATGTTGAAATCCAACAGTCCCACCTTTCTCTCTGCAATCAGGGAAAAGTCAAAACACACTTTGCAGACAAAATGATCAGGTATATTGACATCTGACCTGCTGTCCGAAAAAGTTGTGACCTTCCCATAAACATTGAATGGTTGACCAGTTTTAAGGATTAATCTAATGTGTATGGGGGCTTTTTCTGATCAAGGTGGGCTTCAAAATAATTTCTTCTGTTAAGTCCAATCCGATACTGATCATTGACACCTCTTTAGTTGGGCCTCTGTTGGGTGGTTAAAGGGTTAGTCCCAACATTATAATTTTGACCAGTGTGTCCTCCGATGATCTCGGGAACGGGAATCTGAGATGCTCCGTTGGAGTATATTCATTCATTCTATATGGGCCTGTTGGAGTCTCATAGACAATGAATGGAGCCCTATTCTGACGGGGCCATTTCAGACACCCGCTAACAAAATAGACCCCCACTAATTAGAATGCTATCACCAAAGTGTGGATATCTAAACCAACATCGCAACGAGACTTGTTACCCTTTAGAAGAATCTCGCCAAGGCTCCTGCAGCGGCTGATCGGAAGCACGCTCTATTTATTTTCCCCTAGAAAACGTTCTTCATCTTGATGATTTTCAGCACGTCCTGAGACGGCGGTGGGAGAAATCCTTTCCCGAATCACAAGCCGCTTTATATCCTACAGCTACTAATTTGTAGGCAGCGCAGATGCCGCTTAGTAAATAATGACAACATTATCTCTCATCAGACACCTGTCCGTCTCGCTGTCGCTGGCAGCGCGCGCCGGGTGCACCTCCCTTCTACGGAGACACTTGGCAGAGTGCGGGGAAAAGACGAGAAATCGCCCTTATTAACCCTTCCGGAAGGGAAGACGTGGGTTTTGCATATATGTCGCTTCTAGTAACAAAGTAAAGGAAAACAGAAGACGTCAATATTTTTGCTTCTTTTTATCATCGTTTTGCAGATAAATTCAATACTTAAAAAAAATGCTGACAGCTCCGAACCTCCGATTAGTTGGGAAAGTATTGCCATCACCACCAGCTGTTGGACTGGTATGAATGGAAGGGGGTCCAACCTATGGGACCCTCACCCATCCTGAGAATGAAGGGGCAGCAGATCTGGTTTAGGCAGGAAAACTAAACCCCTTCATTCTCAGGATCAGTCGGGTTCCGAAACTCTGTAGCTAACAGGAGAATCGTAGAAGACAGCAAATACCATAAAACCTAATTCCTACACTTTTTTTTATTTTACCATTTCTACGTTGTTTTTATTTTTGGTTAAATTTCACGCATTTATATGATTTTTTTTACTGTTTTTATTTTTTTTTAGGCATTTTAACTTTTTTTTATACATTTTTTTGAATGCCCTATGGAGAAGTGCTATAGGAAAATGCACCCCAAACAATACACCTGCAGCTTACTGTAATAATAATAATAATAATTGTATTAATATAGCGCAGCACTTTACCATTGGTTGTGTAAAGAAAACCCAACAGAACAAAACAAAACAAAAAAAAATATTGCCTCTGACCTTAAAAATGAAATCAAAAGGAAAAAAAATAAAAAGAGCTTGAACAGCACATCTAGAAACCCCAGATCGCATTGATATCTCTGCAGCAAAACCCCCAAAAATGAGCCAGAGTATAAATTTGTATACATGCAACATTTAAGAGCATATTCACCCTCAGGCCATTTAACATGCAAAATCCAAGATGCAGTATAACTACCTTGTGGCTTGTTGCTGGGCCAAGTCTTGCCATGCTGTAGGACCAGTGACATGAAACTGTCTTCTACAACCTCACCGTTGTTGCAGAGTTTGTCCATTCCTCACCCATTTTTAAGCCTCATGCACATCTGTTTCCGTACCAGTTAATGACCGTACATATGAAAATGATGATCATTACCACCTGTTTGGTATATTCGGTTACTCATAGACCTGACAATAATCCTACAAAATCTCTCACAGTACACGTACCGTACTTGTGGCCGCCAAATAGTGATGGGATTTAGATTTCTCTTCTGTTTATTCACTTTACATTTTGGTAATTGATAAAAATAAACTATTGAAAATTTTATTTTTTAAAGCTTCTTACTTTGCAGAATTTTTCCTAAAAGTAAAACTTTTGCACAACACTATACACTGATGAGCAAAATGGTAACAATATTTTTAACTTTTGGCTTTCAGGCTCCATATCTCACCATCCACTACGGCTTCCAATGTGGGACCACCATCACTTTATAGACAATCATCTTGGATATCTCATACATGAATTTGGCTTAGCACATGATTAGTTATGCAGATTCTTGTTATGTCGCTGCATTATTACTATTTTGCTCTTAAAAATCTAAATTTCACTTTTTATTACTTTGTCAGTATTTTGTAATTCCACGTTTGGCTTTCAGCATTGCCTGAATCCTTCTGGACTGCTCTCGATCAGATTCAATCATGCCTCAACTGAAATCTGATCCCAGGTCTCTTCTACATGTCCCCATGCTGGTCGCCTCACTTGGGTATGTGTACAGCGTTTTCTTCAACTCTACCGACAAGTGTTCGATTGGGTTGAGGTCTGGGGACTGTGGAAGACAATCCAGCACCTCTACTTCATTGTCATTGATTCGCCAATCTCGCCGTATGCCTCGGGTCGTTGTCCTGCTGGAACACTATGTCGACCGTCTCATACTCTTAGTATTCGAGTGTAACTTGTCTTGTAGGATAGCTCAGCATTGAGACCACCTTCGAGCCTTTGAAACAACCCCATATCTTCAAGCTTTCTCCACCCAACATCACAGTTGCTTTAATTTTTCGATCCGTTAGCCCCTTTTTCCCTTGTTTCTTTCAGACCCATTTACGCCCATCAGGGCCTAGTCTATTGACTTTCATCTCATCTCTTCAAATCACCCGTTTACAGTCTTCTACTGTCTACTTTTCAGACTTTTCTGCAAACTCAAGCCAATGCTTCATATGACAATATTGAAATTGAGGCTTCTTCATCATTTTTTGAGCCACCATCCCAGACTTGTGCAGCGTACGTCATACGGTGCTTGAATGGACCTCTGTGATTTCACTATTATGAAGCCTACAAGACTCCTCCACTGCCATGTTTGTCGTGCCAGGACTGATAGATCTTGGGATGAGCCGACTTGGTGACTCTGATATTTTGCCTGAACGTTCACCTCTTGGCTTCTGAATGGATGGACAGACTTAATTTCTTCCAACTGTTATGGCGCTCAGGTGATGCATTTTTGGCAATTTTCTTGGCCGAGAGATGGCTGAAGCTGTTTCTCTTTTCTTGGGAAATCTTCATGGCTGCTCCTCGATTTGAACCAGTGACCTTTCACTTGGGAATCAGCCTAATAACACACTGAGCTATTAGAGAATGTGAGAACAGGTTGTATTTTGTAGTATACAGTAATAAAAAATGGTTTTTCCACCACCAGGAGCAAAGCAGTAACAATGCAACGACATGACAAGAATTTGTATAACTAATCCTATGCTAAATAGCCGCAAGTCACACTTATGTGTGAGATAGCCAAGATGACTGTCTATAAAATGATGGTGGTCTCACTGCCGATGCAGTAGTAGATGGGGAGATATGGAACCTGAAAGTCAAAAGTTCATACATTCTTACCCCTTTGCTCGTCACTGTATATAAATAAAAAAAAAATTCTAAAAGTTGCCAAACTATCGACAGATCGGCCAAATTAGCACAGATGTTATCTCTCTATGGGGCAGGCGGAGATCAGTGGCCACCACAAACCACAGTGAGGGTCTGCAATGCTTCATATATGATTGTCGTCAGTAATGGCGCCATTCCTCAACCAAATATTTTTTTTTCTTCCGGATTTGTATAATCCGTCCATTTAGTATAAGCCGAAATGTTTCCAGCAACTGTAGAATAGAAAACCAGCCTGACCCTGTGAGTCATATACAAAAGTTATGACTCTCCAAGGGTTAATACCTGAACTCCGCCGGCTTTAATGGCGCCATTTAATGCTCGGAGTCTTGATGGAATGGAAATGTTCGGCCTCTGGTATTATGTGTCTTCAATCGCGGAGATCAGGAAGTCAGGAGAGGAGATGATAAATCCGCTGGGCAGGGGCCATAAAATCTACATCTTCCTGTGTCGGACATATAAAAAGTGTCCACCGCCGGCTATAAATTAAAATACGGGTACAAAAAAAAAAGCTATTTGTGGAAGATAAATTATAAGAACGGCAGTAGATGTGAAGACCCCAATAAAGCCCCCAGTCGCTGCCACGTTGGTCCACTTATGAAGGCTTCTTAGGACTAGTTATATTCACTATATACTACGATACTGACGTACAAAGCAATTAAATGGTCACAGGTTAAAATCCCCTATGAGAGGAAAATTAAATAAAGTATAAAAGTTTGAATTTCCCTACTTTTTCCAATTGAAAAAAAAAAAAAGTAAAGAAATTTAAAAAAATAAAAAAATAAACATAATTGTTATCACCCATTTCGTAAGTCCGATCTATCAAAGTACAGAATTATTAAACCCATATAATAAAAGCCAAAAACAAAAAAAAGTGAAATGCCAGAATTGCAGTTTGTTTGTTTTTAGCCGCAGCCTTAAATGCAATAAAAAAAATAATATTACCATGCAATGGACACTGTGAAAATAAAACCCCCAAAACAATGGCAGACTTGCATTTCACTCCTATTTCAGCTTTTCAGTACATTATTTGGTGAAGTGAATGATGTTATTCAAAACTACAATTCATCCTGCAAAAAACAAGCCCTTGAACGCCTGCGTAGACGGAAACCTAAAAGATGTATGGCTCTTGGAAAAAGAGGAGAAAAAAAAATTAAAGCTCAAAAAATTAAAAATGGCCAGGTCCTGAAGGGGTTAATAATCTCCTTGTAATACCACAAATTCTCTGTAGTGGCCGCTATGGAGCAATATAGTACAGTCACAAATCACTGAAATCCGGAGCAGGTAATAAAGAGACGGCGCCTCCAAAAGAGGAGAAGTAAAATCTTTTCCTTATTACATTTTCATTCTCAGAAAAAAAAGTAGATAGTAAAGTAAGTGCAATTTTTTTGTGTGTTAAAGCCCCCAACAAATTAATTTCAAGACCGGAGAAATTTCAATGTGAAAAGAGGAAATTCATTTTCATACAGAACAAAGACTAAGAGCTCCTGCAATTTGATGGAGGTGAAGAGGCTCTTACCTCCTCGGCTATTAAGTGAATTTTCTGAAGGCTATTTTGCTTGAACTGAACTGGATTTAGATCCTAAAATTGTTTGTGCGCTAAGAGCATGTTCACACTTAGTTTTTTAATGCAGATTTGGATGCCGATCTGCTTCAAAATCCGTCCTAAAGAATATTTAAAAAGTATTTAAAGCAGTATTTTGATGCAGATTTTGAAGTGGAAATATAAAAAATGATATATATTATAATTTAAATAGCTCATATTGCAGAAAAATGAGAAATATATACAGAAATCTTTCCATGAGCTCATCCAGGTCAATTATCTTAATTTTCCCCTCTGCAGATTCTACCTTTTATTTCCAGTTATCTCTGAGCTAGTGGGTGGAGACGAGCTGCTATGATGTCTCCAATACACAGCACACACAGACATGAGGGATTCCTGCTCTCCTGTCTCTATGTAGCACATTCTCAGAAGCAGTAGCAGCAGCAGCAGCAGCATGGTGGACATTATACAGCAGTACTGAGCAGTGTAGATGTGAATCCAGCTCTAAGGTGAAATAAACACTTACTACAAAACTGCAACATGTTTCTGTGTTTCCATCTCTGTCTCTGTCTCTCTTCCATCCCCAGTCGCCAATAGTTAGATTTTTTTCAGAGTGACTTTTTTTCCCATAAAGATCTGGTAAGGATTCAGCAGATTTAGCTATAGACAAATACTGTAAATCATGCAGGAAAATACCTATTTAGAGCAGCGCCCCCTCTGGTGATTTTTCTTTACCGAATTCAACACAATTCATGCTTTGCCAAACATCCAGATTTGAACAATACCGTCTCACAGAGTAAAAATTTCCTATATATTTCCCTAAAAGATTTTTGGGTTCCAAACGTACGTCGATGTTGTGATGCACAATGCAACATATTGATTTAATTTACATTTTATATTGTGTCTAATATACATGAGGCAGTAAAGCACAGTTATTAGACTGTCGGCACGGCTCACGCAAACCATAAATCCTAATTTTCCAAAAAAACAGACAAGTACTGCGAGGGCTTCACAGCAGGGATCGGCTTTGTAACATTTTTAGATCCTTGTCAGAGACTTGCAAGTCAGAGCGCCCACTGTGCCATCACTTCAAGCATCAATCCCTGCCCATAAAACATATGCCAAGCGCAAGATATTGCTTTCTGAGCAGAGAACAGGCAGAAGAAGAAGGACGGTGAATCTTGTATTCATCTATTCCGTACTAAAGGGGGAAAAGTGATTAAAAAAATAAGAACTCGGAATATCTAAGTCCTCTGGTCCCTTTCCTTCTTACCTTTTCCTTTCTGCTCCTACATCTTATCTCTACTTCTTGCCCTCTTTTCTCCTTGCTGTCTCCCTTCCTTTTTATAGCAGGATCTGGGAGCAGAAAGCCACTAGGATCTTTTCTGATAGCAATAATGGATAGTAGGGCAGAGGTTAGGGTTAGGGTTAACACTAACCTTAACCCTAAGTTGGGGGGTGAAACAACAATTTCAGGATTTTGGTGAAATTGCTGCAGATCCACGAGACCAAGAAGGAATAAAATGGGAGGGTAAGCAGATTTCCTGTTTTTATGTTATCTTTTTTCTGTTCTTTATTTCTTTTACTCACATATATAGCGCCATTAATTCCACAGCTCTTTACAGACACTATCAGCACTGCCCCCATTGGGGCTCACAATCTAAATTCCCTATCAGTATGTTTTTGGAATGTGGGAGGAAACCGGCGACCCCGGGGGAAACCCACTCAAACAGTGGGAGAGCATACAACCCAGGACCCAGTGCAGCTAACCACTGAGCCACCGTGCTGCCCAGTTTTTCTGTTCTTCCTTTCTCTTTTTTTCTTTCTTTCTCCTTCCTCTCTCTTTTCCTTTTTTTAATTCCTAATTTTTTTCTTCCTTCCTTCCCTTCCTTTTCTTTTTTTTTCTATTTCCTTTTTTCATTTTATACCCTTTATTCTTTATTCTTCATTCTTCCGATTTTCTCACTTTCTTTCACTCCTCCCCTTCCTCTTTCAGTCCTTCCTTCCTCTTTTTTATTTCTCTTTCATTCCCTTCCGCTTTTCATTCCTTTTTCCATGTGTCATAGCTATCTTGTATCCTTCCCCCATTCCTTTCCATTTTTGCCTTCTTCCTTTCCTCACAGCCTCTCCATTATTTTTTCCTTTCCATATTTTGTCATATTCTTCTTGTTTTGTCCATCCTGTCTTTCTTCATTTTATCCTTTAATCCTTTATTTCTACTTCCTTTCTCCTACTTTTCTTCCCATTTTCCTCCCTCCTTACCTTCCTCTTCCCTTCCTTCCTTAGGACTTGAAGTTCTTGGGTTGAAGCTCTCATGTGTGATTGATAGTACTGGTCTGGAGCCTGCTTCTATCTCTCTTGTTCATCCCGCTTTTCTTTCTTTCCTTTCTTTCTCTTTCTCTTTTTTCAATTCCTTGCTTCCGTCTTCCTTCCTTTTTCTTTCTTTAGCTTTCCCTTTTTTAATTTCTAATTTTCTTGCTCCTTCCATTTCCTTTATTTTTTTCTATTTCCTTCCTTCATCCTATCCCCCTTTTTCTTCATTCCTTTTGTTCTTCCTTACTTTCTCCCTTGCATTCACTCCTCCTTTTCTTCCTCTTTATTCCCCAGTTTTCATTCTCCTTCCTTCCTTTCCCTTTTCCATTCCTCAGTCCATGTTTCCTAACCCTCTTGTATCCTTCCTCTATTCGCTCCCATTTTTCCATCTTCCTTCTATTCCTCACTGCCTTTCCACTATTTCTTCCTTGTCATATTTTGTGATATTGTCCCGGGATCCATTACCTTCCCTCCATGTGGTTCCACATCCATTGGCCCCTGTACGCCAGAGGATAAGGCACTCTTCGTAGTACCTGTATCGAGCTTTGAGCTTCAGATGTTGCAGGAACATCCGCAAGGGGTTCCAGTAAGGCCTCCCACTGCCCCGAATGATAGATACATGCTGGCCCTAGCAGCCCACTGCACTTGAACTTGGTTACTGTATGTCCCTATCTGATCCCTACCAGGAAGCAGTCCATTTTACTAGCACTATTCCAGTAAGGCCTCCCACTGCCCCGAATGATAGATACATGCTGGCCCTAGCAGCCCACTGCACTTAAACTTGGTTACTGTATGTCCCTATCTGATTCCTATCAGGAAGCAGTCCATTTTTACAGCACTATTCCAGTAAGGCCTCCCACTGCCCCGAATGATAGATACATGCTGGCCCTAGCAGCCCACTGCACTTGAACTTGGTTACTGTATGTCCCTATCTAATCCCTACCAGGAAGCAGTCCATTTTTATAACACTATTACTAGCACTCCTTTGCTTTTTTCTTCCTTTCTTTTATTCCAGCCTTACTTTTTTTTACTTCCTTTCCCCTACTTTTCTTCCCATTGTCCTTCTACTTCCCTACCTTCCTTCCTTCTTTTTTTCCCCGAGACTTGACTTGAAGTTCTTCAGCCAAGCTCTCGTCTAATTTTGCAGTACTGGTTTTGAGTCGGCTTCTATCCCTCTTCCCTTTTTTCACTTATTTTCGTTCTTCCTTCTTGGTTTTATCTTGTTTCCTGAAATATAACTTGAAGACTCTGTTACTTTTTTCCCCATCTTAATCCCTCTTTTCTTTTGCTTCCTTCCTTTTTTCCTTTTCTTTTCTGAGATACAATTTCAAGCTGCTGCTTCTTTCCACATCTCCATCCCTCTTTCCTCCTCATTTCTTCATTCCTTACTTTCCTCCTTCCCTTCAATTCTTTTCTTCCTTTTCTTCAGAACATTTTAATTTCTGCACTATTAAATTATTAATGAGTGCGGTAAACGTTTCTTTTATACGTTGGTCTTGGAGTCGTCTTATTTTGCTCACTCTTGGAGTAAGTTACACGATTGGGCAAAACGAAGTAATTCATATTGATATACAAAGTAAAAGAGAAACTAATCAATTATTTAATCCCGTCCATGTTCATCCTTCTGGGAAATTAGAGGGAATAATGTGACTCGCACAATAGGTCCCCGCGGATCAGATTGGAATCTACGTTTAGTTAACATGGTGTCGTAGCGGGTGCAGGAAATAATTGGGAATTTAATTAGATTATTTGTACATGGTCGCAAGGAGCACTGGTATTTTTCAAAGGGACGTTGAATAAGAGAGCAAGGGGTGATAACTCTACACTATTGATTACTCTGCATACGGGGTCCTTATATTTAAAAAATCTGTCTCATCCAATCCAGAATCATGGTTTGAAAGGAGGAGACGAGTCCAATAAAACAATCAGCTAACGTATTTATCTACTACTTCTTTTGATATGTAACCAACAAGCCCTATACCTCTGCTCTGGAGTGTAACCATCAAGCTCTGTACTGTAATTCTGCATCACCGCCAAGTTAAACACCAATTCTAGATTAAAACTGATGTATCCTTTATTAGCCACCGAGTCATCCTCCAGTGGGCTGCCCAAAGTTGCCAAGGGCTAGAGGAACTGAGCCAAAGTATATACTAAGGAGGATCTTTAATATGCTCTTAAAAGTAAGCCCCTCTCAATATGTCCCCCATTACCAGTTCCCAAACTGATCTCTTTAGCTCTTACCTTCTACAAAAAAAAAGGTAAGGTAAGGTCATGGGCATTACTATAGCGGTGACCAACATGGCAACTGCTGTGGGGCCCTTGAAGCTGAGGGTGCCAACTGAACATCTTTTTGGAAGAATACATCCCTGGGTATAACTGTGTTTTCAATCTGAAGATCTGAGGCCAAAAAAGGAAGGCAGGTGAGTGATCAAAATTCTCCATGAAAACCAATTTTACCCTTAGGATATATTATTTCTTAGTGGTGTGAAGTGACCAAGGGCAGTAGCCTTGGACCAGCTGCTGCTCCATAATGCCCTGGCACTTTACAGGAAAACCGTGTCCCAGTCCCACTCCACTGTCTCCAGGCCTCCGCTGTCTCTAGGCCTCTGCTGTCTCCAGGCCTCCCCTGTCTCCAGGCGTCTGCTGTCTCCAGGCCTCCGCTGTCTCCAGGCCTCTGCTGTCTCCAGGCCTCCGCTGTCTCCAGGCCTCCGCTGTCTCTAGGCCTCTGCTGTCTCCAGGCCTCTGCTGTCTCCAGGCCTCCGCTGTCTCCAGGCCTCCATTTCCAGGAGCCACTGCACATAGCACAGGGAACACTTGGTTCGTTTTAACCAACAAGTTTAGCGGACAGGTCAAGTTCACCAAGTGTCAGGTCCAACACTTCTTATTTCTTGTTTCATTAATACAGTGCACCTTCAGCTTTACTCTCCGTTCCTGCTGGACTATCCCAATGTTTACTGGTTCTGCCAGTCCCAGGGATTTTGTGACTAGTCCTACAGTACACCAGGAATCCGTTACCTTCGCTTCACATGGTTCCACGTCCATCGTCCCCTCTACGCTAAAGGAGAAGGCACTCTTTATAGTACATCTATCCAGCCTTGAGCTCCAGATGTTGCAGGAATATCCTCAAGGAATTCGCCCCGAACAATAGGTACATGCTGGCCCTAGCAGCCCACTGCACTTGAACTTGGTTACTGTCCATCCGTATCTGATTTCTACCGGGAAGTAGTCCACTTTTACTATCACTATCCCTTTCCCACTGTGGGCTAGTCCCAAATTTTAATTGTATCTTATCCTATGTCTTCTCCTAACTACAGCCATTATCTTATAACCTTATGTACTAAGCATATTACACTCTATCTAATGTCCTAAATCCTAATCCATATATTACCCTATGCTGTACACTACCAGCGCTATCCATACCATGATATACACTAAAACAGCAGGACATAGTTCACATTTCACAATATATGTAAAAGACGCATAACTATATTACTTGTGATTGGTGACTTCAGGGGCAGGAACACGATAGTACAGTCCACCACTCTTACAGTGGCACCAACGGTACCAGGGTTTCCTATGCCTTCAGTTACATGCCCAAGTCTTGTATATAAACACCTTGGCCAATACAGAGTGACATCTTGGCACCCGATGCTTCTGATATGCCCGTGTGTGGCACCATAGCAGAGGTGTGGTCAGCATTTTTGGTGAATTCACCAAAGTTATTGGCTTGTTGTCGTGAACAGGAACAAACCCTGAATGCCAGCGGGTGCCAATGACTCCTCGGTGACTCTCACTTTGGCGCTGATGTCAGATACTGGATGTATTACTTATTATAGGTGTGTAATATCTGCAGTCTATGGATTATTATATCCACCCAAGACAGGAGTTTCCTACAGCCCGGGCTAAAGGCACATGTCATTTCTTGCTGGTATGTGGACATTTTTTAGGAATATTGTATTTTGCATAAGACATTAGGAAAGCGTCAGAACTCGCTGAGATTGCTTCTTTCCTCATCTGAATCCAATCTGAGAATATGACTCTGGAGAGCAAATAACGTCTGTAGACGGATACATTAGAGATCGGGGGATATATAAAGACACTGCCCTGATGACAGAGAAGGCACAAGCTCTGGATTCAGGAGAGGAAAATCTACATTTTGCATTAAGCTGCATTAACATCAGGAGCTGCATTCATAGTTAGGCTTGAAGCTGGATCCAACGCATTTCTATAAGCTCAAATGTTTCTGTAAATGATCTGAATACTGAATGATTGACAGCATGAAACTTCTTTGTGTAAGACATTTGTATTTAATAATGATGATATAGCACCGACAGATTCTGTAGCGCTGTACAGGGACGACCAACCTTCATGTTAGGGACAATTTGTAAAGAAGCCAATTAACCTATCAGTATATTTTTGGAGTGTGGGAGGAAACCGGAGAACCCAGAGGAAACCCATGCAGACACGGGGAGAACATACAAACTCCATCCAGACGCTCGTAGTCGGATTTGCTTCCACGACCCGAGTACTGCAGACACCAGTGCTAAGCACTGAGCCACCGTGCCGCCCGAGAGATGGTGAGAAGACATTACTATGGTGGAAGACTGATATGTGACTTTCCGCTGGTCTTCTGGATGCCTTCATCCATGTGCTGTTATCTTGGCCAGGCCGATGGTCGTACTGATGATGAAGCTGGGTGGTCAGTCTTCTAGATGTCTTCATCCACGTGCTGCCATCTTGGCTGGGCCGATGGTTGGACTGATGATGGAGCTGGGTGGTCGGTCTTCTAGATTACTTCATCCACGTGCTGCCATCTTAGCCGGGACGATGGTCGGACTGATGATGAAGCTGGGTGGTCGGTCTTCTGGATGTCTTCATCCACGTGCTGCCATCTTGGCTGGGCCGATGGTTGGACTGATGATGGAGCTGGGTGGTCGGTCTTCTAGATTACTTCATCCATGTGCTGCCATCTTGGCCGGGCCGATGGTGGGCCTGATGATGGAGCTGGGTGGTCGGTCTTCTGGATGTCTTCATCCACGTGCTGCCATCTTGGCTGGGCCGATGGTCGGACTGATGATGGAGCTGGGTGGTCGGTCTTCTGGATGACTTCATCCACGCACTGCCATCTTGGCCGGGCCGATGGTCAGACTGATAATGGAGCTGGGTGGTCACTGATGGATCTTCTCAGGTTGGGGAAACAAGAACCAACTTGCTCCTACAGTAGCCGCACCCAAACTTCTCGGTGTCGAGGGAATTCGACACTGTGGTGGGGGATAAAGCTTATATTAAACACTGATCCTACAGGTACAAACACATCCAACATCAATGACACAGGTCACAGCAGTGCATCAGCACTACTATGTATAACAGAAATCATGACCTCCTATGGATGCCAGCCACAGGCATAAGTTCACAGGAGGATTGTAATGACAGGCACGGGGGTCCTCAGTAGACCCCCAGTTGTCATGACAACCCATCGGTACCCTGCGATCCCACACTGCACTCTATCCACAGCTGTTAAAGACACATCATGGATGATTAACTCAGCCATCATGTTCGGGGAAAGATGTGGGCGTACGAGCTCGCATCAATGGCAGGGACACGACATATGACGTAAATGTATGTCATATGTCGTGAAGGGGTTAATTGAGCACGAGGTGGTAAAGAAGAGAGGGTCCAACAATCAACCAATCAAAAAAATAAATAAATTAAAAAGTGTAACATTATAGAAGGGAAACAAATCAGTAGAAGGAATTGCTACCAAAATATATGAAATTTAGCAAATTTTTATGAATGCCAAATATGTAAACCGATTACAGCAACTAATAAAGTATCCACATGCAATTATAACAATCAATACGTGTTTTTCTATAGGAGAAAAACAATGTTTGATTGCTGAGGGTCTTTAGGACTTCTGCCAATGATGACCTCCATTTTTCACACATGCTCAGCAGATGGATTTGCTGCGGATACCCAGGGAGGTGCGGACGGCTGCTTGTTATACAGTATCGGTAAGAAATCTATCAGTCGCAATGTAAATAAGCCAAATACGGCACATAATAGTCTCCCGGGACCTCACCCTATGGGAACCCCAACCATTGGGACTGCTCCATGTCCACTACCATCAGGTTCTCTTTCAAAACCCAGTAGGAGGTCAACTTCAAGGGGAGCCAGGAATGTCATTGATGTCAATGACATGGATCACTCCCCTACATGACCAGTCATTGGCCTAAGCACCATCCGGAAGTACTGCCATGGAGCACCGGCCGGAAGTACTGCCATGTAGCACCAGCCGGAAGTACTGCCATGGAGCACCAGCCGGAAGTACTGCCATGGAGCACCGTCCGGAAGTACTGCCATGAAGAACTGGCTGGAAGTACTGCCATGGAGCACCGGCCGGAAGTACTGCTATGGAGCACTGGCTGGAAGTACTGCCATGGAGCACCGTCCGGAAGTACTGCCATGAAGAACTGGCTGGAAGTACTGCCATGGAGCACCGGCCGGAAGTACTGCTATGGAGCACTGGCTGGAAGTACTGCCATGGAGCACCATCCGGAAGTACTGCCATGGAGCACTGGCTGGAAGTACTGCCATGGAGCACCGTCCGGAAGTACTGCCATGGAGCACCGGCCGGAAGTACTGCCATGGAGCACCGTCCGGAAGTACTGCCATGGAGCACTGGCCGGAAGTACTGCCATAAAGCACTGGCCGGAAGTACTGCCATAAAGCACTGGCCGGAAGTACTGCCATAAAGCACTGGCCGGAAGTACTGCCATAAAGCACTGGCCGGAAGTACTGCCATGGAGCACTGGCCGGAAGTACTGCCATGGAGCACTGGCCGGAAGTACTGCCATGGAGCACTGGCCGGAAGTACTGCCATAAAGCACTGGCCGGAAGTACTGCCATGGAGCACTGGCCGGAAGTACTGCCATAAAGCACTGGCCGGAAGTACTGCCATAAAGCACTGGCCGGAAGTACTGCCATGGAGCACTGGCCGGAAGTACTGCCATAAAGCACTGGCCGGAAGTACTGCCATAAAGCACTGGCCAGAAGTACTGCCATAAAGCACTGGCCGGAAGTACTGCCATGAAGCACCGGCCGGAAGTACTGCCATGAATCCCTGGCCGGAAGTAGCGGTCATGGGGCAATGAGGGGCTGCAGCAGATGTGGCGTAAGGTCAATCATTGGCCTTAGCACCACTGTTGTACACAGACAGAAGATGGCCCTGTGCAAGGACAATGTATGGGCCATTTGCAGCCAAAAAGCTCATCATAATGCACAATTCCATCTGCTTTGGAGGTAGAAATGCACCATCCGGAAGCACTGCCGAGGATCACTGGCCAGAAGTACCGGCAGTGGAGCTGCGGTGGAGGTGGTGTAAGGATCTGTGTGCATAATGTTTTGTGGGTTTTTTTTTTAAAGGGAATGTGTTACTTTTTGCATTAAATGTAAATTTTTATCGATGTTTTAATTCCCAAATCACAATCTTTAAAAAAAAAAATAGAATTCTTGCAATTTTCATACTGTCCTCTGGGGATTTTTTAGACTCTAACTTCTTGTGGTTGCAGGAAATTTGCACGTACATTAGTAGGAATGAACCTACTCCGATCCTATCTTTTGTATTGAAGCATCTAATGAACGTGTGAAAAAGTCATTATGAAGGGTCAGCTGTGACATCGACTGTCGTGATTGGTGGATTCTGTGTTATCATTTGTGTACAGAGGTGTTACCTGTCATTGTATTCCTGCCTCTGATGATAATGAGACTACTGAAAGCTGTTTTTAAAAGGACAGGAAATATGAATCTAAAATAGGCCCAGAGTGAAAATTGCAATATTTTGTTGCTTAATAAATAGTTCCTGGAGAGCCAGGTTGTAGAGATAATCCAATTTATTTATGTCTCAAGACTGATCAGTCCACAGACCGCTGCGTACTTCATTGCTTTGGATCCTATGAATCTATCTCCTTGTGATGACGGCTGTCCGGTTAGTTATCCAAGAGACCAAACGCAGCAAATCTGATATGGAAAGATCTCATTATGTCACTTCTGATCCTGTAATGGTAAGGGGAAACAGAAACAGACACGCGTCAAGCGGGAAAATTATGAACCTGTCACTTTAACGAGCTGAACCTCCAAGGTGGCAATTAAAGGAAGAGAGTCCGTCCTGCTGGAGTTGTCAGATAGTGTTTCTAATGAGCAGCATGTGTCCGCACAAATGGATGGACTGCAATCAATGGACAGTAATTGCACCGTCTTCCGTGCCGTCATTTGGACGCATTGATAAGACGACACGTACCGATAACATCTACTCGGGTTTTATTGTCAGCTTTGTGGTCATTGTTCCCCGTAATGTGAAGACTGTAAATGTGTCTTTATAATCAGACGCTTCATCAGACTCCCGACCGGCAAACAAAGGCCCGAACTGATACACGGCTTTTTAGTGCTGCCATTATTTCCTGTGGGAAATGCTGCCATTCTACGTCCTGTGGCCTTTTATCTATCTGCCAGGTTACAAGAGCCAAGATCGTCTCCGCAGATGTGGAGATCATCAAGCGTGGATAATGGGTCCGCTGTAGAGATGAGCAAATCTCCCAAAACTCATTTTGGGCATCGGCCTTTAGATTTGATTCAGGCTGAATTGAAAGTGACCTGGAAACATCACAAAGCATAATAAATGGAAGGAAGGGGTTAAAAGTAATAAAACATTATACTCACCTGTCTTAGTCCTGCTCCTAACTGTCCTGCCACCCAGGGGTGTTACGATTGTGGTCGCAGAGGGTGCGACCGGGACTGTGTGGGAAGATGACCAGCTGATGCCAATTTCACCTGGATGTGCATCCTCGGATACCAAAATGAGGGACATTTTATCAGGACAGGGGACATTATACCAGGATGGGGACATTATACGTTATGTAGAAGTGAGGAGTTGACGTTGGGTTTTCAGCTATTTTAGGACTTTGCTAAGTGCGGGTTCTCAAGTGGTCCCGCATGTGTTCGATGACATGCTTTCTTGGCTCAGCTAGGAGGTTAGGTGCTTAGACAAGGCCACCAACCTTCATCCTCAGCTCCACACCGGTCTGAGGCACAACTGCTGACTTTGGTTCCACCACCTCGCTCTGTCCCCAGCCTGCACCATGCTCTTATGTGGCTGTTACCAAGAGAACTTGCATTCTCTGTCCAGTTCCACCAGTCATCCAGTTGCATGACTTTTCCTTGCAGAAGCAAAATATTGGGAATATTGAATCCAACATACCCGATCCTTCTTACACAATGCTACCATCTTTAAACAGTTGGGTGACCCCATACTCATATGATTGTCTCCCAGTCTCAAAAACACTGAGGAGTTCAGGCCACTTACAACAAATGTGTATGTCATCCTTTACATCCAGTGTATTTTAGCCTTCTTCGATGAGAAGACCACCCTTCTTCTCTACAGCCATATTTAATCACTTATAGTTGGTCATTTCAAAAAGCTCTTACTGTATAACCAAAGATAACACCTCGTATTCCCAGGAAAATGATTGATTGTAAACTGAGCATAAATCAGAAGATTCGTGAAGGTGAGGATGAAAGAACGATGTCAGCGAAACATCTCCTCCAGAGAGTCCACAACATCTGTCACGTAGACTCCACAAGGAGCTGTCCAGATGCCTTATCTGTAAGAAGTATCTAACACAACGGGAAGGAATCGTGCTTTCTGCTTATCTGACTTGGACACGGCTAATGGCCAGAGAGATGGGAGGTGGAATTGTTGTCAGATCTGATTTCCATGGACCTTCAGGTGTCTGTAGGTCACAAGACAAATGGAGGATCCTATTATTGTAACCTCAGTATTTCCAGTAGAAGATTTTACAATAAGAGCGGACTCTTGTTTGCAAAATTTTTTAGACATTTTTGTAGTTGGTTAATATATTTTTAAAATAAAGTTAATTCCAAATGACCCCAATTTTCAGGGTTCACAACTATGATGGACCGTAGGCAGAGACGTTTCTTAAATGCTTTGTCTTCTGTTTGGGCCTCCAATCTTCTCCATGGCGCAGATGTGACATTCCTATAGCGGATATAACTGCGCTTTACCACGAATCACACCAGGGTCCTCTTCACCTCTAGGTGCCACCGAACACAGGGTCCTGAGGTGAATTAATGCTGCCATCTGGTGCAGGTCTACATTAATTTGTGGGGTCTTGTCTGGGATATGATTTTATTTTCGGGCCTGTTTTGAGTTTTGAATTAGTTTTGCGTTCTACATTTATTTTGGGGGGTCTAGTCTGGAGTTTTAATTCTTTCTGAGGTCTCGGTTCTAATTTTATTTTGCACTACAAATTCATTTGGCAGGTCTTTACCTATGTAATATAGATTGTATGCGTATATATAGCATAGTCTGTGTGTATATAGCATAGACTGTGTGTATATAGCATAGACTGTATGTATATAACATAGACTGTGTGTATATACTATATACTGTGTGTATATATCATAGACTATGTACTGTATATATAGCATAGTCTGTGTGTATATAGCATAGACTGTGTGTATATAGCATAGACTGTATGTATATACTATATACTGTGTGTGTATATAGCATAGACTGTGTGTATATACTATATACTGTGTGTATATAGCATAGACTGTGTGCATATAGCATAGACTGTGTGTATATAGCATGGACTGTGTGCATATAGCATAGACTGTGTATGTAGCATAGATTGTGTATATAGCATAGACTGTGTGCATATAGCATAGACTGTGTGTATATAGCATAGATTGTGTATATAGCATAGACTGTGTGCATATAGCATAGTCTGTGTGTATGTAGCATAGATTGTGTATATAGCATAGACTGTGTGTATATAGCATAGACTGTATGTATATACTATATACTGTGTGTATATAGCATAGACTGTGTGCATATAGCATAGACTGTGTATGTAGCATAGATTGTGTATATAGCATAGACTGTGTGCATATAGCATAGACTGTGTGTATATAGCATAGATTGTGTATATAGCATAGACTGTGTGCATATAGCATAGTCTGTGTGTATGTAGCATAGATTGTGTATATAGCATAGACTGTGTGTATATAGCATAGACTGTGTGTATATAGCATAGACTGTGTGTATATAGCATAGACTGTGTGTATATAGCATAGACTGTATGTATATAACATAAACTGTGTGTATATACTATAGACTGTGTGTATATACTATAGACTGTGTGTATATAGCATAGACTGTGTGCATATAGCATAGACTGTGTATATAGCATAGACTGTGTGCATATAGCATAGACTGTGTGTATATAGCATAGACTGTGTGTATATAGCATAGACTGTGTGTATGTAGCATAGATTGTGTATGTAGCATAGATTGTTTATATAGCATAGACTGTGCGTATATAGCATAGACTGTGTGTATATAGCATAGACTGTGTGTATATACTATAGACTGTGTGTATGTAGCATAGACTGTGTGTATATAGCATAGATTGTGTATATAGCATAGACTGTGTGCATATAGCATAGACTGTGTGTATGTAGCATAGACTGTATGTATATACTATATACTGTGTGTATATAGCATAGACTGTGTGTATATAGCATAGACTGTGTATATAGCATAGACTGTGTGCATATAGCATAGACTGTGTGTATATAGCATAGACTGTATGTATATACTATATACTGTGTGTTTATAGCATAGACTGTGTGTATATAGCATAGACTGTGTGTATGTAGCATAGATTGTGTATATAGCATAGACTGTGTGCATATAGCATAGACTGCGTGTATATAGCATAGACTGTGTGTATATAGCATAGACTGTGTGTATATAGCATAGACTGTATGTATATAACATATACTGTGTGTATATACTATATACTGTGTGTATATACTATAGACTGTGTGTATATAGCATAGACTGTGTGCATATAGCATAGACTGTGTGTATATAGCATAGACTGTGTGTATGTAGCATAGATTGTGTATGTAGCATAGATTGTTTATATAGCATAGACTGTGCGTATATAGCATAGACTGTGTGTATATAGCATAGACTGTGTGTATATACTATAGACTGTGTGTATGTAGCATAGACTGTGTGTATATAGCATAGATTGTGTATATAGCATAGACTGTGTGCATATAGCATAGACTGTGTGTATGTAGCATAGACTGTATGTATATAACATATACTGTGTGTATATACTATATACTGTGTGTATATACTATAGACTGTGTGTATATAGCATAGACTGTGTGCATATAGCATAGACTGTGTGTATATAGCATAGACTGTGTGTATATAGCATAGACTGTGTGTATATAGCATAGACTGTGTGTATATACTATAGACTGTTTTCATATAGCATAGACTGTGTATATAGCATAGACTGTGTGTATATAGCATAGACTGTGTATATAGCATAGACTGTGTGTATATAGCATAGACTGTGTGTATATACTATAGACTGTGTGCATATAGCATAGACTGTGTATATAGCATAGACTGTGTGTATATAGCATAGACTGTGTATATAGCATAGACTGTGTGTATATAGCATAGACTGTGTATGTAGCATAGACTGTGTGTATGTAGCATAGACTGTGTACATAGCATAGACTGTGTATGTAGCATAAACTCTGCATATAGCATAGACTGTGTATATAGCATATACTGTGTGTATATAGCATCGACTGTGTGTATGTAGCATAGACTGTGTATATAGCATAGACTGAGTGTATATAGCATAGACTGTGTGTATATAGCATAGACTGTGTGTATGTAGCATAGACTGTGTATGTAGCATAGACTGTATATATAGCATAGACTTTGTGTATATAGTATAGTTGATGGTGCGGTATCTTGGCATTTGGGCCCCATTTTTTGCCTTGGGACACACTTTCTCTAACCCCAACCATCTACCCATTTACGCCACCTATAGAGCTGCGCAGGGCCCCCAGCGGTCTATGTCAGCCCCCAGAATTGGACCATTTTGCGGTATAATGTCTAGGTGTACGCAGCGTACGTGATATAATTGGGTAAGATGCGCTGAACATTGTGCCGGGTCCAGGGGCCGATAGTTCCTGGTGCTCCGCTCATGGTTGAACACCTCCTCTGTGTTACAAAAATAATAGGAAAGGCCAATAAAGATAAATCCTATTTATTATGAGTGAGGAGCCCCCGAGTTTGGAGAAGGGGTGCGGATGCGACAACAAGGATCAATAAGCTGCTGGATAAACACCGCTCGGAGGTCGGAAGAATGAAAGGAAAATTCCTTTCCCCAACAGCGAAAGATGAAAAACCATTTCCAGTAAAACAAAACGCATCCTCCAGACTCATCCCAGTGCTTGCTGGGAAGCAGCAGGCGCGCCACCTGCTCCGCTTCCACCCTCAGCAAGTCCCGGCAGGGAGCAGACTATCAGACAGGCAGGGATTCCTGTCTATCCTGCACAAAAATGAATCCAAACCTGCAGTCAGCGCCGTCACAGGCGCTAGAAGGGATGAAGGTCACCGCCTCCTGCCAAGACCGGGATCTTCTCAACTTCAACATTTGCTCAGCTGTATTAATCGCTGCTAAAGAAAAAATATTGTTCCGTAAATGGGTTACACAATGTCGGACAGAAGACAATAGATCTAAAAAATGTGTACGGCATTTTGTTTTATTTAATCACCACATGCCCGAATTTGATCTAATATTGGGATCGCACTTGGTCATACAAGTCAATGAGTGTGTGGAAATCACCAGACTGCACTCGGATGACATCTGAATGGAGTCTGATTTCCACGGAATGACACAGTGATGAAGATGGAGAATTTTTTTTCTACATTTTCTCATCCAAGAGAATCGAATAATACTACGATCACGCTCTGATCTAGCATAATTGATCCGATTTTGTTGTCTGCCTCTGGGCTAGGCAGTATGGCCCACAACGATCTAACAGCAGTCACTAAAGTTGAGCAAAGCGACTTGCAGACCCTTGGTCCAGTGGTCACATCTCTATACAATGGCCGCCGGACGGGAGCCTAGCAAACCGCCTCCTATCTGCCAGTATCCACAGCACCTCTTCTGATTAGCCGGCCTGGTGGGACATCACGTGTGTATGTAAAAAAAAGAGGCGTCTGGTATTGCACCAGGTAGGAGATGGTTTGCAAGACATCAGTCTAGTGGCCACGGACTACAGATGTGGCCGCTGGATCACGGTCATACAAATTGGATCCAATGGCTAGACGATAACTTGTCCATGGATTATGTCGAAGATTGCAGATCAGCAATATTGGGATTAATTGGCAAATTACCAATGGTACAACACAGAGAATTAGCTGTAGGGTGGCAGAACTGTGCAACTACGAGATAGCCCTAGTGTGTGGGCAGCGACATAGCTATATGCGGTACAGAGCTAGCAAGTTCTGGTGCCTAAAGGGGTCCAAAGACCACTCTGCCACATTAGTAGGGGCTAGTACAATCATACTTGCCAAATTTACTGAAGACACCCAGGAGGATCCTAGAAACAGAGGAGACCTCCCCAAGAAGTTGGCAAATCTCCCAGCACCACCTAAATCCTCTAGAAAACACTCTAGAAAATATTTTCAACTGGGAATGTTTCTCGTGTGTAATTCCAGGATCATCCGCATTCAGATGAAGCCCAGGGGTGTGAAGCACAGCCAAGTCTTCAAAAAGAGGAAAACCGCACCATTAGAGCGCCAATTCAACTAAAAAATGGCAGTTGTGAGCATAATACATGGCATAGAGTAGGGTGTAGCTAGGGTTTGATTTTGGGTGGTGTTTACATCCTTCTTCGTAGATAGGGTGGGATTCACTGATTCTAAATTCCCGGACCAAAGCATTGCGTCTTGTTGGCACCCTCCTGGCACTGAGCACTCTGGATAGTCTATGCAGAAATGACCAAGTACAGGAATTCACATTAGATTTTTCCAGCGACTTCTACAATATCCATAAATTAGGTGGGACATAACGTGTTTCTTAAAGGGACCATATAATATACGGCAACCATTCCCTACGATTCCTGTAAGACGGAGCGTAAGGAGCACACAAGGGGGTGCGCTAATCACACTGCGCATCTGTTTGCTTTGTAAGGGCCTGGCTGGAGTCAGCAAGCAGCACAAGACATAATCCTGTTTGTGTTATTAGAGGCTCTCCTGGGTATTTCGGGGAGATTAGTGAACCTCTAATCTGGTTATTTTATCCACAACACTAGAGGATTAACAAGCAAAGATGGGCAGAGAACATGCGCGGCTTTTGCTGCAGGCAACGGCCGGCGTCATTTGTTATATTGATAGCCTCATTGCAATTATTTCATATCCAAATATGTTTATCGCGCATTCGATGCACTGGGGGGGACGGCCATTTTCTATTTATATGGCATATATTTGCATACATTTAGTAATGGATATCAGGCCATCGGCAGACTGTTTGCTGTTTAGTACCATGCTATTGCGCTTTTTCACTGGAGGGAATTTACATGGCGGGAAAATTGGAGGATGTATCTCATTTCCATGGTCAGTTACGGCTATTAATATAGCATTTCTGATCGCATTACTGAGATTGCCTGTCAGGGACTAGGCTCGTGCTGCCTGTACAAGCAGAGGAGAGTAGGTATATGTTCAGCACGGACCAGAATATGGGGGGCGCTGCAGTCCAGAATCAGGGTCACGGGACACGTCATGGTCCAAAAAATGGCCGGACCAGAGTGGGAAAGTGCAGGGTGGTATGGTGGGATATGAAGGGATTTTCAAGACTATAATGCATAGGATAAGCCATAAATATCAGATTGATGGGGTCTAAGTCTTACCGGATCAGCTAAGCTTGGAGTGCTAACTGGCACGACCCCTCCAACCCCGCCACTCACTTCCAAGTCCCTGGCTATTAATCATACGGAGCTCCAACCTGCCACTTGTGCCCTCTGCAAGTGACCCGGGTGTCAGGAATCTGGGCTTTACATAGCCTGGTCTATGCCTCTAGGACTGTAGCTGATGTATAGAGCTGAAGTGGAGTTATTGGTCAGTTGCATAAAGTGCTATGGTTCAACAAGAAGTTAACATTGTCCTGAGGTCTGTGAAGACAACACTAGTCTAAAACCCCCTGTGAAGTCACCTGAGATAGAAAATGTTAGCTTATCGGGTATCCTAGCTGTGACTATCTTTAAATAGAGCCCTAAAACTTTCCCGTTTTTGCTCACATTTTATTCCCCTGCGCCCCTGAGTACGCTGCTCTTTTCTTTTTTTAAATCCTCTATATGGTTTCTGTAAAATAGACCTTTTTATTTAGTGCTCACAGTCTTGACTAAGGAGGCGTGGCTCACATGATCCTCTAGGGCGTGTCCTTGGGAATCTGCATAATTTCCATGTTTAGCACTGCCCCCTAGGTAAAGAACAAAAAAATAGCACTGGATAACAAGGTCTATATCACTGGAACCATATGGCGGATTTCAAAAAATAAAAATACGGCAAACTCAGGAAAACAGCAAAAATAAAACATGAGAAAAATTCTGGAGATGTTTGATCTGGTGACAGGGAAACCAATCACACACTACTGCAGTGAGCTCCCCCGAGTGAAGTGGAATTTTAAGATTTTACTTAATGATGTTGTGAAGGTAAGGTGCGGAAGCGGTTCATCATTGGGTTTGCTCTCATCAAGGAGGGCCCTTCAGAAATATCTCAAATATCGGCAAATTCTGAGGCATGATGGGAGTAACTGTTTCTCTACATAAGACCATGCGATTTGGATTTCCTGCAAAAACGTTTCGGATTTTGGCAATTTAAGTATGAAATATTTGCTCTCCTGAGAAAATAATGAAATTATGCAAATTTACATTCTTTTACTTCTTAAATATAATTACGCGTTCATCCAGAAATCCTGGGGGGATCCGCGGCGTTGCCCCGTCTTATTGAGGATCTGTATTGTGCACCATATTTTGTTTTAATTTACTAAACATAAAGTAAGTTATCTCCGGTATCGGCCCCCCGCTGCTGTTTGTATTTCTGAGAGATGATCCAGGATTCAAGTTTAAAGGGACATACATTAATATTACAGCGTGCATCCCCCCACCAGCGTCGTGCTGCGCAAAATTAGCTGCAAAAATATGTTTGTAACGGACAATTATGCAGTAATAGGCTTTTAATTGTCTGGAAATAATATACATATTTCACGATAATTATTCACTTGTAATAGTCCTACATGTAGCCATTTACATCTATAGTTAAGAATATCTGGGCATCTATATTACATCTACACGTCTATCCATCTTTCTATCTATCATGACGTTTGTAGGGGGGAACCTCAGGCCCATGGGCCATTTACGGCCCACAATGCCCTTTCTACAGCCCCCGGGCGGATTCCCAGGGAGCCCAGCGCTTGGGCCAGCAGCTGAGTCTTGACGGCTGCAGTCCCTTTAGTTTCTTCTTGCTCTGTGAGCATGCACACACAGCATTCAGTACTGAACGCTAAGGCGCATACAATGAAGTTCGTCAGGACGTTCCTTGTAGGCGGCGTTAATGTGCGATTTGTACGGATGGTATATATCCAAAAGGCTCTTGGCAGAATTACAGGTTCCCCAACTCAGCTTATCCTGCTTTTATCATTGGTAATCCCTGGTAGACTTATGGGTTATGCTGACTTTACATGCCCATGTCAGGACGGACTAGGTAAACATGAGTCTAAAAGAACTGTTAAATTGGAAATATCACCAGGTCAAAAGTGGCTATTATTTTATTCCCATTGCTCCGCCGAATATTCTACGTTTTGTTGTTTTAAAATCCGCCATATGTCTCCATAAATATGGGCCTTTTTATGTAGTAGTAATTTTCATGGTCTTTACTAAGAGTGTGTGGTTCACAATTTAATAATACAGAGAGATGTCTAAAGACACGCCCTAGAGGATCTTGTGAGCACCGCCCTATTTGAAAATTACCATAAAAATTAGCTCTAAATAAAAAGGTCAATATCTCTGGAACCGTATGGTGGATTTAAAAAAAAAAAAAAAAAAACGAGAATACTCAAGAGAGCAGCAGGAATAAAATAAGTGCAAAACTGGCCAGTATTAACCTGGGGGTGTGGCTCACAGGATCCTCTGGGGCGTGTCTTTTTTACTGCATTACCCCCCCAGTGAGCAACGCCTCCTTAGTAAAGACCATTAAAAGTAGGATTAATTAAAAAGGCCCATATCTCTGGTCATTTATGACCTGAGGACAGGTCTCCTTGAAGTAGCTACGAAGTGATGTTTTCTGTCTGGAGGACTGAACACATCAATACATTATGTAGACAGTCCAGTGATTTCTATAGGCACCATGTAAAGCTTCATTTTACTGCGGTGTTGCTATAAGATGAACTCTCATTGCCAGTAGAGATGAGCGAACCCGAACTTAAAAGTTCGAGATTCATACCGGACAGCTAGTGTCCGAGGCCAAACGTTGAGCATGGATTTCTCCCAGAAGTCCATTGCAAAGTTCGATGTTCTTGGGGAAGACAGAGAGGGAGAAAGTTTCTTTTTCCATATCCAAAGTTTGAGTCTCCATTGTTTTCCAGGGTAAGTGAACTGAACTTTGGTCTAAAGTTTAGGTCAGGTACCAGAACCCAAACGTCCACAGATCTGCCCATCTTGAATTGCCAGATTTGTCTAGAATTTAGCCCAACATGGCATTTCAGAAGCAAACTCTGTCTATGAAGGCTTCCAATGGAGAAAAAAACTTGCAAAAACACCCGCTACAATGCACACTAATGGACCAATTAAAAATGACTGTACGTTAGAGACGTGGGCGACTAATTATGTAATAAATCCATAGGGTAAATTGATTTTTCCTTAGTTTTCTATTAGGATCAGCCTCCAGTATAATCATCTCGGTAGAAATTAATTATTTTGTGCTTATTCTTGGGCACCATGTACCATGCAAGATGAATTCAGCAGGAAGTAAATTAACTGTAAAATGAGTTTCTTCTCTTCGTTGCTCATTAAGATTAGGGAAAACTTCTTACAGTAATAGAGGAATTATATATCGAGAGGTGAGAGCGAAGGGTAGCACGGTCACACCCTCCAACGAGGCATAACATAGGGGAAAGCTAAATTAAGGTGACAAGCAAAGGTCAAAGTTGCCCATACTTTAACTTTTGGAGCTTACCAAGCCTTTTGGGTATGAATCCACTATGCTAGACTTGGTTCTAAGTCATTGAAAGGGATGCGCTACTTGGAAAACCCCTTCGATCCAGTAGGGATGAGTTTGAGGATTTGGAACTGGGGAACCCTTTTTTTTTACAACACCCAAAATCAAGAATACGGACATTGGATCTATTTTCCACTCATTAATTTATTTTTGGGCCCACTTTGACTGATGGTATTATTATTATTATTATTATAGCACCTGCTCATTCTGTATGCCCTCCAGTGCTAATGTAAACAAAACTTTGCTGCATGTAGTGACTCCTAGGACAAAAACTGCAAAAGCTGTTAATGGGGTTGTCTAACTTTCCAACAAATAAAAAAGTACTCTAATTATGTTTGATAAAAGTATTAAAACTTATTTTTTACCCTTAAAACTTTTTTCACCCTAGCCATTTCCAGATTTGGGGTCATTTCTGTACACTACAATACCCATGATGCAACTGTACAGAGCCAGTCAGCTTTGTACATTCCTCCTTTGAAGCAGTGTAATCCCTTTTTGGGATTCCTCTCTCTAGTCTTAATCCCTCCCATATAGGGAGTATATATAGTAGATCATAGTCGTGCTCAGAAACAGGTAGAAATGAGCTGGTCCCTATAAAGGGATGTTCTTCATGAAGTTGCATTCCATGGAGAGAGAAAGTAGGATGCAAAACGTTATCAACTCCTGTTCTATGTGACAGGCTACCTGCCCCCTGCAAAAACAATGCCACTTTTTGTTAATAGTAAGTGCCTTGAATCCTCTTCTGAGGATTGGGAAGTAAGAACCCCCTTTAAGGAATCAAGCAAGAAACCCCTTTAAGGAAAAATGTTGGTATCGCAAACAACTTTTTCCCACCCTTTTAAGAAAACTCTATAATCATAAAAAAAATGCAGCCAGTTTATCTCAAATTTGACTTATGTCTTCTGGCACCGTAAGGGGCACTAAAAGCAGTCCATAGAATCCCACATTTACAAAGAACATGAAGATCTGCTCTGCGGTCACCGAATACATTCCATGACTATAGCTAGACAAAAGCCCAGTTTACCTCCAGAAACACAGCAAAAAGAAAAAAATTCAACAATTGTAGACTTTAGTGGATACAAAACAATAATTTATTTTCTTACATTGCCTTGTTTGCAACCATCTGCGATTTTATGAAATTACATTTTTTTTTATTTCAGTACAAATCCTGAAAAAAAAAAAATTACACATTGCGACTCGTCCTTGTCAATGGTCAAGAAGGAGGCAAAATAACAAGAATATTTCTTATAAAATCTCATTCTTGATAAGAATCGACACATAACATTGTTGTGTCTACGGTAGACTGCTGGCTTACATTGTACGAGAGATATCTTTTCATGGTAGATAGATATGGATAAATAAAGGTCGGCTATATAAAACACAACAGCAAAGTAATATCACAAAATACAGTTTTATAAAATATCAGTTTTATATTGGCAGTTGCGTCTGTGTCTTCAGGCAAGAAAAAGCTTGTGTTTATTACAAGTTAAGGTTAAAATGTATTACATTTGTAATAAAGGATTATTTGGCAATCACGGGTTTAATAACAATGTCATGGACAATATGCACTTGGTATATAAAGAAATCCTGCTAAGCCAGACCTGGCTCCGGCTTCAATTCAACCATTGATTACCATTAAAGTAAAACAACACCTTTACTTTATATTAGTTATCTCTTTTCTCACCCATTTTTTATTTTTTGCTTACTCTGCATTGTGTTGATGTGTGGAAGCCATCAACAAGCATGCTATTTACTAAACATGGAACTATTAGTTGTTTCTTCTTCTCAATACTCTGAGTACACAAGGGTGAATGGTTACAAATGAGCTGCAGTTCATTTACATCTTATAACCTCTAAAGCAGCGATTCTCCAGGAAACCCCAACATGTCATGAATTGTGGACATCTTATAGAAAGAATCTGTGGCAATGTTTGGTGCTTTGCTAATAATCCATCACCTGTGCAATACTAAGAAAATCCTGAAAACATGGCCTGTTAGGGGGTACTGAGGAATGGAGCTGAGAATCACTGCTCAAGAGCAAGGGTGCACAACCTGTGACCCGATGGACCGATACAGCCCTCTATGTGATTGTTCGGTGGCTGCTCACATGTATTCTCCATGTCGGAGCAGAGCACAGTGATAAAGAAGAGACATGTAAGCATTTTGCACTGTGTGGCTGCCAGTAACTGAGAAACTATATGGCTGGTCCAGCTATGGTGGGGTTCTGTGCGACTGGAACAGTTCTGGTGGTGCACTGTGGCTGTCACAGCTATGGTGTGGCTGGCACAATAATGGTAGAACACTATGCTTTTTAAACTTCTGGTACTGTGTACATGGTAGTTTTGGTGTGACATTGTGTGGCTGGCACAGCTATGGCCGAGTACTCTGTGACATTTAGAGTGTGGCACTATAGCTGGCCCAGGTATGATGGGGTACATTGTGGATGGCGGAGATATGGTGGAGCACTGTGTGGATGGCAGAGTTATGGTGAAGCACTGTGTGGATGGCAGAGTTATGGTGGAGCACTGTGTGGATTGCAGAGTTATGGTGGAGCACTGTGTGGATGGCAGAGTTATGGTGGAGCACTGTGTGGATTGCAGAGTTATGGTGGAACACTGTGTGGATGGCAGAGTTATGGTGGAGCACTGTGTGGATGTCAGAGTTATGGTGGAGCACTGTGTGGATGGCAGAGTTATGGTGAAGAACTGTGTGGGTGGTAGAGTTATGGTGAAGCACTGTGTGGATGGCAGAGTTATGGTGAAGCACTGTGTGGATGTCAGAGTTATGGTGGAGCACTGTGTGGATGTCCAAGTTATGGTGGAGCACTGTGTGGATGTCAGAGTTATGGTGGAGCACTGTGTGGATGTCAGTTATGGTGGAGCACTGTGTGGATGTCAGAGTTATGGTGGAGCACTGTGTGGATGTCAGAGTTATGGTGGAGCACTGTGTGGATGGCAGAGTTATGGTGAAGCACTGTGTGGATGGCAGAGTTATGGTGGAGCACTGTGTGGATGGCAGAGTTATGGTGAAGCACTGTGTGGATGGCAGAGTTATGGTGGAGCACTGTGTGGGTGGTAGAGCACTGTGTGGATGTCAGAGTTATGGTGGAGCACTGTGTGGATGGCAGAGTTATGGTGGAGCACTATGTGGGTGGTAGAGTTATGGTGAAGCACTGTGTGGATTGTAGAGTTATGGTGGGGCACTGTGTGGATTGTTGAGTTATGGTGGAGCACTGTGTGGATGGCAGAGTTATGGTGGAGCACTGTGTGGATTGTAGAGTTATGGTGGGGCACTGTGAGTTTTGTAGACTTATGGTGGGGCACTGTGTGGATTGTAGAGTTATGGTGGGGCACTGTGTGGATTGTAGAGTTATGGTGGGGCACTGTGTGGATTGTAGAGTTATGGTGGGGCACTGTGAGGATTGTAGAGTTATGGTGGTGCACTGTGTGGATTGTAGAGTTATGGTGGAGCACTGTGTGGATTGTAGAGTTATGGTGGAGCACTGTGTGGATGGTATAGTTATGGTGGGGCACTGTGTGGATGGTATAGTTATGGTGGGGCACTGTCTGAGTGGTAGAGTTATGGTGAGGCACTGTGTGGATGGTATAGTTATGGTGGGGCACTGTGTAGGTGGTAGAGTTATGGTGGGGCACTGTGTGGGTGGTAGAGTTATGGTGGGGCACTGTGTGAGTGGTAGAGTTATGTTGAGGCACTGTGTGGATGGTATAGTTATGGTGGGGCACTGTCTGAGTGGTAGAGTTATGGTGAGGCACTGTGTGGATTGTAGAGTTATGGTGGAGCACTGTGTGGATTGTAGAGTTATGGTGGAGCACTGTGTGGATGGTATAGTTATGGTGGGGCACTGTGTGGATGGTATAGTTATGGTGGGGCACTGTCTGAGTGGTAGAGTTATGGTGAGGCACTGTGTGGATGGTATAGTTATGGTGGGGCACTGTGTAGGTGGTAGAGTTATGGTGGGGCACTGTGTGGGTGGTAGAGTTATGGTGGGGCACTGTGTGAGTGGTAGAGTTATGTTGAGGCACTGTGTGGATGGTATAGTTATGGTGGGGCACTGTGTGGGTGGTAGAGTTATGGTGGGGCACTGTGTGGATGGTATAGTTATGGTGGGGCACTGTGTGGATGGTATAGTTATGGTGGGGCACTGTGTGGATGGTATAGTTATGGTGGGGCACTGTGTGGATGGTATAGTTATGGTGGGGCACTGTGTGGATGGTATAGTTATGGTGGGGCACTGTGTGGGTGGTAAAGTTATGGTGGGGCACTCTGTGGATGGTAGAATTGAGGCTGTCCATTTAGTACTTTGTCGTCTGTTTCCATGTCTTACATAAGTTACAATGATAAGAGTTGCTCACAGGTCCGGTTTCCCCCTCACTTGGGAACTGTATAGGGGAGCAGAGGGCCTACCGATTATGCAAAAGTCTCAGCAGAACAGGAGTTCCTAATAATCAGACATTTATGGCAAATACAGGTGTCCTACCATAAAAATATCAGATGCAAACTGCAGTCAAATGTGACTTTTGGTTCCGGAAACAGAAAATGTTCTGCACCCATGATCTAGTGCCAATTTCACTTGTACCCAAGACAATCTGGATTATTAACGTCAATTTTTGAGAACGTAGTTAGTTTTTGATCACAATGCCTCTTCCTTTTTATAATGAAGACAACCTGATGGGAAAAAAACACCTGATATTGCCTGGATAATTTCAATTAACGGGTGTCTGGGTTATTAATCACAGCTGATACAATGCACCCTTGTGTACTCAAGGTACTAAGTAGAGACTAATCCCAAAATCAGATCCATTATCAGCTTCTGACCTGCTTGTTTCCATTTCCCTCTGTATGTTAAAAAAGTAAACATGCTGATAAAAATACATTATAAAGATGTCTGGTTTGACCTTGTTTATCAAAGGCAGAGCTACACTTTAATGATTGAGCGGTGTTTCGGTTATATACATAAGTAAAATTGTAAAATGTCATAGAAAAGATGAAAAAAAAAAAACTATTAACAGTGACTGTAATTATCTTATATTTACAAAACAAGAACATATCTGCCACATTGAACGAGGCGGGGAATTCTACCACAGTGGTAGTTTGTTATATACAAAACATTCATCTAGACAATTTATACAGTTGTGACTGACAGCAGGGAGTTGTAGACCCTCGTCCCATCGGGAGACCTCGCCCCGTGGGTTAACAGTTCTTGTATCGTCATCCAGTTGTCAAAAATCTTTTTGTTGCGCTTCTTCATCATCTTTTTGTGACTGAGGTCGATGATGCTGACCTCCTTGCTGTCGTCGGTGGTCTGTTTCTCCTTCAGACACTCCAGCCTACTTTGCATCATGAACTCTCTTCTTTTCCTCTGCTCCGAGGCTTTGCGGAGATGTTGCTTCCGTTCTTCCTTGCTCCAATAACGTCCCATTTTCATCTCGCTGATGGCGTCGTCGTCCGTCGTCATGCCGCTCCTCTCTTCCTTGATCTTTATGGCGCGTTCTCTCAACAACTTGTCCCGGACGGGCCGTTTCGTGATGTAACGCGTCCCGTCGCTCCGCACCTTCACTTTCCATTCCATCCTGGGTTCTGCCGTATTCTGCAGGTCTTTGCACATACTGACCAAACTCATCTGGCTCTGGGCGTACTCTACCGCCGATTTCTGTTGGATCAGCTGCATGTAACTTTGATAGTGCTGCGCGTGGGCAGGGATGTGGGCATGTTTATAGGGTGAGTGCCGGTACTGAGTAGCAAATGAGTTTGGCTTTTCCGAGAGGCTTTTGCCAACCTCGTTGACTTTTTTGTCTTTAACTTCTGTGGATTTGCTCGAGTCAGAGTCCTTGGCTGATTGGAGGTGTCTGGCCGGGCTGGACTCTCGACTCTCTCCGCTTGATCTCAAGTTCTTCTGGGTTGCACTGTAAACGGCACTACCTGCTGCCCCTTCGACACTCGGACAGTTGGCAGCGTCGGCCGTCCTACGCAATGAGTTGTCGGGGGAGATTTCTAAAGTTAGCGGGGTGCTCCGACAGCTTTCCCCGGTGTTGTAGGCACTTGAGCTGTCCTTATCTGACTTTTCGGGCAGTTCGGTGATATCGGAAAGTTCATGTCGGCGGACGTCAATACTAGTGTTGTAATTCCGGAAGCCGCTATTGTGTAACATCCAAGACTCTCGGTATTGCTCTTTTAGCTGTTGCATCTTGTGCGCCCGTACAATGTTCAGACACTCGAGCTCGATGCTGTGCAACTCTTCGTTCAGCATCTCCAGTTCCCGGTCTACACTTTCTTGGTCGCTCCGGTTGGTGTCCAAGGTGCTGGTTTGGTAATATCTACTTCGTTGGTTGGAGCTTTGCACCTGGCACTTGAGTTCGAGCAGCTCTCGGAATCTTTCGCACTCGTCCATGGGGATGCCCAAGAAGTCGGCGTCCGTGCAGTCTGCGGAGATGAAGGACTCGTTGCTGAACTGCATGTCTCCGCTGCCCAACGTGTCCTGACTGTACATGAGTTTTTTCTGGCTGCCAAGCGTATTGGAAGACGTGGTGTGATCATCCTGCTCTGAGCTCTCGTCGTTGCGAGTGCTTTCGTCCGTGCGCCCCACGCCACTGTCTTTCTCGATCTGGTTGGATAAAATTGTTGCTGTGTCTGTCGTTCCTCCATCTTCCTCAAGTTTTTTCTGAAAATGCAAAAAAAAAAAATAGTTTTGAAAAATTTGGCTAAATAATATTATATAATTATGCCCTCAGAGCACTTGTAAAAACAAACAGCATGCCAGAAAAAAGTAGACAATTCCCTGAAAAATCCATAATATTATTATTATGGTTCCTCTTAGGCACAGGTGTGATCCACGTAGATCCAAAAATATGGTAGAGGGTGGATGTACTCTGCTGGTCAAATCTTAGAAGACTGCAGGAAGTGTGAATATGGCTCAGGCTGTAGCCACAGTTTCAGCTTTTCAGGTTACAGCTTATGAGACAACCCGCAAAAAACAGCGCCTCTCTTATCCACAGGCCACATCTGGTATTGCATCTCAATGTCTTTTTCACACAGGCTTTTATTTTCAGTGCCTAACCTTGGAGTCACATAAAACTGCATAGGAGCTGTATGCGCAAAACGGATGGAGACTTTACAAATTCATAGTAAAATGCATGTATTTTAGGCTTCTAGACTTTTCAACTTGGCCTGATATGAACCTTAGTCATATTATGACATCAATTGATTTTAATTCTTTTAAAGGGGCTGTACAGAATTCTAAAAAGATAGCTGATTTCTTTAAAAAAAAACAAAACAAAACCAAAAAAAACAGCGGCGCCCCTACAGGTTGTGTGTGATATTGCATTTGAGCTCCATTGAAGTAAATAGACCTATGGTGTAATACCACATGCAACCTGCAGACAGGGGTAGCACTGTTTCAGAAAGAATACAATAATGTTTTATCAATCCTGTAATATCAAATGCGATCTGAAAACAGGCGTTACGCTTTTCTTTTTTCTTTTTTAAAGAAAGCAGCAATGTTTTATCAACCCCTTGATCTGCAGTGCTAGATCCGGCCTATAGATAAGAGTGGCGCTGATTCTAACAGAATCTCATACTAGCCCTTTAAATACTCCCTGATCTGCACCATTTTTCTGATTTCTAGTAGCAGTCTGTGTCTTTTCTAAAAAAAAAAAAAATATATATATATATATATATATATATATATATATATATATAAATATTCTCACTTTATTAAATGACTAGAACTTTTTGGAAATCAGATGAAAAAAAAAAAAAAAAAAAATACAATTTCTATTAGAAATATCAGAAATCTCTCCGGCTGTCGGATCTTTCTGAGCTGTCAGTCCGGTTATCTTAAGCGCATCCGGCAAAAATAATGCAATGTTTTCACATCAAAATTTATCATCTTCTCCCCCGTGGGCCTTTAATATAAAAATGGTGACAATTCCTCCCCTCCCCCGCCGCTCATAACCTCGTCTATTCATTACGGTGGCTGGTTAGTTTAATCCGTTTAATGGAAAGCCGGGGGATCGGAATATCAGATCGGACGCGAGATGCTGACGGACTACCTGCTGGAGCATGCTGGCTGTAAATTGCATTGCTTGGTGGTGTTGTTCCTCCAACATGTCCATGTGCAAATCATCCAGAAAATCATTTCTGTCATCGTCCATCCATCCTTCATCCAGCTGGGAAGCAGAAGAAGAGATGACACCAAAGAGTGTTAATAAAGGGAACGATACCGGAGGCAAAAAAAAAAAACCCCAAAAAAACTCAGCCCTTCCCTATTAGAATACCAATCCGGAATTTTTAAAACAGACTTCCAGACTGTACGGGATTACAGATTAAAGAACCTAATGGTTTTGTATTGTAAACATTCCAGACTATCAACATTTTTCCAGATTATCGGAATTTTGTGTCATCTAGCCTATTATCTGCATGTGCTTTGTTCTCCTACGCTGTCACCGTGCCTAATTTGTTTTCCTAAAAACCGACAGCACAGTGGGATCATGCATTTCAGAAAGGGCGTTTAGACATTTGCAACTACTTTTATTATTCCAATGCATCAAAAGTGTAAAAAAGAAAAAAAAAACAGCAACTTTGTTACTAATCTTCATTGAAAACAATGTGGGTTTTAATGTGTTTTTATGCTTTCTCTGTACCCTGACTACATTTGTTTGTAGTCTGTTACCATGGAGACGCATAGTGTAGTGTAGGAGCTGTGTACACAGAATGCAGAAAGATTTCTGATTAAAGAAACGTTACTTTGTTTCTTAGTTTAGATACAATGGAGCAATAATCCGTGTGATGTGGCTGCCTCTTTGCTTTTGATTTGTCCTCCTCACCACAGCTGGCACTTTATGGAGCGGGCTCAGCTCACAGCGGATGCGCCCAGGTGAGATATAGACCGAGTGGACCCCCTAGTCATGAGGATGGCAAGCCTTGTCCAGATTCGCCTGGTGCTGATGCTAGCCTAGGCAATCTAATAAACAAAATTGCAAAAGTATGCACGCCCTGAGCAGTGGGGTGCGTTTCCACTCTTCCGTTTACACTAACAGACAAAGACCTTGGAGGGAAGTGAATAATTGCCAGGACGAGAGAATCGGATCTTCACTTGTGAGACCTATCCATGGGGATGTCTATCTTTGGAAAATCCCTTTAATTTTTTTTATTTTTCGCAAGTGCTTCCTACCTGTAGTTCTGGCCTCGCCACCAATAGGAAAACATTTGTGTCTTCACTTGTGAGGAGGGCGACTGCTTCTTCGTGGTTGTGAACGTCGATCCCGTTAATCTAGAAAGCAAGACAGAAAAACTCAGAATCTAAAAAGGAGGAAAAATCGACCTGTCCATTCACTGACAGCAAGCAGTGATCGTGAAAATGGTGATAAATTAAAATGCTAAGGGAAAATATATTGGAAAGTTGCAAAATGGGAGAGACCGACCCACTAACCGATCCCATCGTGTGATCTGTGGTCTCACCTGTATGATCCGATCACCCTCTCTGATCCGTCCATCTTTAGCAGCAATGCTATTGGGGTCAATCTATAAGGAATAAACACATGGGGCAAAGGGTAAGATAACGTGACTCATGTTGGCGCCCCCATCCCCAGAACCCATCATCTGGGGCACACACCTCACCAGCCCCCCCATAGCTATGCCCCTGCCCAATTCCATCTTATATGATCGCTTCAGTAAAACATTCCGGAATCTGAGAAAGTTGGGTGACGACACACGTAGGAGGAGTAATGGCAGCCGTATTGGTTGCCACCCAGCTTTCCCAGGAACAGATCTAATTAAAGGGGTAACATTGGTCACCTATGCTCAGGAAGCGGTCAGCTGGAACCTCATTGATCTCGCAAATGAGGATTTGACAGTCCCGTCAGAGCATGCGGTATTGCGAATTCGCGGCCAACATTCCGGTTACGGTAGTGCGCATGCGTGACCATTCTACTCCATGCTACTTTTGCGCATTACTGTTCCCATAGAAGTGAATGTTCCATTCTCACAGGGGACCCCTGTCATATATTAATAATGTTGCTTATGTGACAACCCCTTAATTATGTTTTGATTTTGGGGGGGTCGCTTAAACAAATTACCGCCCCTCCTGTCCATGGATTAGGTTTGGAAACAAACCTCAGACCCATTGAAATGAATGAAGCCGCGCTGCAATACCAGTAACACCCCGTGTAATGGGGGGCCTTTTTATTAACCCCAGGATTGTCTCAGAAACAGCGCCACTTTTATCCATGGGCAATATCTGGTATTGCAGCTCAGCGCCATTGAAGTGAATGGACGTGACCTGCAATACCAGCAACTTCCTATAGACAAGAGTGGCGCTGTTTTTGAAAAAATCCTAGATAAAAAGCTTTAGTTACCCAGTATAGGATTTTGCCCAAGATGCTGGAATTAGGGTGCTCTTTGATCCCCTCTTTCATGTATGAATATGATACAAGCAGGTTTAAAGAATATTATTATGAGATTTTATGATAATGGTGCCAAGAAGACGAGCGTCGCCCCCGGCAGTGACGATAAGCGTCACCCGATACCACTCATTACTGTAATCCCCCGGTCTTACCTCGCTGACATAAATCCCCATGTCGTCCTCGTCATCCGTCCTGTAGCACACCGTCAGGCCCAGCTTATCCTGGCTGTTCAGTCTGTACAGGTCTATCTCCTAAGACAGGGACAAGTGCAGCAGAGATGAGTTTGCCAGAAGTAGAAGGGCTGTGTATTACAGGTGAAGCAGAGCTGAGTGTGTCACAGGCAGCAGGAATGGATTTTTCACATGATATAGGACTTATTTTATCAAATTCAGCAGAGATGAGTTTGTCAGACAATGCAAACCTGAGAGTTTCTTTTACATATAGAGAAGATGTGTTTTTGTATGTAGCAGAGCGGAGTTGATTTTTTTTCAGACGGTGCCGTGCGTCATCTGTCAGATAATGCCGAGCTAAATCTCCGGTAATGCAAAGCTGAGGTTTTTAGATTTAGGGTTGCTCAGTTTGCCTGAATGCGTATTTCACAAGAGACATAGCTGAATATGAGGTATATAGCAGAGCTGAGTTTCTATGGTAAAGAGATGAGTTTGCCAGATAATGAAGAGCAGTTTTGTGTTTATTTTTTGGTTGTAGGAGAGGTGAGCTTTTCATACAGTGAGTGTCACTTGGAACATCCGACGGTTCCCATATTTTATCTGTAGTTTTGCGTAGTCAACTGAACACATTATCTGACCTCGCGAGCAACAAACAATGCAGCTAGAGCTGGTACAAGCGGCAATCAGAATTATTCACTTATTGATGACAAGTGTCGTTAGTGCTTCCTGAAGCCTTTCTGGCTGTTATGACCTGCTGCACACGTGATAGACAGCCAGACATCAGCCTCTGATGATGATGACTCATTGATGCCTACAATGCAGTTTGGCGGTGGCTCACTCATGCTTAAAATGAAGTTTGGCGGTGACTCGTTAATGTCTACAGTGAAGCATGGTGGTGGCTCATTGATGACTACAGTTAATCATGGTGGTGGCTCAATGATGACTACAGTGAAACATGGTGGTGGTTCATTGGTGACTATAGTTAAGCATGGTGGTGGTTCATTGATGGCTACAGAAAAAATGGCAGCGGCTCATTGATGTCTACAGTAAAGCATGGCGGTGGCTCACTGATGTCTAAAGTGAAACATGGTGGTGGCTCATTGGTGACTACAGTTAAGCATGGTGGTGATTCATTGGCTAACAGTGGCAATGAAGCATGGCGATAGCTCATTGATGACTACAGTTAAGCATGGTGGTAGCTCGTTGATGGCTACAGTGAAACATGGTGGTGGCTCATTGGTGACTACAGTTAAGCATGGTGGTGATTCATTGGCTACAGAAAAACATGGCAGTGGCTCATTGATGTCTAGACTAAAGCATGGTGGTGGCTCAGTAATGACTACAGTGAAATATGGTGATGACTACAATGAAGCGTGGTAGTGGCTCAGTGATGTCTACAATAAAGCATGGCGGTGGCTCAATGATGACTACTGTGAAGTATGGCGGTGACATGGTGATGTCTATAATGATTTATAATTAAGCTTCCTGAAGCCTTTCTGGCTGTTATGACCTGCTGCACACGTGATAGACAGCCAGACATCAGCCTCTGATGATGATGACTCATTGATGCCTAAAATGAAGTTTGGCGGTGACTCGTTAATGTCTACAGTGAAGCATGGTGGTGGCTTAATGATGACTACAATGAAGCATGGTGGTGGCTCCTAGATGACTACAGTGAAGCATAGCATTGGCTCCTTGATGACTATGGTGAAACATGGTGGTAGCTCAGTGACAACTAAAGCAGAGCATGGTGATAACTCATTGATGACTACAGTGAAGCATAGTGGTGGCACATTGATGACTACAGTGAAGCATAGTGGTGGCACATTGATGACTACAGTGAAGCATGGCGGTGGCTCAGTGATGCCTACAGTAAAGCATGGAGGTGGCTAGGTGATGACTACAGTGAAGCATGGCAGTGATTTAGTGACTACAGTGAAGCATGATGGTGGTTCGATGATGTTGACAGTGAAGCATAGCAGGGGCTCAGTGAAGACTACAGAGAAGCATGGTGGAGGCTCGTGAGATGCTCTGGGATTGCTCAGCTTCCTTTGGCACTGAAAACCTGCAGCGTGTGGAAGACAAGATGGATTCAATCAAGTATTAGGAAAACCTAAGAGAAAACATCATGTCTGGTTTGTGGAAACTGAAGCTTTGACATAATTGGACCTTCCAACAACAGAAAGAGCCAGGAACATCTCACAGTGACAGTCCACCAAAGCTTGGTTTCAGGAGAAGTCCTGGAAGAGCAGCCATCGGTGACAACTAACTTGAACCTCATGGAAAAGCTTTGGTGAAACGTGAAGAAGGCTATAGTTGCAAACGTAAGAATATTAGTGACTTGAAAGTCATTGCCCCTGACGTTATGATTCCGCAGGATCGCCGCCAGAAGCCAGTGTCTGACTATGCATCATGTCTGTGGCAGGTCATAACAGCCAGAGGGGTTTTGCTAAATATTAAAGATGCTGTCATGAAGGGGAGCATAATTCTGAGCCCGCAAGAGTCAGTAAAAGTGACATTTTGTGCTTACAGGGAACTTGCCACTCCATTCATGCTGTAAAAACCACAGGCAGAAAGAATCAGAGCCTGGCGGGACAATTGCTTTGATGTTTCTGAGAAAGTATAGTTTAATAAGCTGGGAGATTGGCAGGTGATTGACTGGTGTATTCCATGTGTGTACTTAGCGAAAAACCTGACAATCACCTGAAGCAGTGAAAAAACGTCCATGATTAGTTTCATCTCTTCCAATAATTCTCTGCCGACTTTCCAAACTACATTTTCTCCGATGAGCCAGAGTGTTTCAGAGAAAAATAAGCCTGACTGCCATTGTTGGCCGAGGTACAGGCAGCATGGATCGTGTGACAGGTCCTTGATTCTGAGACACCACTTGTTACATTTGCTGTGTTGAGATATTTACATTGTTCTCGTTTATTATAAACAGCAGAAAGTTTGTAGATTTTGATACTAAACTAATGGGGGTGAATAATTCTGACAAATTCAGCTCTGCTACATATGTGCTCCATTCCCTTGGAGACGTTTCATTCTGCTGATGTCTATCCCAGATCACTTTTCATTTCCCTGGAATATGGCCGTTAGCTTGCTCAGCTCGCAGTGATTTTACATCAGGAGATCGATGTCCTGCGCTCTGGCTCTATTTGTCAATACTGAGCCGTTCTACAAAAACGAGAAAAAAACAAAGACGACGACGTTCTATTGATTTCCTCTGAAAGGAACATTTCCTACAATGTCCGGACTGTGAACGCAGAAAAGCTCGAAAGATGCAGAAATATCATTTGTTCTCTTCTACTGACATGAGGAAAACTAAATGTAATGAGGAGAACGGGGGAGAAAAAGGAATAACAGGAATCTGGGACAAGACTATCACACCTAATAGAGACATTCGTATAATATTTATGATTATATATATATATATATATATATATATATATATATATATATATATATATATATATATATATATATATATATATATGTACACTCACTGGCCACTTTATTAGGTACACCTGTCCAACTTCTTGTTAACACTTAATTTCTAATCAGCCAATCACATGGCGGCAACTCAGTGCATTTAGGCATGTAGACATGGTCAAGACAATCTCCTGCAGTTCAAACCGAGCATCAGTATGGGGAAGAAAGGTGATTTGAGTGCCTTTGAACGTGGCATGGTTGTTGGTGCCAGAAGGGCTGGTCTGAGTATTTCAGAAACTGCTGATCTACTGGGATTTTCACGCACAACCATCTCTAGGGTTTACAGAGAATGGTCCGAAAAAGAAAAAAAATCCAGTGAGCGGCAGATCTGTGGGCGGAAATGCCTTGTTGATGCCAGAGGTCAGAGGAGAATGGGCAGACTGGTTCGAGCTGATAGAAAGGCAACAGTGACTCAAATCGCCACCCGTTACAACCAAGGTAGGCCTAAGAGCATCTCTGAACGCACAGTGCGTCGAACTTTGAGGCAGATGGGCTACAGCAGCAGAAGACCACACCGGGTACCACTCCTTTCAGCTAAGAACAGGAAACTGAGGCTACAATTTGTACAAGCTCATCGAAATTGGACAGTAGAAGATTGGAAAAACGTTGCTTGGTCTGATGAGTCTCGATTTCTGCTGCGACATTCGGATGGTAGGGTCAGAATTTGGCGTAAACAACATGAAAGCATGGATCCATCCTGCCTTGTATGGAGCATCTTTGGGATGTGCAGCCGACAAATCTGCGGCAACTGTGTGATGCCATCATGTCAATATGGACCAAAATCTCTGAGGAATGCTTCCAGCACCTTGTTGAATCTATGCCACGAAGAATTGAGGCAGTTCTGAAGGCAAAAGGGGGTCCAACCCGTTACTAGCATGGTGTACCTAATAAAGTGGCCGGTGAGTGTATATATATATATATGATGAAGCCTAACAGCACTAGTTTCCCTAAAGTGAACGGTGTTTGACAAAGGATCAGCCACTTATGAGCTGAAGCGCTGTCATTTTACATGTGGGCAGATAAATCAACTATTTTTTCTTCTAGAATCTTTGGTGAGATGCCTACATTCCTATTATCTAATAATAAATCCATCCTATATCCATCCATCCACCCATCCTATATCCATCCATCTTTCCTATATCCATCCATCTAACCTATATCGATCCATCTAACCTATATCCATCCATCTTTCCTATATCCATCCATCTAACCTATATCCATCTATCCTATATCCATCCATCTAATCTATATCCATCCATCCTATATCCATCCATCTAACCTATATCCATCCATCTAACCTATATCCATCCATCCTATATCCATGCATCTTTCCTATATCCATCCATCTAACCTATATATCCATCCATCTAACCTATATCCTTCCATCCATCTAACCTATATCCATCCATCTAACCTATATCCATCCATCCTATATTAATCCATCCTATATTCATCCATCCTATATCCATCCATCCTATATCCATCCATGTAACCTATATCCATCCATCTATCCTATATTCTTCCATCCATCTAACCTATATCCATCCATCTAACCTATATCCTTCCATCTAACCTATATCCTTCCATCCATCTAACCTATAGCCATACATCCTATATTAATCCATCCTATATTCATCCATCCTATATCCATCCATCTTATATCCATCCTACATCCATCCATCCTATATTCATCCATCTTATATCCATCCATCCTATATCAATCTATCCATTCAATCTCTCTCTCTCACAGCCCAGTTCTCTGGATACAAACCTCCTTTTTAATCCTGTAATAAGAATTGCTCCCAAATGCAATAATGATAATAATGATATAACATGGCTTAAAGGGCAGTCCCATCAAATAATGTTACTCTATTTGAGCCTTTCACATTGATTGGCGTGGGCCATTATAGTGTAGAACAGACACAGTGCTGTATAAATGCTGTTACATTGAGGGTTCACAAACTTAAGCCGTCGGTACAAGAGATCGCTCAGCCCTTTGGACTGGTTGCGGCTGACCCTGACTTGCAGCGTGCAGTAAAGAGAGGCTCCTCTGTGGCTAACGGGCAATGCACTAACGAGCCTCCGTCAGCCAATTATGGAGGTGGCATTGACGCTGGGCCAGATGTCAGCCCTTCCTCCCACCCATGGACATACGGCACCAGGGTCATTTTAGCTCCCTAATGGGGAAAATATTTAAATGTGACATCTTTGCTAGCGGACACAGGAGCAGCCCCCCTGTTACTTTCTTACATTTTAAAAACGCAAACGGTCTTCTGCCTTTTCGCCCCCGTAATGTCGTCTCTTATTACAAATCAATACGAATTAGCGCCATAGTAAACACGTAATACGATGTGCAAGATGTCACTGAGAAGTAAAACAAACCCAAGTGAATAATTAATGAAAAAAAAATGCGGTTTGACAGCTGCGTTAACTGGCAATGTCTCCCGCCCGGCAGGGGGCGACGCACTTGTGGACTTCAATGACATTAAAGGTCCATTCCTAAAATGCGTTCATAAGATCATGAAAAGTTCTGCGATTTCTGAACATATTTTGTGACTGTAAGCCAGAACATTTCTATTCACTGACAGCAAGGAAGGGATATTTGAATAGCCTGATATATTGAGAAAAGGATTATGAAAACATGGCTGCTTTCTGCCGAAACAGCGCCACACCTGTCCACAAAAAAGTGTACACTTGTGGTCAATAGACTGCAGCTTTCTGCACTGGCTCTTAGGAGGGGTTCTGAGCACGGCCCCCTTAATGATATCCATATTCATTAATAGAGCATATGAACAGGGAATGTCTTCCTGAGACAAAGTAAGTTGTCTAAATAACACTTAATGTCTAAAAATGGAATGGGAAGCTCCGCCCCTGAGGAACTCAGTGTTTGAAGTTAACTTTTGTTTCCAGTTCTCAGTGTTCCTGACTACAGTGACATGAATATAACTCATTTAGCTAAACTTTTAGATAATCTGGCAGCTGAAACTCATGAAGTAGAGGAATTGCTCACTGATCCATGATTATCGCAGTCTCCAGCTATGCAAGATCATGGGGAAATGAAATTGTCAATTTGTGTTCAGAACTTGCATTTAATTATCTCACACATTAAAGACTTACGGTACCTCCAATTCCAACTCATCTCTGTCTATATCCTGAGGCAATCCTCCCATAAAGTCGTTGGGGTCAAAATATTCGTGAGGTGAAGAATGCCTAAAAACAGAAAGCGAGGATTTGAGAACCCGCCCTCTTCCCGGATAATGACCAATTATTTTGTTGTTCACATTTGCATAAAGTGAATTTGTCAAAAGTGCAAAACCTCCGGCCTGTATTATTCATAATTAAAAACGCCTAAATGGAGAGATTAAACGATAATAAGGACGATTCTTTGGTGCGGTTTGTGTTCAGGACAGAACTAGGGTCGGTCTTTTTTGAAATGCAAATATTCCATTAATACAACAGGAAGGCGGAAGAGGCAACGGAATAATCACAGAACTCGCCATTAATTCCTCACTTGTCACATGCGAGACTAAAGAATCCAGTAAATGACTTTGCATCAGAAAAAAAAACACAAATATTAGAGCATTTTTCCTTCTGTCTGTTTTTTTCTATCTTCCTTCCATCTGTATTTCTTCTCTCTTTTTCTCTCTCTCTTTCACCTTCCTTCCATCTTTCCTTCTCCTTCCTTCCATCTTTCTTTCTTTCTACTTCCTTCCATCTTTTTTTCACCTGTCTTCCATCTCTCCTTCTCCTTCCTTCCATCTTTCCTTCTCCTTCTTTCCATCTTTTTTTCTCCTTCCTTCCACCTTTCCTTCACCTTCCTTCCATCTTTCCTTCTCCTTCTTTCCATCTTTCCTTCTCCTTCCTTCCACCTTTCCTTCACCTTCCTTCCATCTTTCCTTCTTCTTCCTTCCACCTTTCCTTCTCCTTCTTTCCATCTTTCCTTCTCCTTCCTTCCATCTTTCCTTCTCCTTCCTTGCATCTTTTTTTTGCTTCCTTCAATCTTTCCTTCTCCTTCCTTCCATCTTTTTTTCTCCTTCCTTCTACCTTTCCTTCTCCTTCCTTCCTTCTACCTTTCCTTCTCATTCCTTCCATCTTTCCTTCTCCTTCCTTCCATCTTTCCTTCTCCTTCTTTCCATCCTTCCTTCTCCTTCCTTTTCCTTTCCTTCTCATTCCTTCCATCTTTCCTTCTCCTTCCTTCCACCTTTCCTTCTTCTTCCTTCCATCTTTTTTTCTCCTTCCTTCTACCTTTCCTTCTCATTCCTTCCATCTTTCCTTCTCCTTCCTTCCACCTTTCCTTCCATCTTTCTTTCTCCTTCCTTCCATCTTCCAGCACTCCAT